>NW_009952533.1:10243284-10325998 GCF_000747805.2 Chaetura pelagica | reverse complement strand
TGCTGAAAGGGGATACTTTTGATTTCCTGTTAGGCTCCATGTGTTTGAAATGGAAAACTATGAAATTATGACTATAGGGGTTTATTAGGAAAACAGACCTTTCTTTGTAGGGACTGGTCCCCAGTGCTGCTGCTTTAATGCCTTTTAAACCTCTAGATATTTCAGTAAAAAGGTGCTAAAATATATACATTTATTAAAGGCATTTAGAAAAAATTTAGCTTCACATTTTATATGCCACCACCTCATTCATGTCTGAATCACATCACTTCTCTGGAATATTCAGGAAAACAACATTAGTCCATTTGTTATTGACACAATTCCTTATGTTTATTAGATATGGAATTCCTAAAATTTTAAGTTCCTAATTAAAGCTGCTTTTCAACTGTAACTTACAGTACTTTCTAAAAGATAAATTAGAAAAACTACCAATTTAAAAAGAGTATTCCAGAATTCACCTACAGTAAGAAAGTCCAGGACCCAATTTTTTATATTTTTAGAATCCTTCAAGGAAAGTAGTTCTTAACCATAGCAATCTTGAACATATTAGTGGCCAGTTGTAGTCAGGGATCTTAGTTCTGCAGGATACAAAACTGCAATCTACAGTTAGAGACAATAGTAAAATTTCCCCCTGGTTTCCTTTGTAAATAGAGTGAAAGTCAGGATATACTCAGATTCTGCTGTCACAACTGCTGACAGATGTTATCTGGAGTCCTAACTTTTATATTATGCTTTTGAAAACTTACAAGTTTGTTTCACCTCCATTTGGCTCTGTCTCTCAAGCTCCTAGGTACACATCAATGCATTTCCTTCTGCTGCAACATGAAGCAAATATTAAGGAAGTTTTAGTAACTTCCTAAAAGGTCCTATGGATTTCTGTTGACATATGACCAGAGCTAATATGCAAGTAAACAGATCAAAATATGCTGTGCATTGGAGTAGAAGGGAATGATTTTATTCCTGTCTGATAACTGTTCTTTTCCAGACTCCTCTAAAAGAAACTGGGCAGAAATTGTATAATTCTTGAATTATATTGAAGCACATTTGAGTTTCATTATAATAATGACCAAATTACGCTTTTCTATATTGAGGCTGGGAATAGATTTCCTAAAGAAAGGGAGATAAAAATAGTTTCACATCAGGACAAGCTTTTGCTTACTCCACAATCAGATGAAATAAGACCTTAGAAGGTTCAGATCCAGAAGGGGGAAACGTGCAAATGACTTTGCCACAGGCAAAAGTTAAGTAACATTACAGTATTTTAAAAAAATAAAATTGTTACATTATTTTAGGAGGTTGCAGGGTCAAAAATAGAATTTTCAGCAGGTCAAAATATCAAAGCATATTTTTAAAATCACTTCGACATATTAGTGTTTTTATTGCACATAGCACAGTAGTGGCTTGCTGCCAGTCAGACACATTCTGCTTGCTTTATTTACACATTGAGGTCAATGAGATTCTAAAGCAGGATTACTCATTTGTCCCTAACCAATTTAAATTTGCCACTGAAATGACCTATGTTGTCAGCAGGATTGTCTTAAATGAATGATCTCGAATCCGTGCTACGTGAGTTAAGGGGGTTACTAGTCTAATGGTGATAATACCAATTTTTGTATATTCACACTCTTCAGTGTGTTCAAAGAGTGCCAGGTGTCATGAGAATATGATATTATAACAGTAATATTGTTAACAGCATGCCATGTAGTTGTTCGCATTTTAATGACCTCCTTTTCATTTCTGGAATCCTGACTCATGGTTACAAATGGTCAAACATCTCACACAGACTGACTGTGATGCCAAGCAGCAAGCTTGGAGTGACTTTGACTGCTTTGGTGATTCGTGTTTTTCTTTTCTACATGTGTGAACTTTTTTCCAAGATTAGTCGAAAGAGAGATAAAAATTTTAGATCACTTTTGTGATTCCAAATCCTGGTTTTGTCATTCCCTAACTCCTGGGTTTGAATGCAAGAACTTGTAGTTTCTGTCTGCATACCATAAATTTTATATTTTTAAATGTTTTCTCTATTTACCCTTGGAAGGTATATAACATCCCTTTCAGTGCTGGTTTAATATAAAACATATATTAGCCTGGAAGAGATAAATTACTTAATGTAATTTTGTAGCTGCAGTCTTTGTCATTCTCAGAGGCCTGTTATTTACCCATTCAATTGTATAAACAATTTTTCCCATAATCCTCAGCATTTAAGTATAAGGTTTCCATGGTAATCAGATTTTGTAAATGCTTGTCAATTCTCTAAACAAATAGCTTAAATAAATAATTGATAGCTATCTTGTAGCCAGAACATAATTTATTGGTATAAAAAGCAGAAATATACCTCTGCTATAAAAATAGACTAGTTTATTCAGCCATAATAAGTTCACAATCTGCAGAATCATGACCCTACTGATAGTGTTAACAAAAGCTTCCTCCTTCATTATCTGCATTGCATTCAGCTGCTGTTTCCCTCCTAAACTCAATTATAATTCTAATAGCAGCTGTGCTGCTATTGTTTGTTGCAATTCATTTTAAAGAAGTTTGATTGGATGTCACTGGTCTTTTTGACTAAATGTGCAGGGTTCAAAGTATCCACTGCCACTAATAGCCCTCATCTCATCTCAAGATTATACTAATTATTTACATAATTATATACTATACCTTATAGAGCTATTATGTATTATTTCTAAATGATAGTTCTACAGCAAAGATGTTGAACAAAAGAATATATATAGTTTTATTGTCCTTACACATATTTCAGTGTTGTTGAAGATATGCTTATGATTACTCCCTCTTTCTCTGTTAGCCAACAATTGGAGTATCTTTCCAGTACACTAGAAATTTATTAGAACATTCAGGAGTCTCTATTGGTTTCAATTATAACTCTTCATTTATTTTATTCTTCTGTACAACTATGTCTGCAATGAATGTGATAAGCAAATACTTCTACAGGAACACATGTCCTCTGATGTCCTTCAAGTTTTGTTGTCCCATTCTATGACAGATCCTAGTATGATGATTTAATGTAATAATTGCAGCAGCTAGTAGAAATACACTTCCTGATTACCACTTACATAATTGTAAAAAGCCAGTTAATCTCTAGTGTAATATGAGAATGTATATGATGGAATATTTCAGGTAATTTATACAAAAGTAGGCCAAAAAACCTGAATAAATTTATACAGGTTTTGGATTTTGGATTGACCTTCTTGTTTGGAGCTAGTTCTATTGAATTTATATCACTACTACAAATGTGCCTTTACTTCTGGATAACTGATATATGTCAAAGATAACAAAGCAATAAAAAAAATAATCTGTGATTATCTTAAGAAAAGGCTACGTGTTTAGATACAGAACTGGACTTCTTTAATGTTTATAGGTTAATTGAAGTGACCTGTAGTGGCAGTTTTATTCCAAAGACTGTGAAAGCCTGAATTTTTGTTTGGTGCACACCTAATACAAAGACAAGGCCATAAAATCTGCCTTCCTATAATGGAAAGTATGATAACAGTCACTTGTATGTATGTAGGGCATCAAATCACTTGGTGCCTGTTGAAAATTCTGGAGTCCCAGTACATTAAATCATGAGGGCAGTCTTGCACTTTTTTTTCTGTTTGTTCTTTAGATTATCTTGAATGTTCCCCCCCCAAAATCGCCACAAAACAAAACCCAACACCTCCACAAAATGTTAAAAGAACCCTGTTGGAGTTGCAAAGTCAAGTGATTTCTATTTTGTCACATCCACTGCACTGCATATGCAAATTGGCCTCTACATTTATACGCAGAGTAATGGCCTCCAGTTGCACAATCATGCATGTATTTGTGAGAAATTGCTGCCCCTTTCAGAGATTCAGAATTTATGGCAAAAGAGATTGCAGTCAAGACTGCTCCATCTTTTGCAGAAGTTAGAAGGTACGTAGCAAATGATGATGAGAATTGCAGAGGAAGAATGGTTGCATAGTTAGAGTATTTGAAAATAGCCCACAGCAGCTCCACAGCATTTCTTTTTGCTGATAGTTCATTTATGTAAAAGTGTTTGCAGAGGTGTTCAGTATTTTTGGATGCCTGACTTGGGATTTTGATGACTGATGTGCAGAAATGCTGAGGATTCAGAGCTACAACTGATGTTTAAATTTCTGCTGCAGCTTGAAGCTTATTTTTAAAGCATATAAAATGTTAGTAGAATGCCAGACATACTGAAGATGAGATCCAAGATATCTGAGAGTGGGAACCCACAATTCATGGATACCCTCATCCTGGCTCTGTTTTGGTCAAATTTTAAAATGTATTTGCATGGCTAGTGGTGGGGATAGTCTCATAGAATTTCAGAACCACCTGTGTGCTGGAAAAACAGTGTTTTAAATACTTTTTGGGAAAACTATCAATCTCCTTCATGCATTTTTGGGTACCTATTTAACTTTTAAAAATCTGATATTATGTGCCTTAGCTCTTAAGCAGTAAATGACCATAAAACCCCCTCATTCCTCCCTTAGGTTGTTGCAAAGCAGATTTGTTAATATCTCTGATCATCTGATACTCTCATGATGAGTCCCATGAAGAAGCTCATGAGGAAATTACTAGTACTGTCTTAAGCTCGGAGCATGAGTACTGTATGGTAAATGAGTCATGGGATAACACACTGAAAAAGGAGAAAACAAAATACCAAACCACTGCTCATAAGGTGAACATGGTCAGCTTGGTGCAGTGAAGGATACAGGGTTCATGTGATTGTGAAATTAAAGACCTTATTGTAATCCAAATGCAAAAGGGTTTCCTAATTCTTGAATAGTACTTGACTCTGCAACCTCAGTAATGCTATCAGAACACAGGTCTTTTATATTTAATATTATATAAAGTTTTGGTTGGCAGTCATTTGGGAAAATACATATATTTAACTTATAGCTCTGCCACATGTTATTAATTGAGTCTTCCTAAACTGGAGGCAATACAAGCTTTATTGCACCTCAGGCTGTCATAAATCTATATTAGGGGAGAGATGAATGCACTTTTTATTTTTCAGAGTTGGCTACTGAATACTTACAATTGAAATCTTCTGGAAAACAAACATGAATCTGGATAATGAGACAAGTCTGCCATGTTGATGAAAATAAATGTAAAGTTTATACTTGCAGAGCTTCAGAAGCACAATCCATTTACACGAGTGTTGTATATCTGTTCCAACTATCTCATTGTATGGAATAAGAAAATGCATGTTAGAATTACGCATTGCATTTCACACTGAATCCAACACTTAATCATGGTTTACAATGTAAAAGGTAATTTAATAAGAAAATTTAAAATCCACAATTTTAGTGTGAAATCTATGACACCACCCCCTCACCCCACCCCACCCCTCTTCCTTTTTTAAATGTTTCTTTGGTATATCTGCATATCTGCTCTGGACTTGGCAAATTCTGTGGATTTCCTTAGATTTCTGCTCAAGTACTATCAGGTAATTATTTTTTGGGGGTCCTTCATCCTGTGAATGTATTTCCAAATACTTACCAGAAGGCAAGCAATATGTAGGATCCATTAATGTTATTTTTATTGCTTCTATTATGTCCAGTGGACAAGGAAGAGCTAGCAGTTGTAGCATGCTACTCCACTTTGAAGCAAAAGCTTTTAAATGTCTTATTTTGTCCCATAGAGGAAGATTTTTAAATAATTTAAAATTAACTGATCATTCTTTTTGGTTTCAAACACTCTTTATATTTTGACTTGAAAAACTGAAGGAAAAGAAATGGAGAGGAGCAAAATAAAATCCCCGAGTACATCATTAAGAAATTGCACTTTTGATATTCCAGTCTAACCTGCATCTGTTTTTCCTGTATGTTATTCTGATTAGCTTGGATCTCTCTTACATTCCTGTTTACATTTCTTTCTAGTAGTTCTTTCTGATTCCACATTTTTTCTTCTATTTACAAATTAAATGCAAAGTGGTGTGTAGTGTGAGGTACCTTGTATATAATATCAAAGTCATCATATCTTTAAAAAAAATATCTGGGATGAGAAAATGGTAAAAGTAAAAAAAAATTTACCCAAACAATAATAGATACATTTTTAGAAATACATCACAGTATAGTTTTTGAAAGACTTTCAGCACTAATTGCAAGCAAACCAAGCATGCATTCTTATGTTTATTGTATTATTGGTCATTCTAATATTGTTTTCTCTTACATTAAAAAGAACTATTATTATTAATGCTTTGTATTAAAGTAAGTGATTAAAATAAGCTATAAGCATACATATCTCTGTACTTTTTAGATATTCTCATTGAATATGGGATACCTAAGAGAAGTGAAGCCTTCAGAATTAATTTCAACAACTAGAAAATTTCTGAATAGCAGTAAGGAATAGTGTAAGTAAAATATGGTGCTGTGACTTTTATAATCATTGGATACAGATGTGATTCCAGGAGTAGAAAGCAGTTCTATTTTGTACAGTTACAGAGCAAGTGCTCTTGTTCTTGTAAGGGGAACACTCATTCATTGGTTGTAGAATGGGATAAAAGATGTTAAGTTAGCAAGAGCCTAAGTCTGCCTAGTTGAATTTGCACTTCTTAATAGCTTGGGAAGGTTTCTGTGTTCCTTCTGGTTTGTGATCTTGCTTATGCCTGGGATTACCTGACTCACTTTTAAGAAGCATAAGAATTATTCTTATCTGTGTCAGTTTGCAAAACGCACTCCTTATATGCTTTATTCCTATATGAATATGTATCAGCACAGCAGGAGTTAGGAGCACAGCAAGAGTCCCTAGTCCAGACTGAGTGCTTACATATAAAATTTACTTCTGGCATACACAGGAAGCTATGACATGCCAGAGAACAGGCTATCAGAAATGAAGAAGCAAAAGTAAAATAGTTTGTCTGCTTGTTCATAAAATGGAATTTATGTTCATGCAAAGAAACAACTTTACAAATGAAGACAGTTCAACTGTTGGATTTTTTGAAACAGATACTTAAATTATTGTTAAAATGGAGAAAATTATTTTCTGGGACTTTGTGATGTATTCTAGAAAAGGATGAACTCATTATTTATCCAAGTACTTTAAGGCTAAATTAAGCAGGGAATCAAATTTTGCTTCCTGACAAACCTGGCTGTTCTAGGTGTTCCCCTGTTTGCTGGTTTATAGTCCCCACATCCTGTGGGAACAGAGAGGAATGATTTTTATCGTTTGATTTTCAACATGAGAAGCTTCTTGAAACTGGCAGGGAAATGGCCTTCCTAAAACACTTGCAAATCAAAACCTGGCAACTGGTTCTTAAACTGTTTTTGTAACTGATGAGATTGTAGACCTACTCCCTGTATAGGAGTATTCCAATACAAGTGTGCTAGATATATGTTTCATCTTCTGTTACATGCTGTAAGTCTTTTTAGTGTACTCAGTGTGCAATTTCAAGAGTAGTATTTGACAAATATATGGTGGTCTAATGTAAAGTGTTTGAATGGTGTAAAGGGACAGAACCAAAATAAAATTTTTCTGCCTCAGTCCTTGGAGGCACTGGGCAATTAGGCCAGTGGGTTGTTCTGCAGTCTGATAAAGGTGACTATTGTACTTGTTGGCATATGTGAAGTGTCTGAAGGCAGCCTGATTGTACTGGAGGGTTGAGTGGTAGCAATAGCACTGAGCAGGAGGCCCACGTTCAATCATATTTATGTCATAGACATGCTTTGTCACTGCAAACTCCTATTTCTCTTGTTCATTACCCACCTTTCAGCATGCCTTTGTAGCCAGTTGCATACAGGCTACTTTGTTACCTAACTTGGCAATTTGAACTTGAATTCTCTGTTCTGTATTTCCTATGATAGGTTGGCTGTTTTTCAATATTTTCTCTTCAAATGAGGTAATATGATTTGTCATTTCCCAGCTCTGGGACCTTGGCTGTTCTCTGTTTGTTCTGAAGAATAACAACCAGTGGCTCCAACACTATTTCTGCAAGTTCCATTAGCTTGCTGGGATGGTTTCTACTTAATTTCTGTGAATTTTATTTTGTTGCAATAAATGTATGTTAAGAGATCAGTTATTGTATTACCTAAGAAAGCCTAGGAAAATGTGTTCTACCACATTTTTTAGAAAGAAGGCTAGAAATGTGTGTTAGTATCGGGATGGCAAGCAAGAGCTGGATTTACAAAGGACAACTGGACTCCTGCAGTGACTCTAGGAGACAGAAATGTAAGATTTCAAAATACCAGCAGATGAGCAGGCCAGTGGTGTATTTGGGGATGTTGGACACAAATTAATTGTCTTTATAAATAATAAGTATTAAACATTACTTATTTAAAATTGGAATAGTGGAAAAAAAAATAATTTTATAATTATTTTTATTAAAATGAAAGTTTAGAAACCTGACCCTTCCCTAATACGTCTTCTTGATTAGTCCTGCATCTGATGTTCTAAGTCAAGTTTTAATGAACTTTGTTGTCTTTTCTCCTTGTCATGTATTGTGTACTTTTAATTATGATATCAGAGATCAATGATTATTACATTTATTTTCCTAGACTGCTTTTTTAGCAGTTTTGCCCTTCAGCTATAAATTGTGATTCTGTACTTCTTCATTAATGATCTTTGAGTACTTGCATAACTACTTAAGAGAAAACATTAAATGTAAGATTGTCCCATTAATTTAAGAGCAGGGACATTCTATTTAGACTCCCCTTTCCTTGCTCAAGGAGTCAAACATTTCTCATTTTGATAAATGACTTGCCTGTTATAACTTTTTTAACTAATGGGTATAGAAAAAGAACTGTTAAATAAAAATGGTGTGACAAAAAAGTGTGACATTCACTTTATTTTATAGAGAAACAAATGAAGGTAATACAAAGTGATTTTACTGAACTGTAAAAACAAAACATTGGAAGTTCAGTGCTGAATTGGCCCTGAAATTTATTCCTTGCGTAATATAGATCACTTTGCCTCCAAATGTAGGTTTAGACACAGCTTAAAATGTCAAAGACCAAGACTTCTAGTGACGCAGTACTATAAGGCATTTAGGTAACTTCCCTTCTCTAAAGGATGCAATAGGTCCTCCTACCCTGAGCATCAGTATTGGCATCATGGGTTGCATTTGGATGCTATTCAGAAGGAAAAACTGCCCCACACCCTGCTGACATGCTTCTATAGAGGTTGTTTTAATTGTGTCTAATAAAAGAGATCATATCCAGAAATTCACATTGCTTGAACTGTTCCTGAGGTGAGGAACAAGGCTATAGTTTCCAAGGAAGTCAGCCCTCCATATGTGAGTGTCAAAGCTCCTTGGTCTCATGAGGACTCGGGCTTCCTGAGTGCAGTAGAAGTACATGCATGATGTACACTTACAGGATCAGATTCCCTGCTGGACTACTTTTTCATGTTGGAATTGTTTGATTTTTAAAAACAAGTCATGATCAGCTGCTGTTGAAGATCTGTGTACAAAGTGTGGTGAGAAAAGTTTCTTACTTGGAATTTTAGCCCTTTCTGTTTTTAATAGGGTACGGTTAGAAGATATTTCATTTAACAATATAATTTAGCCATCTAACTTCAGGTGTGCTACAGTTTGTTTTGTTTTGTTCTATATGCTTTCAGTACTTAAAGGGGACCTATTAAAAAGATGTGGACAAAATTTTTAATATGGACTTTTGTGATAGGACAAAGGATAGTTTTAAAGTGAAAAAGTGTAGATTTAGGCCAGACATAAGGGAGAATTTTTTTATGATGAGGGTGGTGAAATTCTGGAACTGGTTGTCCAGAGAAAGGGTAAACTTGTAAAAGTTCACAGTTCCATCCTAGTGTGTTTCAGTTAAGTACTGAAAGAAATCTATCTGTACAGGTTATTAGTGTGAGTGTCGATTGCATTTAAATATATGTATCAGAGAAAAGATGTATGTCATTATACTTTTTTTTTTTTTTTTTTTTTCCAGCTGCCACTGATGCTGTAAAAAGCATCAAAAAGCATCAAGCAATTGAAATGGCTTTCACATTATTTCCTCCTCTTGGTGCCAAAGTGAAGAACATAATTACAGTGCCACTACCGTGAGTGCACCCTATTATTGATGGAAGATGTGGATCCAAGAAATCAGGTAAAAATTTCAACCCCTCAGGAGGGTATAAATGTAATGAAGGGCATGAACATGTTGTACCTTCCACACCATCTATTAGAGCCTGTATATGTGGTTTATACATTTCCACAAACAAGTTTACCACCACCCCTGCCACTGAAGATCTGTTATATACTTTCTAAAAACTAAGTTAGTTTACCTATTTGCTTTCCACAGGGTGAGCTAAAGCCCTATGTTTTCAGGAGTTCCCAACACAGAACCTATTAACTCAACAACTGAGCCCCACACTTAACCTGTAATGTTTTTTTAATATGTGTATTAATATAAAGAGGAACACTGTCATCCCTTTGAAGGTTCAAATTCAGAGGCAGAGCTGTTTTTATACCACTTTTGTCTCAGAATCTGCATGTGCAGAAAGAATCCACAGTGTATGTACTAAGGAAAGAAGATTAAAAGAATAGAGAGAAAGGTGCCTTTCTGGGTTGTGCTAGCATTGAGGCTACAGTGCTACATGAGTGTCTAACATGATACACTTAGTGTGTCTCAGAGCATGATTCTACCAAGAAAGGGACAATTACTGCAGTCAAGGGTTGTGGGAACAGGAGAAAGGTGAAAATAAAAGGAAGAAAAAACCACACACAACAAGAAACCTCCACAAAAATATATGGAGTGTGTAACGGAACTGGGGTTGTTTAGTCTAGAGAAAAGAAGATTGAGAGGAGACCTTATCACTCTCTACAACTACCTAAAAGGAAGGTGTAGCTGAATGGGAGCTGGTGGTGTAGTGAGGTGGTTGTAGGTCTCCTCTCTCAAGTAACAAGCCATAGAACAAGAGGAAATGGCCTCAAGTTGTGCCAGGGGAGGTTTAGATTGGATATTACAAAAAATGTATACACCAAAAGGCTTGTCGAGCACTGTAACAGGCTGCCCAGAGAGGTGGTTGAGTTACCATGGCCGGAGGTATTTAAAACTTTTAGTTGCGATGCTTAGGGATGTGGAAGAACATCCCCATGTACCAGTACAGGTTGGGGGCTGACCTGCTGGAGAGCAGTGTAGGAGAAAGGGTCCTGGGGGTCCTGGTGGACAGGAGGATGACCATGAGCCAGCAATGTGCCTTTATGGCCAAGGCCAATGGCATCCTGGGGTGCATTAGAAAGGGAGTGGTTAGTAGGTCAAGAGAGGTTCTCCTCCCCCTCTATTCTGCCTTGGTGAGGCCACATCTGGAATATTGTGTCCAGTTCTGGGCCCCTCAGTACAAGAAGAACAGGGAACTGCTTGAGAGAGTCCAACACAGAGCCACAAAGATGATGAAGGGAGTGGAACATCTCCCTTATGAGGAAAGGCTGAGGGAGCTGGGTGTCTTTAGCTTGGAGAAGAGGAGACTGAGGGGTGACCTCATCCACGTTTACAAATATGTTAAGGGCAAGTGTCAGGAGGATGGAGGCAGGCTTTTTTCGGTGATGTCCAGTGACAGGACAAGGGGCAATGGATGCAAACTGAAGCATAGGAGGTTCCATGTGAATATCAGGAAGAACTCCTTTACTGTGAGAGTGACAGAGCCCTGGAACAGGCTGCCCAGGGAGGTTGTTGAGTCTCCTTCACTGGAGACATTCAAAACCCACCTGGATGCATTCCTATGTGATGTACTCTAGGTGACCCTGCTCTGGCAGGGGGGTTGGACTAGGTGATCTTTCGAGGTCCCTTCCAGCCTCTAGGATTCTGTGATTCTCTGTGATTCTGTGGTTTATTGGTGGACTTGGCAGTGGGGTTGAAGCTGATGATCTTTAAGGTCTTTTCCAACCAAAACATTTCTATGTTACTATGTAGTGCACAGCAGGCTCAGTTTTTGGTTCCTTAATGTCAAAATAAGAAGAGTTTTCCTTGAAAGAAACTTGGACTTGGAGAAAACATCAGACTAAAATGTGCATGGGAAATTATCCATGATTTGTACTTGTTATACTCTTTCGCCTTACTTTCCATGGTAATAGCAGCCAGGCTCTATGTTAGAAACTCAAGGACAAAATCTTCTTGGCTACTGCCAGACATTCATGGGAATTTTCTGAACCTCATTTAAGCTGTACATCTATTTCTAGCCTTTTGGCCAAAAGACAGTACTTTGTAGTTACACAAAAATGTGGAATGCAATAATGCTGACTACAAGAACAGGTTATTTTTCAAATATGTATATAAATGAAGGAGGAAAGAAGGAATACCTAGCTGAGGAGAGTGGGAGGCATTCCTTGTCCAGAAAGCATTCAATGTTCTTGGGCTGCATGCAGATGAAAAGAGCACTGGATTGAAATTAAGACAATTGTGCTCAACCTTGGTAAGTTAACAAGTCAGTCTTCTTCTCCTGTCACTTTTCACAATGGTCCTTGTGACAGTTGCTGAGTTCAAGAAATCATTATTCAAAACAATTTTCTATCTCACTCAAACTTTAAGTTGCAGGCTCTGTTTTTAAACTCATTTGTCACTGCTATATTTTCATCAGAAATAATTCATTGCTCTAACAGCTGTAAGCCTCTGCATGTAAATGAAGGATTTTTTTCTATTACCTGCAGACATAAAAGGTACTTTTAATGCAAACATACAAAAGCTTTTCCCTGTTTTTGATGTACTATAAGCACTGTCTCTGGCTGTGCTTGAACTGGTACTATGATATTGTGAATTATACTTTTTTTGAGCCAGATCCCTATCTGCTGGGAATAGTCATAAATCCATTGATTTTAATGCAGCAAGGCTGGTATACAACATTTGTAGACAGCTGCCATTTTTATGAGATTATTGAAGTCTGCCAAGACCTGAAGTATTTAGATGCTGTCCTCATGCTAGTCAATATTCTAGGTAATGACTTTCTGTATAAAATGCTTCTTCAGATCTTTGATAGCATATTGGTCTGTCAGATTTTGATTACAATATAGCCAAGAATAGTGATGGAGACACAAAGAGATCTTGAAATGAGATTATGATGTATATGGTAAGATCTACCTCTGGAGGGCTTTCGAGCTTTTTTGCTCATTGACCAGACTTTTGCATCTTCTTGAGTTACAGCAGTTATTAAACCAGCTGACAAGAGAGATGCAGTAGCTGCCTTGATAGGCACTTCTGTGGTTCAGAGACACATCTTGCAATAAGCATTTTAGTTCTGGATAACCCTGGAAATTATGTCTTCCATCATAAATACTCATAAACACTGTAAGATTCATATGGCCCTTTTTTGCTTACTGTATCTGTTTCTGTGGCTTCTGAGATACATTGAGATTTCAGTGGGTAACTGTGAAGAAGTGAACACCCACTTACCAGCTCATCTGTAGGCAGCACTTTCACTATTTTATGAAGATCTAAGCCAAGATAAATAATACTTAAACTGTGATTGTATTTAAATTCAAGGTGGAAGTTCCTGTGGGCATTTAGGTACAACATTTATGTAAATTACAGACTTTGGTGCAGTGTACCATTAATTTCTAATCTAAATATAAAAATTCTACATGTGTTTAAATAAATAGAAATTAAGATTTTAAACTTTTTGAAATGCAGTATTTTTTTCATATCACTGATATGCAAGACATGTTTTCATAATACTTCTGCACTTTGTCAACTTGTATTGCTCCTACATTACCAGTAAGTAGTGTGCTAACATCTTTCTTAAGGATGAGTAATGTTCACTGTATTTTTTAACTGGCAAATGGAAGATAATATTAATTCCCCCTTGGAAAAATTAATATATATAAAAATGAATCTTCCTACTCAATCTATTTGCCAGTTCTTGTATTCAGATTGCTTTACTGATTAAAGAAGCAGGGCATGAAGGTTTAATTCACATTCAATTTTGGCATAGTGGTAAGTTTTGCAAGCATTTCAATTTTCAGTATATACCAGTCTTGATACTTGAAAATGGGACAGCATTTAAAACTCACTTTTCTAAAGTACTTTTAGGTAAAGAAGGTACTGTTTTGTAATTTAAATAATGGGAAGGGTGATTGATCAATACTTTTATTTTGCTGTGTGAGCAATTTGAAATAAATACTAAGCTGTATAACACTAAGAGTGATGACAGCTAGCTTTTCTTTGTTGGGCTTGTGGTATGATATTTTCTTTCTACAGTGAAAGAAAGGACACAATTTTTTACTTTATCTGTTACAAAAACCTGTTTTTTCTATGGAAGGATATGTTTGATTTTTTTTTGGTTTGGTTTGGTGTTTTGTTATTTTTGTTTTGGTTTTTTGGGGGTGGGGCATTGTAAAATAAGACTTTTTAAAATGTTTTACTGCAACAAAGAATCAATAGAACAGAATTTTAATGTTATTATGCTTGCCACAAATACATATATATACATTGAAATTATCAATATGGACAGTACAGCAATAGGCTTTAGTGTGTTTAGTTCAAATGGAGAAGTAAGGTTGCAAAATGTTTTTGAAAAGAAGCATTTCCTTGAAAAACTAATTTAGAAACCGATTGTTTAATACCAGAGTATCTGCAAGTCAATGGAAATGTTCAGTGGTGATGTAGGTCACTGTTTTATGACATGCTGGTGTAGGCCCACATCAGTCTTCTTACCTGTTGCTAGCAATCTCGTGGGTGTAAATAACTTCTGCCAAGGATGGCTTCCTCAAGATGCTTAGAACAGACAAAAATTCACCAACCTTTCTCTGCTAGACTAAACTATGATAAGAAGGCCCTGGAAGTACTGTGTCCTACCACTTAAGACAATTGTAGTATTCTTCGGTCTTATCATGTATGTGAGAAGAAGCATCGTAAACATGGACGTGGCACTTCCATGGGGAAAGAAAGAAGCAGAAAGGAAGCAATGTAAAATGGAAGGCTGAGATACTCATACTTCAAGAAGCAGAGTCTATTCTACTATCTGAGCAAGAGGGGGCATGGCAGGTATTTAAATGTCCATATGTAGTCTATATAGCTCTTTCTTTTAGTTTTGATATAATTTTCCCAAGTTTAATTTGCTTGATATAGCTTTGAAAATAAAAAGAAAAATACTGAAGAGCTGTCATGGGATGCTTTTCGTATGATGTCGGTTTGGGGTAAAGGCATAAAAACTTCTAATAATATCTTTCAAGCATTATTCTCTGCAAGATGTCGTGAAGACCAGAATTGGAGCAATATGTGGTCTTTGCCATTTTTGACTGTAGTAACTGAAGACACTTTTGATCATTAAAAAGGAAACTCAACACTTAAAAAGCACACAAACCAGTAGGATTTCCACAACAATACAATTCCACATTTACATCCCAACAGGGCCAATTTTCAATGCATTTCACATAAAAAAAATATACTGTTCTCACGATTGTTTGTGTGTGTAATTCTCCATACCCCATGCTGTAAATACACTCCGCAGTGTCAGATCCATGCTGAGACCAACAATATATGCCCAGTGGGCTAGGCTAGCAATATCAACTGTATGTTTATATTTTTTCCTTTGCATTTTTGCAAAGCTGCTTCTTCCTCTGTCTTAGCTTGCTATAGTTCGGGGGACTGTAAAGCTGTCTCTAAAAAGCATATTGCAATGCAGCATTTAAACTCTCAAATGAAAGCTCCAGCTCTCTGCTTCGAGGTTTTTATTTTCTAAATGTTTGCAGTGAGACAGAAAAGTTGCACATTGAAAAGAATGTTTGGAGAAGTTGTAGATCTCAGTGCCTCACTTAGGGTGAGAATTGTGGGTCTTTTACAATATGGCATTTCACATTACAATACACCTTAGCTTCCTGAAATGTGCTGGATATCAAAAGAATCTGCAGTAATATTCACTCTAAAATTCCTTTTAAAGTATTAAAAATGACAGCTTAAGTGCTCAGAAAAGAAAAATTTTATTTAACAAAAAGTAATTGTATTTGAAAAGTCTTTAGAAGAAGACAAAGGGGAGATGCCACATCCCTTGTTGTCCTGTTTTCATGTGATTCTGTGAATGTGGCACTAGGGTTAATAATAATTTAGCAATGAAATATATCCAATCATTTGGGAAAAGTCAACACTTGACTAATTTTTTGTTTAAGAGATTTTTGGAGTGGTTGCAGTTTTCTAAAATTTCTTCCATCACATTGCAAAATAGGAGTTTGAAGTCTGACCTGTATGACTGACTGTGACTAGTCAATTAAATCTCACAATTCTGTTTCTGTTTTCTGATTTGATCAACTAAGCCCACTGAAATGCAAGTAATAGAGCATGAAGTCTTCATATTGCATTTCAAATATGCTTAGCATTGCTCAAGCCTGTTCATCTGAAAGTTTACTCAAAAGATTCCGAAACATGCCCAAGGTAGAATGATGGAGAAAATGCCACTAAGTACTTAAATTATTCTGAGCATCCATTCACAAATACAAACGTGAACAATTTTTAGATGTTAGGAATTATCTAGAATCCTGGAAATGCAGATATAGGATGATTTCTAAACTGTTCTGCATCTACTAGACTGAACTGATGTTTCTTAGATGTAAAGCACAATTCATTGCAGTTTATGAAGACTGATAGTAGTGTAGGATTTCTTTTCGGCTTTTGAAAACAAACACAACATAACGCATCTACTAAGGACAATTTTTCCAAATTAATAATGAGAAATGCAGCGTTGTACATATTATGTACATACACATACATGCATTTATGTATAAATAGATATTAACATTATATATATATGTAATTGTTCCTTATTTTATCACATCCATTTTTTAAGGAAGGTGCAGCTACTGCTTTTTACTTTATTATTATTTTTTTTTTTACGGGAACAGTCAACATCCTTTTTTTCTGCAACTTCTGAATGAAAGATGTCAGTATTCTTCAGTGATATGTTTTTGTTTAAAAATCTCCTCCAATGTACCCAAAATACAAATTTCAAACCCTTCAAAATAAAAGAGAAAATTTTTAATCAAGCTGTCATTACTTTGAAGTTCTACTTAACTGAAGTACCAAGATAAATTTTTAAAATATCAAAGATAACAGCTAAAAAATTCTATATTTTCTTTTCTTAACTGCTGTTTATTACTGGGTTTTCATTTGCTACTTATCATGAAGCAAGATATAATCCTTTCTCAGGAATGATAATAAAATAATATCATAAAGAGATATTTTTTATTTACAATTACATTATTAAATGGAGTTACTTATCAACCTAGCGGGCCAAGAACATGAATCCGAATTGAAATCGAGTCAAGTTAACCTTTATTAGACAGATATAAAATCAAGATATCTTAAAGGTCTGCAAAGTTCTGAGAAATATTGTTGATTAATTCATGGCATAACAAAGAATGTTTGTCCTGCTCTGCAAATAGTTTGGAGGTAATTTCTGTCCCAACAGCCACATGCAGAAACCTGTGCTATTTAAAAAGAAATTAACCAGAGAGCTGGAAAGTTGGGTTAATTTTAAAAAAATTAAATTCCTCTTTTAGTTACAAGGATATAGAATTAAATTAATATGCTGAACAGGAAAGATAATGAAAATATCTAATTTATTAACTATACTACTAGTCCATTCATTAGAAATACTAGCAAAAGATATGGTTGTTATAGTTCTTGCCTACCATTTGAGAACTTCCTAGAATAAGGATTCCATAATTCATATTAAATACTGAAATGCATGCAGTTCTTTATGAAGAACTAGTAGAGTAGGAACACCATGTTATCTTTTAGTCCCTGTATTAAAACATAACATAGAAAAGGAAAATCTAAGTTTGATCTTTCGTGGTTACTAGCATAGATGTGCAGTCAGTAAATCAACAGGTTGGCTAATGTCTTTCTCTGTTCAGGGTAGAGAGCAGAGTAAAATTCTGACCAAACTGAAAGGCATTCAGGTTTGACTCTAGCTATTGCAACAAAGCCATGACTTCCAAGGACCATAATTACCATACAGGAATTGCTGTACTGTATTACATCTGTAGCAAATATACAAACACATACAATTTTAATAACTTAAAAGCTTTGGAATTCTACAGCAAGAAGAACACTATTTCAAAATTCTGCTGGGAGTGGTACAAGTGTAACCCTGAAATCAGATCCATTAGAAACCAAAATGGCAGTATTACAGTTAAAGAACATAATACTCAGAATGATGAAGCTGGAAGCAAGACAGAGATTCAAAATAACAATTGTTTTTAACACCAAAATTACTACCTTCCCTTCCCAGATAGATATCTGGAGGTAGATTAGTATCTTCCTGCTAATTTGAAGAAAAGCAAGGCTACTGTAAAGGGTGAAGTGGGGGTAGGGGAGAAAGGTTACTGTATTAGAGAGGTTTTTTGTTTAAAAGAAAAACACTTTTTCAATTAACCAAACACAAATATAGCTTCTTGTGTACAGTCAAGAAAGCTGGTACTGTTAAATCTGTGATTCATGCTTGCAGTCCTTAGAATATGAAATCCAGTGACAAGATTGATTTCTAAAACCCTAGAACTGAGTTATGTTTTATAAAACTAGAAATTCTTTAAATCCTACCTTCTTGACTCTTGAAACATATTTACTGTTAATCACCATACATCTATTTATATTCTTTTTGCCTCATCTGATTAGTTAGTGTGAAAGTTTTCACAAATATGTTTATGTTGTTCTATAATATTTAAAAATTAAATTGTTTTTAAATATGCAAAATATTTAGTGAATGAATTGTCTGTCTTTGAAATCAATATAAACTACAATTACATATATACTATATATAGCATCCTATAAACTAGGATGCTTTGCAATCCTACTAAAATGCCTCCTTGCATTTTCTTTGGATACTATAGGCAAAACATTGCTTATGTGTATTTTCCTTGATGCCAATGGGAATTTTTAATGTAAGAGGAATCATATTGCCAAATATCTTCTATGGCTCAGGCATTCAACTTTCTAGTGTTTATAACTGCTCTCAGAGTTTCAATCACAAGAAAAAAAATGTTGAAACTGTTGCTTAGCAAACTCCTTTTATGAGCAGGAAAGACATTTCAGAAGATATATTTCAAATTAAGAAATTGGAACCAATAATTTTAGAGATCTGATTTTTTGAGTTCCTGATGACATCTCAATATGTGCTGGTGCATACGAGAAATTACCCACAGAGATACAGCAAGCTGCATACCTGCAGTTATTTTCATTACTACCTCACATAAACCACACTCTGGGATTGATAGGCTCTGCCATTTTATATGTAAGTGCTGAGCATCATTGAGAAGACAGTATCTAGTCAAAGTACTAAGAAAATAGGAATCCATTTATTTCACGGCATTTTTTTCCACCCAGAGTCATTGTTACTGGCCTTATTCCTATATCTGACTTACTCTCTTGAGTAGACTCCAGCAGGTGCCAATATTTAATACAAATGCTTCCAGTCCCGAGTTATGTACTGGAGATAGTAATGTAGTGGCAAAATTTTTAATATTTGCTAATCTGTTTTCAGTTGGTTATCCTGAAAATAATGTCTCCTCATCCTGTTGCCATCTCCAAAGGCTACAGTGAACAGGTGGGGTGTTCTCTTTCCAGGAAATGTCAGTCTGATGTCTGGAAGCAGATGTAGTTTTCCCTGACATAGTGCGGGTCTATCTTCTGACTTAATAGAAGCTCTAAATAGCTGACAGGTGATAATACATTTAGTCAGCTCAAAGCATATTCTGACTATAATGCCAGCTAGTAAATGGGAAACTTTCACTCCTGTAAAAAATCGTGTCTAAAAACCTTTCTGATTAGGAAATGAAGTCAGCTACCTTCATAGATATATGTAATTTACACGGCTATGTGTACAGAAACATTATTTTGTAAAACAGCTGATATATTAGTTATCTGATATTAAATATCTAGTCTGACCTCTGATGTCAGCTCCAGAGCAAGGATCAAAGCCTAAACCATTAAGTACATCTTTTCTTCCAGAAACCCATTTTCACTTACTGAGCATTTTGGGTGGATCAAGTGTGGCTCCATCACTGCAGCTCTTACAGACTGAAAGCTTTTTCTCCAGGCTCTGCTAGCCTTTTGGTGACTTCTGCAGTCATACTGGCTATTCCAATTTTGTATTATTTAGTTATTCTGAGACGAGAGGGGAACGAGATGGAAACAAGGGAAGGGGAGTTCAAATATTAGTTTCTTTCACTTGCTCTCAGCCCTACTGTCTCCCTTCAGTCTTCTAGGGTCTGAGAGAGAACCATCTGTTCCGCTCATCTTCCAGTTTTCCCCAGCAGTTTGTCCATCATTTAGAGAGCAATATTTTCTTCTAGATAGAATAACTTGCTCTCTGAGAGCTGCACTGCTGAGGATGCTTAGCTAGTACCAAACTTTTATTCTTGCTCCATCTAGTTCTTGGTGTATATTATTGCCAAATGTGGACCCTAAAGTGAATATTTGATAACCTGTTGAGATGGCATCTAACTCTAGGTTGTGGTCAGTTCCTGGTCTGGATCACAGCCTCACCTGTATTGCCTTTGCTCTCCTTGATGTAACCTGGCAATCTGAATTATGAGGATTTGGTCCTTTGTACATTTGTAGTTGTACAAAATGTAAACTTGATTTTAATGAACTTGCTCTGGTATATAATCACCGCCAATATGAACTTGAATGTGGTAAATTGCTTCATATGTATTATAAAACACTAAATAAAAAGAAATTATGTCCTCTCAGTTTGTGATACCTTGTTACATACCCATTATGGGTGAGAAAGATCTTGGAGACCGAAAACATGAATGAATCACAAGCCATAAGAAGCAAAATGTAAACCTTAGTCCTGCAAATATTCAGTTCAATTATTTTTGTCATCAGGAAATCCAAATTCATTTGACTGAATAGTGGGTAAATTATTTGCCAAACCCCACTTTTTAGAATAACAGTGATTTTGAGCTCACATTCTGAATAATTTTACCAAATGGATGATTCCATCAGTCGGCATTGTGTACTACAGAAATTTATGTGTGTAGATAATAGACACAGATAGATTGACTGACTGACCGACCAACTGACTGTTCAAATCTATTTGCCAAGCCTGAGATTCAAGGAAGAATAATGACTAGCAAGTTAAAAACTCCTGAAAAACAAGATTTAAGAGAGAAAGAACAACGCAATTCTGACAATAGACTCGTGAATGGCGACATTGTCATTCTGCATGGAGATCTGCTTGAATCAAATTGAATAACAATGCTCTTTTTCTTCATTAAGGCCATTAAAATCTGTAAGGCTATGGGACCTGGATAGACACAAAGGTTTTAAAAAGCAATGAGGAGAGACTAATGCTCATTGCTGCATACTTACTTGAAGAGCCCAATTAAGTAACAGTTTGTGCTAATTTGTGCTCTCTGAAAAATCTAAGTGGAAAAACCTGATTTTTGGTATTGCATTGGTTTAGGAAAAAACCCTCATAATTTCTTCTCAGAATATAAATATTACAAATTCTTTTTGGAGTGCAAAATCATTTTTACTATTGTAACTGGATATAAATGTTATTTGAGCATAACAACAAAATGTAAGAATTCACCAAGATTCTCTGTGACTCACTGGGCTGTTTCAATGGAGTGTCTCTGGGAATATTGCAATTTTATATTGTTTTTTGGAAGTGCTAATATTAGCATGAAATGTGATAAGAATTGTTTAAGTACCTAATTGCATGGTCTCTATTTGGCATTTGGATTTAGCCTCTTTAAAATTTGTTTTTTTTGGAGTGCTTTATTAAGTTTCTGTTAATACCCTGTAATTTAATAATTGTAGTGGGAGAGTAAGCAGAATGTGGAACAAGGAAAGAGTTGCATATTTCTTTGATACAGTAGTTTGTGATAGGCTATGACCTTTCTTTTAGACTGATCTTATAATGCAGTTTTGCTGAGACTGGCATAAACACCACAGAGCAAGGAGAGACCAGACACAGAAACTATTCATCCCTTATTCCATTCCTTTGTTATATGAGCAAGGGAAGACTGAATCAATCAAGCAAAGCTCTGCAAAGCAGTATTAAGCAATGTAATTCTTGATTATATCTCCCTTTCAAAATAGATATCAGCCTGAAAAAAAGGCTTTTTAAAACCAAATCTTACCATGAAAAGAGAAAAAAGTATAAAAATGGCTTTTTTTTCTTTTGCCCTAAGACTATGATGAAAAGCACATCTGAAAGAAATTGTGGCTGTGACTTCATGTTTGAGATTTTGCCTGTTAAAACATATTACTACAGGCCTCTGCTTTTTGCACTTGTAACCCAAGTAAGAAAATGGCATGCAAGCAAAAAATCTTCTGGAAAGATTGGCTAATGGCTATGTAAACAGCAAATGCTTGCCACATATGGGCATTAGGGATTTTTATTGCAGAGACTCAGTGACTACTGTGAATGGTGTAGAGCTCTGAAATATGGTACCAAGGCGGATCTTTCGGATGAGGCTCAGAACTAGTTTTGCAATGTCTTTACCAGAAGCTTTGGGATGTTTTACTCAGGCCCTATGTGAAAAAAGGACTTCAGCAGCTGAAAGACAATTCTGTACTGTGCTGTTTGGGTCTTCTGCAAGGGCCTGGGGTGATATGAATGAAAAGAACACATAAACTTCAGAGGCTTCAGCAGGGTCACTTCAAGCATTTGCACAAAAGCAAATACCTGCAAAGAAACACTGTGTATGCAGGTGCAGGGCAGTGGTCTTATTGGGATGATGGAGACATAGTGGGATGGCTAAAGTGCTGCAATGGAGTGATACAGGCTGCTTAGGAAGGGCAAGCTGGGAAAATAAGAGGGAGGAATTGCTCTGTATGTCAGAAAGCTGGAGTGCATGGAACTCTGCCTGGAGATGGGTGACAAGACAACTGAGAGCTTATGGGGATGAGAGACATTGTACTGGCTGTCTTCTATACGTTTCCTCATCAGGAAGAACAAGTAGATGTAGATGAGTCCTTCTATGGAAAGCTGGATGTAGCTTTACATTAACAGACTCTAGTTCTCATGGGAAATTTTAACCATTCCAATGTCTGCTGGAGGAACAGCACAGCAAGAAAAAAGGAGATTCTAGGAGACCATTGGCGACAACTTCTTGACAAAATTATAGAGGAACCAATGAGGGAAAGTGATTTGCTGGAGCTCATGCTTACAAAGAAAGGGCTTGCTGGGGTTGTGAAGGTCAAAGGCATCTGTCGTAGAAGCATCCTGACTTCCAGCAGCCTCTATGACCCTGTTGGCTTGCGACAGCACCCTTGCCAGTGAGGGTTGGAGAACATGCCCAGCAAATATTGGGGCATGAAAAATAGACTCAGTCATGGAAGTGGTATCTGAATAACTGTCCTATCTGCAATTCCAGTGACTTTTTCCTTTCCTCAAATAACATTACCTTCCATTTTTCCTGTTAATAGGGAAGGATTGTCAATTGATCTACAGATTTTGTTTAGAAACTACTTTAACTACCCTATTTATAGGGCTAAATATAGACCATGAACATAACAGTATTTGAGGTCAGCTCAAATAAACAAAATGTGAGAGAGTTGCTGTGATTTAACCCAGTCTAACATATTTTTAGCTGGTTGCATTACATCTTGCATGTAGTAATTATGAAGACAACTTTTCATCAATTAGTAATAATAGCCCTAAAAAAAAGACATGATTTGTACTGGACTGCCATTTCAGGAAAGACAGAAGTTACTGACACAAGCCATTGTTGTTAGCATAGAAGTTTCCAGTTTTCTGCCAGTGGATGTCTGATGTCATGATTGTACAGATCACCATGTTTAATCTTCATAGCTTCTCAGAGAAGAATTATTCTAGATATATGTTTGTGTCTATGACAGCTGAAAATGCAGAGAAAAATAAAATTTAAAATCCCCCAAAGTGTAAAATATTTTATTTACGCTTATTTATATAGGTCAGGTAATTCTGACGGAAGACTTAAATGATTTTTCCCAAGATTCACCCATTGATAAAATAGTTAATCCTTATAGGTGAAAATATGTCTTTGTCCTTAACTTTGTACTGGCTTTCAATGGATGAGGAGTTTTTTTTGTCCCCAGATATAAATAGTAATGAAAAATGTGTCTTCGCATCTTTGAAAAAAAATGCAGAGATTTAACTGGGTAGTATACATTATCTTTTAAATTCCTGAGTTAGCATTTTTATTTCAGCATTTCCATTTTGTCACCTGACTCCCTGGCCTCTTTCTCTTAAAGAAAATGTTGACTTATCAGGAAATTATGAGCTTTATTAAATGGTTGGAATTTGAGTAAAGGCTGAGTAAGGACTACTTGTACGTGAAAGATTTTATAGCAACAACCTTCCGGATGTGTGGCTATGTTTTCATGTTTCAGGAGTGTTGTACGAAGACATGATCTAGTATTCTGTTGCGAAATCCTAATCTTCCTTCTCAGTTTCTCAGAGTTCAAGAAATTTTTTGCTTCAAATGCAGCAGTAGAAATAATATTGTTCTTTAGCAAACAATCTTGGACAGATTGCAGAAATCTGTTAAATATTAATTCCAGCAAGGCTGAATATTCAAGTTAAATGTATTGCAATTCTACTTCAAAATAATTTCACGTTTATTTAAAAATAGATGCAATTCAATGTCTAGAAAATGGTAAGCACTATTCTAAATAATACAGTGAAGCTTGTACTAATTTAATTGTATAGTTGAGGGCAATATAGGTAAAAAATTGAGAAGATCATATGTACTTACATATAGGCATGTATATGTGTGGGTGTGTAGATCTTGCATGCACACTGGTAGCCAGTCTTTGATAGCCATCCTACAGATGTCCTATCTATGCTTGTCCAGATTACTGGTCTTCTAAATTCTGGCATCCATGAGCATGAACCTGTTGGCAGCCCCATTTCCTGGTATGTGGCTTTTAGCAGCACAGAATTATGACTGGGTGTGTGTTGATCCAGACTGGTGCCTGATCTGGACACTGGGAAAGCTGTTTACTGGAGCGTGGTGTAGCATGATAAATTAGCAAGGGAGTAACCTATGCAATGGCTGTGTACTCAGTGATAATGATTGGAAACAGTAAAGAATTGAGAATATTAGGAAGGAATTATGGTGCCTGTTCTCCATTTACTGCACAGCTTTTTAAGAGAAATAAATCTGTTCCTCCACCTGATGTCGACCACCATTTCAGTAATGAGGGAATCACTTTATCCTTAATGATTTACCTATAAGCAACCCAATCACCATGAATACTTAGAAGGAGGTTCATGATGGTTCTGAAAATCAGAGCATAATTTGATGTCTAGCTCTGTTATATGTTCTTAGTTAAAATAGTTTCCAGAATTTTTTTTTTTTTTTTTTCTTTCTAAATCATATTTCTCTCTGTCCTTTCTCATGTGGCTCATCAGCCATGTGGATATTTTGCAGAAAGATTCAAGACAGATATCTGAGTAGGAAGGGAGAGAGAATTCACTATAACTATTTCTTCCTTTCATGTGTGTCTTTTCTTGTATATTTCCCCTCAAGAATAATCACAAGGTGGGAACAGCATAAGGGCTACTGAAAATATGTAGCAATGTACTGCATGCTTCTTATCCACATTAATTCAAGACAAGTAGCATTTGGATGAAAAATATCCCTCCATATCAGTACAAAAAAAAATGGAAATACAAGATGAGCAATGCAGCATTTGTTTCAATGATCTTAGCATGAAGTTCAATGCACTGCAAGGGACTATAGCATAAATATTCAGAGGTATTTAGTTTCCTCACCCTGCATGTGAGAAGGTTCAAGGGAAAGCTCTGTGTGATGGCTGATGGGTGTTTCCGAACCATATAGGTATGTAGATGCTTTTTCTAACTCCTGGTTGGAGAGCGCAGCCACTGTGAGGAACTTCTTGCTGTTCATATCCAATGTGGGACTAGGTATTAATCTTAGTGTCAAAGTTTAGTGAGAACCTGAATGCTTCTATGCAAGAGCAGCAAGAGGATTGAGACCTGACCCACCTACACAGATACTTTGCCTGCCCATGCTATCTAGGAAATCAGCAAGTGCAAATATGCTCTGATGAGAAGCTGGCATGTTCTGCTATGGCAATACCAATACAATGGGTTCATGCTTAGTTCTGCCTCTGTTGCAGTGCATAGCTAGGACCTTTTCCTGTGTTTCCTATTCTTTTTTCTAGGAAGGCCTGTTGCTATGACCAAAGTCGATCACCATTTCAAGATTTCTGGCACACGTGTAAAGACAAATCACCTTCTATCATAGAATTAGAATATTTTTGGTTGGAAAAGACCTTTAAGATCATTAGGTCCAGCCATTAACCTAGCATGCTGCCAAGTCCACCACTAAGCCTTGTCCCTAAGCTCCACATCTACAAGTCTTTTAAATGCCTCCAGGGGTGGTGACTCACCCACTTCCCTGAGCAGCCTGTTCCAGTGCTTTACAATCTTTTGGTGAAGACGTTTTTGCTAATACCTAATCTAAACCTCCCCTGGCACAACATGAAGCCATTTCCTCTCGTTCTATTGTGTGTTACTTGGGAAAAGAGACTGACACCCACCTTGTTACAGACTCATGTAGTTGCTTCTATTATTGCAATTATGTGTTGAAAGGGAGAACACAATCCAAAATACTGAGGCCCAAAATCATCCAATGCAAATGCCTTTGCAAAGGAACCCTCTACCCACATGGAGAGAAAAAACCCAGCCTTAGATTCACAGTCTGTAGCCTGGCACTGATTCTATGCATGAGGAAGCTTACTGTAAGACCAAAATCAAATTATCTCTGTGTTCAGCAGATAGCTACTATTAAATTCATCCCTGCACCATCTAATTTCATTTTCAGATTTTTGCATAGTTTATCTTAGTTAATTAAGACTGTTGACACAGCAGATCGTGTTGTGCAGAGAGGAACTCAACTTTAGTGACTGTAAAATGATTGTCTTCAAAACATTTTTGGGCAGAATGACCTGAATGGAATAACAAACCAGACTTCTAGCTGCAAATCCGTATTAGAAAGCTTTATGTTAGTGTTAGGGTATCAGTGTTGAATTGTCAAAAAAAGGGGAAAGATGCTAAGAATGTGAGAAAGGCTTTATTTTGTGAATCCTTAGTTCTTAAAGAAAGAAAAGTAGTATATGAAAGGAAATGATATTTTTTTCATAATTACAAACTGCATGTTCATGTCAGTATATCCAAGTGCATTCATAATATGGTTTATTCTAAAAGTAACCATTTATTTATACTAAAGCATTATTTCAGTAGTATTTTTATGTCAGGGAATCCAAATTAGGAACCTTGTGAAGTCTAAGGTGTTTCTAGTAATTTACACAAGATTTTCTATTTCCTTCATGCTTGTTTCAAGGGCTTTTATTGCATTTTATTCTGCAGAGGAGTGGATGTCAATATTACAAATGTTTTCACTGGGACTGTGTACATAAGATAACTAAGGCAAGATACCATCTGGGTGACACTGCTTGCTTTGAGTGAAACATGCTCATGAAACAAAGTGCCAGGACAAATAATTCCACCTTTCTCTCACCTGGGTACCCAAAATATGTCTGACTTGCCACTTTGAAAACCATGAAATCACTTCAAAGACAACTTGAAGAAAAGGGTTAACTACTTGTTACAGCTCCCTTGGGCCATCCCTTAAAGCCTGAAAGCCCAGAGACTCCTGCAGTTGTACCTGAAGGAGACAAAATGCTCTCCAGCTTCTGCCCTCACTCCTGCAACAAAGTGTGCTCCAAATGCCATTCCTACTTGTCACCAAGCCTCAGGATCTCTATGTTTTTCTGTGTGGCCCTCATGTTAATGTACCCATCATTACGTGGTCTCTTAAACAAAACTTTGGGCCTCCAGTTCTCTCCCATTGAAATCTCAGCTGAAATAAGCTGAAATCTAATACATTTATTATTGAAAAAAATGAGCTCAGATCACATACTCAGAGCTTACTCAGCCTTCTAAATGAAGTTGGTCATCTCCCACATATTAACTAGATTATTTAGAGAGTAGTCCACAATGAATTTTGCTCCTGAAACAAGAGAGATGAATATAGAGATGATAGAGAAAAATCTGAGTAGTTTTGCTTTAGTTTGGTTGTGAAGAATGTCTGGCACAGGGAGAATGTGAATTTTTATTCATTATATTACCTGTATATTAAATTACAGGGAAAGTATTCCAGCAGCACTGTTATTGTACAACATAATTTAGTAGAATATATGAGCAATAGCACTTTCAGGACCAATAAAGAAAGTGAAAGTAATGCCTTCCCATCCTCTAACCAAGGTTTAGTCCCACACCAGTAGGACCACCCTTTATTGGCAAATGTAGTCATGTCATGTGACATCTGAGAAGCTTAAATACTAGCCAGTCTGTGGCTTTTTCTTCTCTCCCTAACACACAGAGAATTACCCTTGTGAAGGACTTCATAAATAGAAAATGTGATGGCTTTGCTTTAACTACACTAAGCCTGTATTTTTCTCCTGGCAACAGTTTTAAATATCAGTGCTGCATCCACACTAAGTGTGAATTCCCTTGTGTAAATCCCATTAAAGTTAATAGAATTTCAGTTTTACTGCTTAATAAAATTCAAAGTGGATTAACTTTTGAGAAATATGTGACCAGCCATAATTCACAGAACACAATCCCATATCAACACACGTATACTGTGGCTAAGATTTGGGAAGCACTAATGAGCATATGATGAAGCTGCTTTGCATTGTATGCAGAGAAAATATTTTCAGGTTTGTACCTCAGCTAATATTTTAGTATTGTTTGTCTCTTATAATTTGTTGCTTTCTTTTGTCACTTTACTAGTTTTGAAATTATATTCTTCCAGCTTTTGTGCTTCTGGATTCAAATTAATAATGAATGATTAGAGACACCAGCTTTTCCAAGCCGTTAGATTATAATGCAGTTGTATACACATAGAAATCACTGGACCCATTGGGGGAACTCAACAGTGAGACAGCTGGTACTCAACTGGATGTATTTTAAAAGAATCATAGATTCATACTATCATATTTTAAGAGGACCTCCTGACTTTATATCACATACATAACACTGTATATATTCAGACGTAGTGAATTTGAAATTTGTTTATACTAACAGTCATAGTTTTCTTTTAAAATTACCATATTTGTTTCTCAGGGTCCTTCAGACACTCAGGTCACTTAAGTTGTCTTTCTCCAAGTGCTGTTACGTTGGATTTGCCAAATGTAAAATATATGCTTAAAGTGAAGGAACATTTTTTCATTGGAGGTCATTGGCGCTGCTCTGAAGTGAAGGGAAAGCTGTGTCCCCATGGGCTGGCAGTCTTTCCCCTGATCTTCTGTGGGGAAAAGCCATTCCTCATGGTGGAGGGCCAACTCTCGCTTTTCGATGTCAAATTTAGCTAGCAGAAGTGGACAAAGGTTCTAAGCTTTCCAATGTTCACCCATCTCTGTATTTCTTCTAGATTTCTTTGCTTTTTCCTATTGCTCACATCCCTCTGTACCTCTCACTTCTTATATTTGTGTTGCCAGTGTGTTAACTTGGGAAACTTGCCTATGTATAAATGTAAACTGCAACCAAGGTTGTGAAACAGCAAACTCTCTGATCATTATTTATATTCAGGAGACTGACCTAAAATGTCATGACAAGTTTCTGCATTTATTATGTCAGAGAATACCAATACATTGTTTTTTTTACTTTACATGACATTCCTGTAACTCTGCCTGTGATCTGAAAGTCAAGCTGTCGTGTACTTTTAATGAATTTTTTGCAAAAGAAATGTGGGTTACAATATTGTTGCTAGCTTGAGTAAGGATAGGACTGAGGCAGTTTTCATAGCTTCATTGCTTCTGCAAAAAGCTGAAGTGAAAAAGGAAAGTAAAAAAAAACAACAAAAAAAACCCCAGCACAATAAATCATTTTTGTTATAAAAATAAAAAAGTTATGATCCTAAGTGGTTACAGGAACAGCATTGGTTCAAAAATAAAATGTCTTCATAGTCCTTTTTAATGACTATAACTGTACTTTTAATGTCTAATGGCAGTAAAAAGATGCAATAGCATCCATCTAAACAGTGACATGCTTCTCTAATGCAAATAATATCTTAAAATTGAGATGAAACTTACATGTGATTCATTCATGCTAACAAGAATTAACTAGGAAGCTCAAAATTAGTATCACTCCAGTTTTCAGCCTCTAGCTTCCTTCATGTGGAAGGATACAAACGGACCTTGTTTGCTTCACTTTCCAGTGCTCCAGGTCATGCTTGATTTAATCTTTAATTTCTGCAGTTTTCAGTGGTCAGCTATGAAAAATCTAAATACCTGTGTTTGTGATACTACCTAAAAATGCTTTCCCTTAAGAATCATTTGTCGTCTTAATCTTTCCTCAGTGACTAGAATTTGCAGTTAAATTTGCAGCCCATCATGTGACACAGTTGTGCAATCCTGTCATTGAGTTTGGAGTAACTTTGCCCAGGGTGAGTTAGACTGCTGCACCTCTGATGCTGAGCAACGTAACGTGTATATCCTGCTGCACTTTTAACACCAACTGACAGACATTTATCTATTTATTTATGTATTTATTTAAAAGATGATAATAGATAATTAACAGCTGCAGAAGAATTCAGTATTATCCTATTGTTCAAGATGAGGAAACTGAGGCAGTTGACAGTTGACCAAGGCAATCTGTTACAGTGCACTACCACAGTCACATATTTGAGGCATTAGCAGATGCAGAAACTGACACATCAAAACCATTTCACTTAAATGACCTGGTGTAGACTTTCCTAATTTCTTTGCTCACAGGAAAAATATTAGGTATCACTATGTCATTGCAATGTGTCATTAATGAGTTGTAAAGCAGCAGCATCTGCTGTGGGAAAACTCCAAGTCAGTTTTTAGGTAACAGGGATTTCTCTCAGAGGCTGACTTACAAGAGCTTTCAGTTTCTCTGCTATATAAGTATCTTGAGGAGTAATTGTGAAGTATTATTTGTGTGGTCACTTTTCTGTTGGTTTAATGACATGCTGGTTCTTGTTTGGTTTTTGTTTGTTGGTTGATTGGTTTTTTGTTGTTGTAGTTTGTTTTGTTTTGTTTTAGTTAAGTACTTCTGCCAATGTTTCCTGTACTTCCCATTATCCAGTCCCAATTCTGACACAACTCAGTGCTGATGAAACTAGGAATCCTCAAGTACTCTATCCAACAAGGAGAGTTTCAGTGAGACAGTCTTCATGTGCAAAACCTGAAGAGACCAAGTGCATCATGCAGAAGAAGAAATCAATTTCACTTCACCCTTCTTATTTGGACTGTTCACTAAACTATCAAAGGTCCATTTTTCTTCTTTACTAGGGAAGAACAGGTAAAACCAAAGTTTAAATATGTGTACTATTTAAATCTTTATTTGGTAATGGATTATTTTATACAGTTCAGTTCTATGGATATGGGTGTATTTTCCACAGATCCTGCCAAGAGTTTGCATTCTGGGGCTTCCTGCTTATTTCTTCCAGCTGCTTCTTTTTCTTATCCCTTCTGTTGTTATTCTCCTCCTGTCTCCTTGTTTTCACTACTGGTGGAGGAGAAGCTTTGTTAGACTTTGAAATCATAATATAAACATTCTTGGCAATTGTTTCTTTCTATACTCTTTATAATTATTCTCCAGTGATGCCAGTGGTACTTACCAGTTGGAGACCATCACTGAGGACTGCATTGCTCAGTCAGAATGTTGAAAGTGAAATAATCTTTTAAGAGGATTTGTAAGGAACACGCTCGACAGCAGAAGTAACACAGTGGCCAAAATGGTGCTGGCTGTGTTGACCAGAGTGATGCAGGAAGACAAGTCTTTAGGTCTTCATTTCCTGCCTAGTCCCTATCCTAGCCCACAAAGTCTATCTGCAAGACAAAGCTCCCTGCCAGTCTCACCTTGCAAATTCACCATCAGCGATAATGGAATTTGTGGGACTTGTTGACTCAGCCTTCTTCAGGGGTATGGCACTGGTTAAATGCACAAAATGGGGATATGCATGCATATGTCTGTGTGCATCATTTTGAATCCTCTGTTGTATTAATGATATGTAGTTGTTTTGTTGTTGTTCTTTGTTTGTTTTTGAAAAAAGTTTGTTTCATGTCTCTGGAAGTCGTTTGACTACCTGTTACTCCCATGGCATTAATCTTAGTCTTATCAGAAGTGAATCGGTCCTCTCTCCCTCGAAAATAGCAAATGGAATGGAGGCAGTGAAGTGCTGTTTTCTCACATGTGAAAGTATTTGCAGAACAAAGTCCTTTGTTTGTTTGTTTGTTTGCTTGTCTCTGTGTGTGTGTGTTTATTTTCTCTAGTTTTGGAACATATTAGAAAGCATCCTGCTCTTGTTATTTCTTTTGAATAGCCTATTTTCTGTAGAAAGTAATATCCCCATGGTAAAATCTATTTATCAAAACTGTGCCAAGTATGTGCCATTTTAAAGCTAAATATATGTTGTTTTATTTTACTTTAAAGCAAGCCAAAATACATACCAAGAGCACAGCTTTGGATGGTGTTGGTCCTATTTTCAAATGATTATTTACCATGTGAGGCACTTCTGTGCAACAAGATGAGTTGGTAAGGGGCTGCTTTATGCATGCAATAGAGAAAGTAGTATTTCTTCCTCCTCTTACTGTGAACTTATCTTTTAGCTGTAAAAATACATATTTTTCTACTCCCGGTGAAGCATATGAAGAATGACCTTACATGTCTAATGCATCATACCTGGCTCTGCAGCACTCCTTCTCACTTGCATTGTAGGATTGTTTCTTCAGGGGACATAAAGATTATGAAAAAGTGTTCAGTTTGGGAGAACTGTTAATACTTAGGAGCTTCTATGTCAACTCTTACATCTTTCTGTAGATACAACTGGCTGATGCACAGGATTGTATTTTTGGTCCTATTTTTGTTCCCTCCTGATGGGTAGTAATGAGTCTTCCCTCTTGTCATGTGCTGGTGACATTTTTTTCTTCCTCGGCTTGGTCAGGATTAAGAAATTTCTTAAACAAGTTATCCCATTCCTCTGCTATACATCAAAACAAAATTCCACTTCAGGCCAGCATTAATAAAATTGGAAGATTTCTGGAGATGCAGGACCACATGGTACATATCTTCCTTTTCTATGATTTTGCTTTATAAAATGTTTAAAATTGCTCTTTCTTTTTTTTTTCGCAAGGATTGCATTGTACATATCTGGATCAACTTTTCAAAAAAAAAAAAAAAGTAGTTTCACTGAGAAACTGTGTTAGCAAATGCTAAAAACTTGATGTTACAGCATGGCCAAATTAAAGATGTGTTATGAGGTTTAGAGATTAAAAAAGAAAAGTCATATGAAGAATTGAGAGTAATCCCAAACTGTAGTAATTTCTCTTTGACCACACTGTAAACAGTTCTACATGATCTGCAAATTTACTGACTTAGAGGAAACCAGTAATTGAAACTGGGAATAATTTAACATTTTCACATTTTACTTGGACACTTCAATTGAGCTTTGCCTGCAAATACAACATGGTTCTGTAAAGAGAGTCAGGTCAAGTCACTGTGGCTAATATTTTACTTATTTAGAATATGAGCTTAGTCTCCGTGAAACAGTCTGAAAGTTCATCCTAGATTTTCTGAATAGTCTCATCTAGGAAAAGACAGTTATCAATCTTCTTCTGGGAATGTATTTGGGGGCTTTAGAGTTGAAATGTTATTGGCTTTTATTGTCAAACTTCTAATTATTAAACTTCTTATATGCTTCTAAATAATAAATGTTTATTTTTTATTGCAGCACCTTCACGTCGAAAGTCAAAGAAAACTGATTTTCAAGTGTCAGCTGCACTAGTAGCTTCTTCAATGAGAGAGAGGAAAGAACAGTCAATTCTCTGATCAGGATTTCTGGTATCACTGGATGAAAAGTAGCTTTTTTTTTTTTTCTGGTGAAGTCTTTAGAAATCAAGTTCCAGTGTAGAGACACTCTTCTGTAGTGAAAGAACATTACATTTGAGAGTAAATATGACACAGGCCTCCTTCATGTTCAAGATCTCCTTCACAAGGACAAAAAAATAAATGTGAAAATCCAGCAGTTTACTTAACTTTAGTCCTTTTTTAAAAGCATAGGTATCAATTTGGCATATGATAGGATGAATCAGTGTGCAATATACATAATAGATTCAAAACTCAACACACAATTGACATAGTAGCACAGTAAATTGAAAAATGTAAAACTGTAGCAATCCATCACTATCCTAGGGAAACATATAAGCCAGAGGTTTTCTTTTTTTAGGTTTTTTGTCTTTAACCTGCATAAGGGACACATTTTTATTCTGACAGTCTTCCTGTAAATAGAGGCAATGTCCTTCAGTAAGAATTCAGTAGATATTTCAGAATTTGGGGCCTAAAAGCGTAAATGGCACCTCTATTTTTTCTCAGTGGGTGCAGTGTTACATCCATCCCTGAAACTGTTGTAAACCAGTTGTGCAAAGTATTGAGGACTGCAGGCAGGGCTTGTTTCTTTTGTCCTGTAAAGATAGCTGACAACTGATGCAAGGAAACCATTAAGTGACATCATTTTCACAGAGTTTTCTTCCCCGTTGCCACACAGACACACTATCAGCTGGTTCAGCATCCAGCCCAGCTGGAGGTGAGGGACAGTGAGGACCCTCTAAAACAGATGTGCTGCCTGGGGAGAAGTGTCTGTCCACTGCTAGCTGATGCCCTTTAGGAGTTTCCAATTGTCCATCCCCAGCTGTTCATGCCCCTTCAGCCAAAACAAGGTGCTTAAGGAGAAGGAAGTAAATAGATTATAATTTCTGAGATTAAAAATTACCTACCAAGTTATCCATTAACCACAGTGCTGCTAATTAATTAGGAGGCATAAGGATGTTATGTATGAACAACTGATGCTGCAGCTTTGAGGGTAAACTGGATGCAGAGGAAAACCTGGAGAAGAATTGAAGAGATTGCTGCTGCAAGGATTCTGCCTGCCTTCTCTCAGTGGAAACAGCAGGGTAGTCGGAAGGCTTCTCTCCTTTCCTTCATCTTTTTTAACACAAATGTAACAAATAATCTTTTGAATAGATGTTACTGCATGATGTACTCTAGCTCTGTCCAGCTACTAGAAGGGAACACGTTCTCCTTAGCCTGTTTTTCATTATTTTAATGATTACTATTTCCTATTTTTTTTCTTAGTATTTTTATTAACTAAATTTTTCTATAACATTTCTATTATTTTCTAAAAATTCTTCTGCCATGATCTTGACCTCGTGAGCAATAGTCAGCGCCCTAAGTAACATTAACCTGAGTGGTTTATTCTCCCTCATTCTCCCCAGACAGCAAGTGCACATCCATTGTCTGTTACCACTGGCAGACCTTTGTGTACAGTTCACCAGTCATTCCCCTGCTCCTCCACTCACCATGGCACCTTAGTGTGAAACCATATCAAGGACCAAACCATGCTTTGCTCTTGCCTGCAGCGGGCTGGTCACCTCCCTCTGCCTTGCCAAACTCTGTTTGTTGCAGCTGTGAATCCATCAGCATCCACTCTTAGGAGTAGCACCCAGCTTACCTTGGGCAGGCAGCTACCCTCTCCCCACTCTGCCCAGCCCTAGTGGGGAGTGCGGCTGTTTGTCCAGCTGTGCCCAAGGGAGCAGCAACCCCCACACCTCCACATTACCTTGCCCCATTCCCAATTCCAAACCTTACTGGCTCCATTACAGTAAATGCAATGACTTGCACTTCCAATTAATGTGCCCAGGACATTTTCTATGAAACTTACAGTTGTTTTGATGTTTCTTGGAACCAACTTTCTCTCCACACCTCTTTGGAGGAATGAACTTGTGTTTAGTGGAATATGTCACTCCAGATCTGCAAAAGACAGTGTAAGGTCAGTGAAGAGAAGCCTTCACTTTCCAATAGTCAGTTTCTATGTATAAATTGGCACTTGATGCTCATCAAAGAACAAAAAATATTGGATATGCTCTAAATGTTCATTGTATTTTTGAGCCAACTACCTGATGGAAGTCATCACTTATATGTAAATGAACTGTCAATGTCTTGCCTCCGTTGGCAGTCGTTGGACTGTGAAGGGTATGTCTTAATAAGAACCAAAGCTCTTCACAGACTTTGATTTACTGGAAATAAAATAGAAAAGTCCTCTGAGACTACAAAGGACACTTGTTTCAGATAAAATGTCTAGACAGTAGCAATATATTTGGGGCTTTTATTATAGCAAAACTGCAAATTAGAATAGAGTGCTGAGAAAGTTCCTGTGACCCAGCTGAGTTCAAAAACACTGTTTCAGACTGATCCTTGAAACATTTACACTCAAATTAAGTTCACGAACATTCAAAAAGGGAAAGGAAAGATGTGCAAGGTCAGCGTTCAGGTTTGCTAGAACTCTAGAGCTGCTCAGATTTTACATTATCTGACAAGGAGGGATTTGCAATTCAGCTGTGATTTAATTCAGTTAAAGAAAACACAAATCACGCATTGTGTTTCACTGCATTGGATAACAGTCTGCTTTACAGTCCATTGCTGTATGATAACTTTGTTCTTTGGTTACTGAAAACAGAACACAAAGGAGAGATTAATTCTATGAAATGTTACATTTCAAATTGAAGATGAAGCCTGCTTTGGCTAAGACATACCTCTCTCTTATTCTAAGGAAGACAAATCGTACAGCATTTTTTATAAGGATGTGGAAATTTCAGATCATCCAGTTTACCTGAAAACTATTACTGTTACTGAAACTGTGGTTTTGTTATTCTCATCATTGGTAGTTTTTTACCATCCAGAGTTTTTGGAAGCATTACTGGAAATTACGGCTAAAAAAAATGCTTGAGGTGAACCTATGCCTGGTCTCAGTATTTTTGCCCAAGAGAATTTACATGCCAAATATAAATATAGTATGCGAGAACTTGGGTACTTAGAACCTTGGTCACCTCTATGGCTAATAAAGAATCCTAAAGGCAATGGAGTGAAGCATCAATTTCTAGCACTAGATTGCTCTGAATCATCTTCCAAATGATTTATCAGCTTTCCAAGAATCATCCTGCAATCCTTGTCACCACCTTCTTTTTCATCTGTGCAGAGATCAAATGAAGAGACAGGGTGGTGCACCCTACCAGCAGCAGCATTTCTTTCCAGTTGCTGCCTTTGGTATTGGAAACTCTGTCTTTGCAAGAAACATAACAGCCTCAAATTTTCAGAGAAGTAGTGCATTCATAGTCATGTTTCCACATGCTTGAAACATCATCTCTGAGAGGCGTGAACTGCCTGGGAGTCTATGTAACACGCATTGCATCAGATAATTAAAAAAAAAGAATTTTTACAGCTGGCAGTTTTTCCACAGTGCAGGTTTGTGATGCTCGGGGGAGTGTAACTCTGTGATAGGGGTCTCAAAGCAGAGACCTGTATGGTGTTCTCAGTGTTTGGGTGATAGTTTTGAGCAGGCAAGTCAAGATGGGATTCAGACTGAAGGCTGAATAATTCTTGCTGATCAGAATGCAATAGTCCATTTGCCATTGCCAACCAAATACAAAACCAGAAATAATTTAAGAAGATCAGGCTGAGTCTGTAAGCGATCTAAAATCTTGCTCTGACAGGTACGAAAGGCTCTTTCCAATAGGCTACTAACCCTAAAAATGGAACAATAGCAATTTGGAGTCCTTTTGGGTGAATAGAAATCTAGATTCAGCTCAATACTTGCATACCTAGGTAGTCTATTAAATGATCGTGGTGTTTGGTTTTAGTTCCGCTATAAAATTAATATAAGCCCTAAGGTTAAATGGTACACATTGTCAGTATGATGACTGCATTAGCTGTAGCTGTTCAAAAAATAAAATTTATTTGATAGTAACTGAATACATAGTCCAACAGATGAGTCACCAGATAATGTCCTCAGAGATCAATTTTATTTATTCTTTCAGAAGATTAATATTCACTGTTTTCTAAATCTAAGGGTATGCATATCAACAGATTGAATTAAATCTAAGAAATGTAAATGGATAATCAGAGTGTCTTCTAGGGCTTCCTTCTCATTCAATATTTGATACTCTGATCATAGCCACAATGTGCAATGTTATCTTTTATCCTGTCGTATGACCAGTAAATACCATTACAAAGAAAAAAGGAATGTACTTAATCCCATACACGTATAATTTGGTGCAAATCATAGTAGATTGTTTACAGACTCCTCAAGAAGGCTTTGTACCACATGTACCCTGGCATGCAGTCTTTCAAATATTTGACAAGTAACAAACATGAAAAAAACACATGCAGTATTAGAAAACCAAGGCTAAGAACCACAAATCAATCAGATTTAGAACATTACCTTTAAATGAGCAAAGAGCAATATTCCTACCTATGCCTTACTTGGTTTTGAGTATGTGATTCAAACATTACCTGTTGTCACGGGAATCATTAAAAGGGCTGTTTTCCCTGAATCCCTGGCATTATACCTATGAGCAGTACAGTGTGGTAATAGTTTCACTGCCTGAAGTATTATCTGGAACATCTACTTTGCGTTCAAGTAAGTGCTATATTTAGAACCTATTTTTGTTCTGCCTAAAGTATACAGTACACTAGACCTTAATGTACCCTCTAACATGGGCACAGAAGATGTAGGCTAAAAATAGTTATTACTCTAGAAGCAATAATTTGTTTGAAAGCCATCACCTGAATTCCCAAGCAGCAGTGAATGATTAGGACTCGCTTGTCTGCTCTACTGGAGAGAAACCTCCTCAGCAGATCCTCTTTTGCAGTTGTCAAATTTAAAATTTGTGCAAAAATAGTAACAGAAAGATTTGGGAAAATTGCATCACACCATTAAGGAGGACAAAGTACTGTTTGTGAATTCCTCTCATCAATAGTTACTTTTCAGTGCTTTATTTTCTCCATTGGGAATCAGGTAATTATCAGTAGGAGTACCAGTGAGGAAGAAAAATAAAATTGTTTATTATGGGACAAATCGAGACCAGCGAGATGAAGGCCAAATTGTTTTTTGCTTGTCTGAGTTTGATTTTTAGTCAGTCTGGATGTGTTTTTTGTTTAGCAGAGAACTTCAGAGAGGAGTGTGTTATTTTATGACTGAGGCCAATAGAAAGTCATTGGCATAATAAAACTGCAGATTTTACAATTTCAACGCAGCTGCTCTGTGACTTTTAAGCAAGTGTGAAATCACATTGTTTAAACTGTGTTTATAAGGACTGACGCCTGGATCAATTTTCTTTTTTTTCTCTTTTTTTTACCCCTCAAATCAACAACTGGTACTGCAGCCTCACCATTTTAATGAGTTCACAAACCTTCATTTAGAAATAACCACCTGGTCACCCTGTGTTACTACACTCATGTATGAAAATGTACATTCTGTTACCAGTATCATCCATGAATCTGCCTAATACTAATTCACCAGTTAAAATAATGGAATCATGAAATGGTTTGCATTGAAAGGGACCTTAAAGAACATCTGGTTCCAACCCCCCTGCATCGGCAGGAATACCTCCCACTAGATCAGGTTGCTCAGTCACATCCAATCTGGCCTTGGACACTTCCAGGGAGGGGTCTTCCACAGCTTCCCTTGGCAACCCGTTCCAGTGTCTCACCATGTTCACAGTGAAGAATTTCCTCCTAATGTCTAATCTAAATCTTCCTTCTTCAAGTTTTATGCCATTACCTGTTGTCCTATTGCTACATACACTTGTAAAAAGTCCCTCCCCAGCTTTCCTGTAGGGTCCCTTCAGGTACCGGAAAGCTGCTGTAAGGTTTTGCTTGAGTTTTCTCTTCTCCAGGCTGAACAACTCTACCTCTCTCAGCCTGTCTTTGTAGGAGAGGTGCTCCAGCCCTCTGTTCATCTTCATGGCCCTTCTCCAGTCTCTCTCCAAGAGATAGATGTCCTTCTTTTGTTGGACGTTCCAGAACTCAACACAGTACTCCAGGTGAATTTCATGAGAGAAGAGGGGAAGAATCATCTCTCTTGACCTGCTGACCATGCTTCTTTTGATGCAGCCCACCCAGGACATGGTTGGCTTTCTGGGCTGCAAGTGCACACTGCTAGCCCATGATGAGCATCTTGTTCACCATCAGGTACCGGAAAGCTGCTGTAAGGTTTTGCTTGAGTTTTCTCTTCTCCAGGCTGAACAACTCTACCTCTCTCAGCCTGTCTTTGTAGGAGAGGTGCTCCAGCCCTCTGTTCATCTTCATGGCCCTTCTCCAGTCTCTCTCCAAGAGATAGATGTCCTTCTTTTGTTGGACGTTCCAGAACTCAACACAGTACTCCAGGTGAATTTCATGAGAGAAGAGGGGAAGAATCATCTCTCTTGACCTGCTGACCATGCTTCTTTTGATGCAGCCCACCCAGGACATGGTTGGCTTTCTGGGCTGCAAGTGCACACTGCTAGCCCATGATGAGCATCTTGTTCACCATCACCCCCAAGTCCTTCTTCTCAGGGCTGTTAACAACAAACACTCTTGTTTGGATGGCACACTGATTATGTGCAGTGGCCTGAGCAAACAGGTATTTCAATTGCTTTTACATCTCTTCTGTGACTTCTTAAACTGCAGCAGTTGGTAGTCTTTGGACATACCGTTATACTGAGTTATCAAGAGTATATATGCCCCAGTTGGAAGTAGGATTACTTGCTTCTCAGGGAACAAATTATTTGCAGTGAGAGGTGAATTCTGGATCTCAGCTGCAGTTGGGACCTTTACCTTCCTGCCCTGAGCCTGTGATCCCACAAACATCCACACACATATTTATTTTTTACTGAAATCCCAACTCTTAAGTAAAGATACTTGTTTAGCAGATGAGGGCTTAAATCTGGCTTTTAGGTCTACAGCCCAAAATATTGTATATAAAAATTGAACCCCCCCTTTCTTGACAGCAGAGTATTCACGGGTGGCAGCTCTCGACGAATTGAGAATAGAAGGTGCAGACTGCAGCTTTATGTCTGCAGATGTGCCAGGCCCCCTCCTACAGTTGTGGTTGCAGCTGAGGAGAGATGGCTCTTTGTGATAAAAAGGGGCTAGCGAGGTGGGGAGGAGAGATGTGGAGTCAGCAGGTTTTGTGTGTTTGCCAAAAGAATGGTGACAACAGATAGCTTGTCTCCAGAAAGGGTCACTGTTAAGTTACAGGATAGGAGATAATTCTTGTAATCCTTCACCCTTATGATTGAGAAGACCAGTAGGTCGAGAGTCCTGTAGAAAAATGGAAATCTACTTCAGAGGTTTCTGTGTATTTTGTTTGGCTTTTGAGCTTTGCTGAAAGCCTCAAAGAAAGACTCCAGCAGCTGCAGCCCTGAAAGAATAATGAGATGTAGAGGAGGCTCTGAAGAGACAGGAAAAATGTGACAGAGTGTTTGAACTGGAGACAGTAAGTTTGTGATATATTTGAAAAAGGGCATAGATTTCAGAGGAACCTAGAAAAAAGACTGTGTACACCTTTATCATTATTTTCTGGGATAACAATATTGAGGATATAATCAGGATGGTCTACAGAAATCATATGATCAAAAAATGGGTGAAACTGGAAATCCTGAGAGCTCAATTGGAAAGGATTATACAGCATTTTTTTAATGGTTTCTTATGACTCAAAATTAGTACCAAGGAATAAAATTATCCTTTTATCTTCAGCAGTTTGACTCAGTTTATTGTGTCTGATTCCAAGGGTCAAACATTATTATTTACACGTTTGTTTCAAGGGTGGTTTGTAGGTGTCAGTGGAATTATTCTAGCTTTTATAGATGCACAGAAAAATTAAAGTCTATCACCAACAAAATTTTGTTTTTTTCATGTTACAGCCCATGTGGAGCGTGAGATATAAGTGTAGTCCCATGCTCTTAAGCAGGTGAGTGGCCGCACTGAAATAACTCTGCATCACAGGACAGTCCTCAAGATCACACCCACTCCAAAGTTACCAAGCCAAAAGGTTTTTACACATTCGTAATCCTCATGTGTAGGGGTTGTACATGGCAGCCTAATGCCTTGGTAGATAGAAAGGATATGTACTCCCAAGACATTATTCCTTTGAAATGCACGGAGTGTGTGTGAGGGAATCAGTAAAGTAAGACACGTTATACATTTGAGTCATGTATGCACAGACATTCCTCTGGATATAGGAAAGTTTTTTGAGCTGTGGAGCCATCCTTGGCTTTTATTAATAATACTCTCTCTCTCTGGCATTATTATGGTAATCAGTAGTAGTTGGTTACTCCTGTACTTGGAGTTGAATGATGCACACTGAAGAGGGAAGGGGAAAATTGTGTACCATTTCCCCAGCATCTGGTGCTCCTACAATACTGAAGAGAAACATCGGTTAGCCTGCAGTGCATAAAAAGAGTGGGTTAATGCATGAAATATAGAGGCTAGATAAAACCTTCATTCAAGTCTGATATCTGTTTTAATATGTATATATAGAAAAATAACTCAGGGATTCAGTTTCTATTTTGTTTTTCCACTGCACAAAGAAAACAAAAGTACATCTGTTGCTAGTCTTTCTCATTCATTTATTTGCCATCTCAAATTAAGATGAATTGCTTATGCTTGTCCTTTGAACAATAAAACTTTTCAAATTTATAAACTGGGATTTCCTTCTGACAAGTTTTAATACTGTGATGAGTCAAGGTGGCATTTACCTATTAAGTTCACACATGCAAAGACTCTAGTGTCTGATTCTGTCTGTGCTGCATAATGAAAACAAGGAGCTGAATTTCACAAATGTAGTGAAGCAAGGCTGGCATTTGCAGTGAGCCTGGAAACTCAAGTACCATTAAAAAACTTCCCAGCAATTCACATAACAAGAGCACATTAGGTTCCCTTGCAAGGAAGGGAAGAAAGGCCTGTATCCAACTAGCATGTCAGGAATGATCCCCTGGGTCCATGCATAACAGCAGAAGAGGAGAGAAGAGGTGATGGGAACAAAGAACTCAGTAAATTAACAAACTGAAAGGAGTGGAGAGCCCCACTGCCTCCTGAAAAGAGAGTGTGTTTGAAGTGGGTGTTTTCCCAGAGGTTTCAGAACCAGATTATACACATACGGTTCGAAAGCCAGGACCATGGATAATGTTGGGCATGTTTTTAATACATGGTAGTATATTCTTTCATAGCTGTAGAATGAACAAAGGAATGAGTTCATGTGGTACTGAATGCTTACACCTTAGGACAGAATTAATTGTTGTTTGTTAATACATACTTATGCATGGTGCAAAAAGATGAAAAAAAAATTAGTCAAGAAATCCTACGTGTCCATTCATGTCTTCCAAGGCTGACACCTTGCTACAACATACACATCAAACAGCAAAACATCTGGGCAGCACCAAAACTGGGGTCAAGAGAAAAGTATAGAAGGGGATACCTACAATATATCCAAAATGTGAGAAGAGGGACCAGAGCAGCCTGTTGGCTTTCTGGTTTTAATGGAAGACTATGTCTCTCTGACCTTCTTGCAATCTCAGATGTCTTACATGCACAATGTGAAGCTTGGTCTGCTAATTATTTGCAAGCTTAAAAGCTTTGATATAGTGGTATAAATAGCTGTAATTATTGGAAGAGAAAGTGTTCCTCCAAAATTATAGGGGCAGTGTAGGATTCACCCACTTACTGCTGACCTGGGAGAAAAGCAAATTAATTGATACTTTCTGCTCACATCTAACTTACTGACTGCAAATGTACCTGAAATAAAGCACATTTAAGTTGTACTTGCAAAGGTAGCAAAATTTATTTTGGACTTGACTTGATGCCATTAAATATAACAGACATTCGCAAAACCTTTATATTATGTAACTGACACACAGCACAGCACACAGAAAAAGCAAATATCAAGTTCACTGTGCTCTACAAAATGACATTTGAGTGACCCAGCATGGTGGGCTAGGATGGGCCTGCACAGCAGGGACTGCTTTCTGAGTGGGTAAGGAGCACCTTTATGCCTACCCACCAAAATGAGAATGTATTCCTGTTTCTTTCTTCCCTGTTTAGCATAAACAGAAGTAAATCAGTAAGCAGGAAGTTCTGAGACTGTGAGGCTATAAAAAACAAGTGCCTTAACCTTCCAGTAAAAGTGAGGGTCTGGTAACATGTATATACTTTGCTTTGAGTTTGCAGAATAAGACATGCATGTTGCTTTCCATAAAACAAGGATAATATGATGCTTTATCAATAGGTATTGGGCATTTGTTTTATTCTTTTTCAGAAAGGTGGTGGAAGAATTGAGAGAGCAGAAAACAGCACTGATGTAATAGCAAAATATACATTTCAGAAAGCAATGTAATCAAATGTAGTATTAAAACCAGGGGAATACTCAATAGCCTACATATCTATAATTGAAAGGGGCTCAGAAGGGAATTACTTTTTTGTTCACTCTAAATTGTTCTAACGTTAAAACAAAAATCTTCCAGAAACACTAATAAATCCATCTATCAGCAAAAGGGATAAAAGCATCTGAAATTGTCAATAGGAATAATAAGATAAAGATAATAACAAGAACCCTCTGTTGAAAATAAATGTTTCTCAAATGTAGAAAGGTAAAAGTTGAAATTTGTATTACAGAAGGTGGAGTCCATAATACCTTTTTTATTTGTTTTTTTTGTTTGTTGTTTTTTTTTTAAATTTTTTTAACTAAGTCAGGTCATATTGTCGTCTTTAACTGTGGATTTCTGAGCTCTGATTGTTTTGTGTAATGTCTTAACAATCTCTTAATAAAGTTTTGATGGGTCCATTTGAAAAAATTATCCACACAGTTTGGCTGAATTTCAATCCATGAACTGAATTCAGTCTGATTTTACAGCTGAAGTATCTGAAAGTGGATGTAGTGCAGTTCTTTCATTGATATCACATTAGTTTTTGAAGCTAATCCAGACTCACTGGAGGTTTACATGCGAACCTGACTCACTGTGGGTCTTCCATTCATATCTGATCTGCTTCCAGATCTGATGTCAATGGAAGCACTGTATGCTGCAGCTATCCAGCTTGGCCTCCCTCCAGAAGCCTAATATTTTACTTCAGTTGCATCAGTGCCTCTGAGCAACAAGAGAATGACATCCTTACGTTTTAAGATTAAAGCCTAGCTGACACTGAAGGGGGAAAATGCATGCATCTGTAGACCTACAGTAATATGGTGAAAGGATGAATTTATTGAAATAACAATTTTGGTCTCAAAGCTGCTGAGGCCATCGTGCATGTTACATTTTCTTGAAAGAGATCAGCAAAAAGATAAATGTAGATTGCCATGATTCTCTTTTGGCAGCTAAATTTTGAACCATATAATTTACAGCATTTTTTTTAAATCAAAGAGGAGGACTTGGCAACGGATGTGTTAAACTCCCATTTAGAGCAAGTGAAAGAGCAGTTAACTCAGAAAGCTGATGAGAGAGTCAGGAAGAGAGTTAGGAATCTACTCCTGCACATGAACAGGGCTCAAAGGTGTTTTCTGAGGATAAATTTGTATCATTGCGGTTGCATAACGCAGCAAAAGCAAATAGATCCCAAAATATGAATCACTTGCATGCCATAGTGAGACCAAACTGGCACTGTAAAGTCATTTATTGGAGAAATCTTCAAACTTTTGCTCAAACTTTATCATTAAACATGCCAATCTGAGGAGTTTTATTTTACCTAAACATGCTTCTGCAAGGCTTCTCTGACATCACATAAGCTCATGCTCCCTGCAGTGTGCAGAGGACTGTGCTAAGGAAACAGTGCTCCCTCCACTCTGTAAAAAAATCACAGGCAGAGAGAAATTAGTTATAAATGCATTGTGGAGAGGGTCATTTAACCTGTAACATGTTACAGGACCACACAGTTATGCCATAACACAAGCTAAGCAGGACCTTGGTGGAGACACAGTGATGGTTAAGGTCATTTCATATGCATACAAAACAAATTTAGGAATAAGCACTCAGCTCATTTTGTCTCAATGCTCTTATATACTGCTACTATTTTTCCAAAAGCATGATGCCCTTCAAATATGTTTTATAGTAACTCATGAAGGAGCTGAACATGAGGTCCTTCTAAGAAGTTTCTTTTAAAAAAAATTATTTATTTATTTATTTTTTTATCAGTGAGAATGAGATGAGAAACGTTAGGTCCTTACCATATTGCTTTATTTGCTAAAAACAATTTCTGAGACTGTTTCCATATTAGAGCAAGTAAAGTGAGCTAGTTCTTGGATCTCTACAAGATGAAGATGACTTCAGCTCCTGTTTGCTATGGAGAATTTTGAATACAGGTCTCAGCACCATCTAGTTAGATAAACATGACCCTGATTGTAGCTAATCTGTGTCACCTGACCAAAAAATGTATTACAATTTTTGGAGCTGTTTATTAATCTATCTGAGTCATTATTCATGAAATCACCACCAAAGACCATATCCAGAGTGTCTTTAACATACCAAACTACATTTTAATGCATACTGTGAAGTAAAATGTGGCTTTCTGTGAGCATGATCACTTGGAAATAGCTGAAACAGTTCAGGATAGGTGCCTATGAGCTTTTTCACCCCAATGTCTGGTAAAAGGCTTGAAGAATTGAAGCAAATGCAAAGCATTCTGACATTTGCCTCTTATTCTCCCAAGTGGAGAGGGAAGAGCCATGGCATGTTGAGCTGGGAAAACATGAGAAAATGGCAGCTGCCACCACTGCTACAATCGGTCTCTGCCTTCTGGTCTGTCTGCAAGCATGTTCAAGTGCACTTCACAGATATTTTTCATAGCTTTCTTGAGCATTTTCTTACACTTCTGTGTAGAAAAGCTGCACGAGAGATTTTTTTCAAAATTATTTTTATTAAATCTAAACATCAAAAGAAAATGTCACAAATCTGTTGGCCTGGCTGTTTCCCAGTCATATGTCATCTGAATTACATTACCACAATATTCCAGACATTGAATTAAAGACAGTAGGAACAAGTACAGTTGACATCTGTGCAAAATTTAAAACTAAGGAACTTCCAGTGGTTTCTTTAATCCCAGCCAAATTATGGGTTTTACCACACTCTTCCTTCTATAATGCCATTTTTTTCCCCCTCTCTCAAATATATTAACGAGATCACAGCCATGCAGCTGCAAGGCGTCCTATGCTGTTCCTGTGTGGGCTGCCCACGCCAGCAGTCACACCAAGGAGAGGGTGCCCTAAATCATAGGGGTTAGGCAGAGGCTGCCCATACTGGTGCTGTTGGTACCCCCTGACTCTTGACCGTCAATTCCCACCATCAGTCCTGGGTTCCTCTCCACAGTGTGCCCCTGCTATGGGCTGGCACACATGGGAATGAACCAGGATGCCTAGAGATTCCCTGCATGCCATTGTTTTCCTCTGTGTTTTTTCAGCTGTGAGTATATTTGGAAATGCATTGGTGGTGGATTGCTTTGGCATTGCAGAAGGAAGAGTGTGGTGAAGGCACTGTGTTTTCCACATTATCTGATTGATACCATTCTTCTTTCCCCTTAATAGAAACAATCTACTATGGCTTTGAGATTGCTATAACCACATAGTCCAGAATAAAAATGGAAAAAATGTTCCATTTTGGCTTGCTCTATATAAATAAAATAGTATTAAATATAAATAGTAATTTCAGTAGAGTTGATCGGGCAACGCTAAATGCTATGTTGTGTATTGCCTTAGAAGAAACCTTTAATATTTCCATCAATAACTATTTTGGTGTGGAAAGCTGGGATTTTGCATGTTCTTTTCCCAAGAGGAAGAGGAGTCAAATAACTTGAGAAAACATTCATGCTTTTTACCACAATGAAATTAGTACTTTGAATAGAAAAGGATCTGAATGCTAGTATAAATGAACTTTTCATTTTCTTCTCCAAATATCAGTTCAATATACTTTACTTTTAAATATTATTATTATTGTTGTTGTTGTTATTAAATATGGAGACTCTGAGGCACAGATATGAAAGCTGGCAGTATACTTTCCTGTTTTAAAAATGTGAAAACATGTTCTACTATGTGGCCTTGGAAGAGATGACTTACAAGGACTGCATATTGCAATGAAAGCAAGGGGGACCATGTTTAAATCTTATATTTACAGAGCATCAATGGCCTTTTGATGTATCCCTCTGTGTTGTATCTCTGAGTTCATTGTCATTAAGTTTCTACAATAACGGATATGAAGGGGAAAGTAGGATCTTCTCATGCTTCTGGGCAGAGTTCTGTTTCCTATCTGTTTTTTTACCCCTCAGGTGAGAAAACTGAATTGGAAACTTCCTTTTGAGGTTGCATGGTAGGGTGGCTGGATATTATCCCTGAGACAGGGGGACAATAGCCACTCATAGAGACCAAGCAGACCATGAGAACCCTGGCACATGGTGATAAAAGTATCAGCCTTGATTCTTCCTTATCTACCCAGCCACACATTTGTAAGTGAAACCAGTGTGAGATACCGGTGCCCTGGCGACTGCTTTGTTGACAGAGGGTTGTATATTGCAGCTTGTTTGACAGGCAGAGTGTACCCACTGATCTTCTTGCTCTTTAGCTTGGGAAGGAAGGCATGAGATCTCCCCTCTCTTGGACTTCAAGCAAAAAGTAGAAACTAAAACATGTATAAGCCTCCACTGTGTCTATTATTTGTTTGTCAGGTGCTGACAGTCTGCCTATGGCACTGCAAGGCATAAATCTGAGTTACAACCAGCCCCTGTAACATCTTCACTCTATGGTCCAGAACTCAAGTTGAGTATCTGCACAGACCAAGCTAGTTTTAATGAAGTGTGTAGGCAATCTCCTATAAGTCTCTGCATGTTGCTCTCTCTGAGGGATCAGGGAGGAGAGAATATGTGATGTTTTATTTCCATTTCCTTGTGCTTTTTAATTTACTTGCTGTTTAGCTATGATTTTTAAACAGATACAAACAATGAGATTAAAATACAATGTCCAACTGTTTTTAACTTTATCCAGGTATCTGATATCTTCTTGGCAATCTGGGATCCAGAAATAAATGAATAAATTGCCATCATCCAGTGAATAAAATAGTCATCGGCATAAGTACAGCACAGATGTGCCCTTTCAGTTCACTTCACTAACATGCACTGCATGCAGAATACCTTAAACATGATGCAATTTCATGTTCCATAATACATGGGTTTTTTTTGAAACAACATATGTCTTCAGTTGTGACTGTTTGAAGTTACTGCTATAAACTTCATGGCTATTATTATGTCTGTTGTAGTTGGCTAGTCATTCTACAAAACACATTTTCCCTACTAGTAGATAATTTTAATATAAATTAGCTCAATAAAAATATTTATTAAAACAACAGTCAACAATCTGCTCCTCCTAGCCTACATCTTGTATGGTATTAGAGTGAAAGCACGTATTATCATGTTACTAAAAAGAATATCACTGAAATAAAAAGATTTATAAAAGTATAACAGTAAACAATCTGCTCAATCAGGCATCCTAGCTACTTAGGTGTGTAATTATAGAAATGACACAATATTTATGCAAGTGCCTTAAGAATAACAATAAAGTGCAATGTGTACTCTACCAAGGAAGGTTTACTTAAATGAATATGCTATAAGCCCAGCAGGGCTACTCACATGACAACAGAAGAGTAAACAAGGAGAGACATTCCCTAATGCACAGTCAAAAGGGCATAAAGGCAGACCTACAGAATATGAAGTTTCATTGGCTTCTGAAAGGTTAGTGCTTGGTCTCTTTTTTTTCTTTTTCTCTGTTCCAAGTATTTGCAGAAGGGGTGGGCAACGTAAATAGAGCTTAAAGCTGTGATGCTCAAGACTCTCCACTGTGCCCAGAGAATAAGAGGTTGAAATGCTAGGAGGATGCCTGTTTGCATTTTAATGCTCTGGTGTATCTCTATTTTTTACTGTCTCTGTTCCAGTATATAGATCTTGCTTGCTCCTGGTCCAAGAAAGTAATCCAAGATCTATGTCTTACTTCTAGATATCTCTCCTAATCACTCAACTTACAGAACAAATTAATCCTATTTGCATCAAATTCTTACTCTTTATAGCCCTCTTTCATCTCTAGTCTTCCCACTGTGACAGGAAAACATGCCCTGCAGCAGTGCCTTATGATGTCAGAATGAGAAGCTTCAGGCTGGATAAGCAAAAGAGTATTTAAAAGGTAATTTTAAATGCACAGTTTCTGACTACTGCACAATTACTCACTACTCTGTAAGTTGACCCACAGTTTTCCTTCTGCAGCCTCTAAAATAATACAGAGTAGAAAATACTGCTAATTTGAGAGGTGACCTTCTGCACTTACTCTGTGCAAGAGTTCATGATGACAGCATCACACTCTGGATTATTGGGTCCTCACTGTCTGTGACTAGCCTATTTTCTGCTGCATGTCAGCAGACCTGAAACTGGCCAACTGCTTTAATACAGTAGTCAGAATAATTTGCCATGGTATTTGGGTCACATAAGAAGCCTGCTTCTGATCCAGTTACTTCCCTGCAGTACTCTGGCCTGTTTAACCCTACTCTCTGGAGTGGTGGTTGTGGTGTCTTCACAGCTGAAAAACCACTCTCTCAAGATGCTCATCAGCAGGATGCAGGAGAAGCAGCACATCCCTCCAATGCTTTGCCTGGATCCCACCCATAACTGATTCTACTCATGCTACCTTACTCCCTTATCCTGGTGTGGCCCAAAGTGACCTCCTAGCAGTGCTACTAAAACTGAATTGGGTTGCTTTAAAGGTGCACAAAGATTTTGTCCACTTTTGCTATAGGTGGAAGTGGAAGATTGGATCTCGGGTCAGTAATCTGGGATCAAAGCTCTGAAGACTTGGGTTCAATGCATCTTCTACACTGGCATGATAAGACAAATGGGCAGAAGCAACTGCTCCACTAGGGAACAATATTTATTTTCTTACATAGCAAGTTAGGCCCTTTCAGGTGTTAGCCCTTCGAGCCTGACCCATAGTGTTCTGCAGATCACAACTGCTTCGAAGTTTTCCAGGCAGGATTTTGGATTTCCTTTTTCAAAACATTATGTTGTTGATGTATTATGTTATTGTAGCAGATATATAGGAATATTTATGGCTCTGGCCTGAAGAATTTCCTGACTGTGGTAGAACCTCTAACCCCTAAGGAGCCTGGAGAAAACTCTGCCTCAAGGAAAGATTATGGGAAGTTCAGTGTTGTTATAACATTGATTTGAAAACCAAGATTATCATCCTTTTTACCTGGGATAATTACCTTTAAATTGTAGCCTTTTTTCCTTAAACAAACCTGATCTACTCCCATTTTGGTGAGTTTCCCTAAAGTTTCCAAAACAGATCCTGGAAATATCTGCATAGTGCTTTCTTTAAGTTATACATGGAATTTAGCACACTTGGAAATAAACCAGTCTTGAATACAGGTGCCAAGAATGACTAGAAATATTTTTCAGCCCATGTGGCTCAGGCTCACTAGTGCCTTTGATGTGAACAAACAAATACTCCATGCCCTTTGCACACCAAGCTCAGGAGGTAAAGAGGACTCCAAACAGCTATTGACCAAAGAGCTATGAAGCAATACCTGCAAATGCAAACCCATGTTGTGAAGGGCAAGCTCTGCAGCTAAGGGTGTGCACTGTTTCAATAACTAGTAATGAATCAAGGCATCAGTGTGCAGGGACAGGGTTGGGTGTGAATCAAAAATTAACAAGATCCAGCTGCTGGTTTGACATTCAGAGACACTCCCCCTAGCAGTAGGTATCCTGAAACCAACAGAATTAGGTCCTTTGGTTCAGGGTGGTGAATGTCACATTTTGATTGCAAATTCACACCCCCCCGTTGCTGTGCTGCTTGCTGTGGGACTGTGATTTTTCTCCAAAGCAGGGCAGACACAAGATGCTGATCCCCAAGTTTCTATTGGAGAAGACAGACTTTCAAAGACAGCTATGTCTGCATGCAGGAGCTGGAGATGAGCAATATGGAGGTCTGCAGCAATGCGCTAGTCAAGCTGGGGTGCTCAGTGACCCTCATGGAAGTGTGACCTGCAGCATTGGTGCAGCCAGCCAGTGCCAGCTTACCCAGTGCTGCAGTGGTCCAGGATCCCCTGGGTCCTTGACCTGCATTGGGCCAAGCTGTGAGTCCTCCCAGGTGGACTGTGGGAAAGTTAAATGACTTTTGAGGCACTTAAGGAGACTGTGTAAAAATGTTGGAGAGCTGTCAGCACTTGCATGATTTAGCCTAAATGCTTTCAGCAGAGTGAATGTAAACAGTCTGAAGGGAAATCTCGCCTGTAGCTGTGTGCAAGCCAACTAACTTAGTCTGAAAGAAACAAATTAACCTTGGATAAGAAGTTTTTGTGCATGGATGGTTAGTGGATTAAAGGAGTTGTCTAAGTGAAAGCCCAAGCTAAGCAAAGGGAAGGCATAGCCCTGGCCATGTACCCACTCAGCCCTGCTGCTGGCCTCAGGGCCACAGAGATGCTTTAAAATTTATTTCCTGACAGCAAGTAACTTCTTTTTGGATTTTTTTTTTAGAGCCTCTCTCAACAGGTAAGTAACTGACCTCGTGCCACAGACTATCAGGTGCCTGCTGCAGGCACAAATGTCCACCTGCATTTGGAGAGCAAAGGTCAAGCTGAGGAAAAAGGACAGCACTACATCCAGGGGGCACATTTGGTATGAAAATCAGATCTTGCATGCAATCACCCTGTCATGCCTCATTTTAAAAGCCATTGTACCTTGGAAAGCAAATACTGCATGCTATTTTTGGTGGAGAGAAAAATGTATATCTTTAATTCAAACTCTTCTTAATAGGTTCAGTCACTTATTCCTTATGTGGGAATTGACTGTTTCTTTGACAGCAGAAAGTTATGCATTGTCAAGGTGAGTGCAAACAATTATTTCATCTGTTTCAGAGAGAAAAACTTGCATCCATCAGGCCTCAACTCCAGCAGGAACGGCAGCACTGGGAGTTCACAAGTGCAGGAACCCTTTTTGGACATAATCTGCTTTCAGTGAGCAGTGAGACTAGTGTGAGACCTTCCATGGCCTGAGCGATGTATTTCAGCTATACCACACTGGCTGTTGGGAGAATAAAGATGGTTTATGGCAGCTGGCAGTACTTGCAGGACGTATAGCGTCTGCTACGTGTCGGCTCCGTGCTGTTACAGCATCAGTGATTGCCTGACAGATTGAGATAAGACCATTCCTTGTCCAGATGCTTCCAGGCTACTGAGAATGTAATATCAAAGGCTGTCTAGAAATATTGCTCAGCACTGCTAGTGTCTTGGAAAAAGAACAACAGCCAGCATGCCTATTCAGTACGGGAATTACAGGACAACTAAATCAGTAGGTTTTTCAGACTCAACCTTGAAGCTACTTTAAATCCCTTCTTTCAGGGTTCCTTCTGTGTACCTATGGAAAAAGAGGGAGTAGCTGACTTGCTGTTGTACTGCATGCTCTCCTGGGGTGCTGGAATGGTCTTCTTGCAGTCAAACTCACAGTAACAGTCTTGGATATCTTTTCAGTTGAAATTTGGGTCCAGCCTGCTGTGTAATGAGCAAAGATCAGGGAATCACAAAGATGCTTATGACTGTTTTTTTTATTCTCTGAATTTGACTGGAGACTAAATGGATTAAACCAGAATATCCAGTCTGACCTCATTATTACACTAAAAATATTTTAATGTAACTTTGCAGATGGCAAGGTTGGCATAATATCCAAACCATTATATTTAAGTTTTAAGTTAGCCTTATAAGCAAACATCTTATTTGCCATATTATTGAACTAAAACAATGCAAGGACATTTATAGCAATAACATTGATCTTATACATCAAGCAGCAACACAAAATGAATATTAAAACCCATATATTTATGTTATTTAACCAGCAGCTGAAATTAATAATAGCTGAAGTTTGGAGTTAATTATAACTGAAGCTTGGACTATTAATTTTTATGTTTAGGCCAAACCCCTGAGGTTTCTGTGACCAGGATTTTACAGCTAGAGACAAGAAATTTTACTATCACTGGAAACACGCATATTCCTATCAAGTCAGTTAGAGTAGTAATCACTGCAAAGACTTTAAATATTCAGAGGGAGAGAGCAAATGCAAAATAAATAGTTACAATGTCTTCATTTTTCAATACCTGCCTAGACTTACAACCAGCATTGGGTATGAGCTGGTTTTCCCATTCTGCAAATGTTATCTTCTCCTTCCCATTCCTTTTACCAAAATCAAGTCCAAAATTTACAAAGACTTTTTGTGAAGCATGAGGTCATTCCTGGCAGGTAGGTGTGTGTGGGATCTTCCCAGTCTTTAGAGAGCCTGGATTGGAGTGGCTGTGCTGTCATTTTCATCTTCTCAGGTGGGAAAGGCTTCTGTAGTCAGACTCCTTCATTCTCCCCTTGGCAAAACCTGCACACTGGACAGAGAGATTACACAGGTTAAAGTGCAATAAAAAATACACTTGTGAAACATTTTTATTTCAATGAAAAAAACATTTTCTTTTCATTCCTAAAAGGAAAACATGACCCCCACCCAGTAATAGTTCTGTTTTGCATGCAAGCAAACACAATTCCCCCCAACAATAGCTCTATTTTGCATGCAAGCATACACACATTTCTTTTTGTTATTGTTTGTAGAGTACTTTGAATAGGAAATCATATTTGATGATAAGCATTAGTGCAGCTTGCTGGCAGCTTGTTTGCCTGGTACTTTGTGTGCCCCACCAGGCCCTGAGACACATTGTGCTGCTATGAAGCAGCTCCTCTCTTTGCTGCTTCCATACCTCATAGTTTCTTGGTGTATACAATAACAATTGTACAACATGGTTTAATTTGCATTTTTAAGCAGAGATGGTCTCAGCCATCCTACTACTAGTTTGTCCTGATATAAGAATCTGTTCTTTCCTCTTTAGCTGCCACCCTTTTGGCATTTTTTATCTTAGAAGAAGGATAAAAGCCAAGCACTGAAACTGGAATAATGTTATTAATATATGTGAACAAATAACATGAATATGCTTCTGAAGCCCAGGTACTCTGCTTTTTCATTGTTTCCGCTGTCAGAAAGATCTCTCTCACAAATGTTTGTCAGCAGAAAGAGTGCACAGGGAAGCTGGATGCAGATAGAGAGGTGAGTCAGTTGGTAGACAGTCATCTACCTAAAGGAAAGAACAGAAGAAGCAAATGTGGTAAGCTTTTGTTTGAACTTTGCTGAATATTATTTCCTGGAGACTTTCACAATGGAGTCAAAGGACCTTGTGTCTAGCAGGTAATTGTGTTCTGCCAACATCTGATGATGGAAAAGCAAACAAAAGCATCATTCATAAAACATGTCCACAGTACATGCACTACAACCAATTGGGTTAGCCAGCAGTGTGGGAAGTGGCAGCTAAGACCTGAGAACTCAAAGCAGCTGTGCTCTAACTCTCCTTACAACTTATTATTTATTCCCTTTGTTCTGCTTCAGCTGTCACGTCCAAACTAAAGAAAATTTTCTTCACCACTTGGAGTATGTTCAAACAGACAAAATGGGTGTCTGTCAGTGGATTTACCTCATCTGAGAGCACTTTCCAAAATTAACAAGAGGATGTGTGTCAGGGCAGGACTTACAGCATTTCCTACAATTGGAGCCCTCTAAAACATGGGCTCAAGTGAAAGGGAATATAGTCCAAGGCCCTACAAAGCATGAGGCCTATTGCAATGGTGTTGATCTTGCTTGCCTACAGCCAATCCTGAGGGTAACCCTGAAGCCAGCTGTGCTAACTGTAATGGTCCCAAGGAGGCAAACTTAAGCTATATGTAAAATAACTTACATCAGCAACAGGACTTTCTTTGCCTATCAGTTGCTGTAATAAGATTTCTGACTGCATAAAAACAGATTTCATGCTGCCAGCCAACACTGCTTTTTTACAGAAATTCAGTATTTGTTTTCTGTCTGTCCTGTGAGTGGCACGATCTGAGCTTTCTTTGAAGAAGAAAGCACATAGCTGTAGTTAGTTTGTGAATAAATATGCTGTGGAGTACAAAAACCAGGGCTCTGAAGTAACCACAGCAGCATGCCTTCTGTTTTGGAGCTGCCTCACATCTGTCCAAAGAGAAGGAACAGGCAGCTAGAGCTCATATCTGCCTGGAAAATAGCATGTTCCCCATATGTATGCTGGGTAATCTTTCAAGCATAGACAGTGTCTGCAAGAAATAAAAGGGCTTGATACTGATCTTCACCTATCTATGAAACTCGGGATATAGGTCTGTCATCCTGTTCAGGAATGAGACTTTTATGCTGAAAGATGATTATCAATGGTGCATTCAGAATACTGTGGAGCTTTTTTGTTTTGATTCAGTTTTTTAATTTGTTGGTCAATATGTATGTTTAAAGGAGGGAAGAAATGCTGTTTCCCTGATTTGGCCATTATTTGACATGGCTATTTCTCAAGATAAGACAGACTTGAGTTGGTTTCCCAGGTCTTGGATAGAGTAACTTTTAATTTATTCAGCCCTTTGCCCTGAATTAGTTATCTTTAACACCACTGTTAGACTAGCAGTTGTATGGTAGAGGGAGAGCTGACCCATGGAGTCTGAGCAAGCTTCCTGAAGGTCTGTGTCTTAACCAGCCATGCATGTTACATCTTCACAACCGTAATTTGCGGCAAAACTCTACACTGCTGAGTGTTGATGACACAGTCAGTGTTTCACTACAAGCTGAGTGGCCCAATATCCCGGCCCCAGCATCAGCCAGAAATAATTTCTTTCACATTTCTTGCCTGAACTTTAGTTTCTTCTATTTCTGTTTAGGTTTCCATCCCTCTGTTTTAGTAAGTGATCTATGAAGCAAAATCCATAGTCTATGAAGAAGATCCAGCAAGTATTTTGGCCATGAATTACTGCCATTTTATTGCTAGGTTTCATTTTTTGTGCAGCTTCAACTCTGTGTTGTTGTTTCTGATGAAGTAAATTATGATACTGAGCAATGTGTTTTCAATTTTGTTTGCTTCTAAATGAATTCCAGGTTTATTTCTCAGTGTAATGCAGGCTCTACATCTAGTTTACTTGTGATTTATATTCTGTTCAAAGATATGAGCCTTCATGAAACCTACTAGCTAATAATTAATTAAGCTAATTTTAAGTCATTAATCTGATGTTCTGCATGATCTTTCCAGAACACATTTAAGATGTCTGATGCAATGTTTATTCTCAGCACTTTTAATGCAAGTCTTCTCTATAACTGCCTGCCTTTATTTTCCATTTGCATCACCTGCAAATGATTGTCTACACAAGCCTAATGGTTTCAGTAACCCTTTTGCAATTAGGTACTTGAGGTGAACCCATCAAAGATACATTTTTACAGAAGTCTAGAATTCCACCCAAGCACCACAGTTTACCTGCTGAGCAGAAAGCCAAGTGCACTAAATGTATCAGCATTACAATAACTCAAACCCATTTGCTGTGATGTTGAGGATTGACACACAAGTGACCCTGGGTCTCAGTACATGGAAATTACTTGTAATTATTCTATATTTTCCAGCGCTTAACCTGTTCATCTCATAACTCTTTAGTAGAGACCACTTCGAGCTGGCTCTAGCATTATCAGGGGAAATTCTGAGATGTCTGTTGGAGCTCTCCAATTTGCAGCTGAGTAGCTGACACATTTTTGTTTAGGGCAATGTGTTTGTGGTTATAAAATCATTCTTTATAAGCCTCTTTCACGGGAAAAATGGATGTATTTTTCACTCTATGTGACATTTTTACACTGATAGACAGACACATTTTGCCCAGCATTTTTAAATCTCCATTTCATGAAAAATGAAGCTCTCTGCCCTAGAATTTCAATTTGATTTATATTCAGAGTTTCTCTCAACATGTTTCAACCTAGCTTATATCAAAATATGAGCATTAGCTTTTATTGTTACCAAAGGTTTCCATGTGACTGAATAGTGAGAGAGGATGTTGGTCATTGTCATAATTGTTTCATTTCTCATAAACTGAATATAAAATTCACTAACTTTCATCCCAAATCAATTACTTTGAAAACCTGTAGGAAAGGAGACTTTGAAATAATATCTTGCCATAATTTATGCCATTATATCCAACGCTGATGCTGTCTCTTGTTAGTTGGAATCATTACTATACCTTAAAATTAGCAGTAAAACAGCAGCTTCCTGCTCAATATATCTGCTAGGTAGGAGTTCTCTTAATTTTTTCTGCATAATCTAACCGAGTTTTTCTGGTGTGTGTTTAGTAGCACTGATGAGTCAATAGAGCTGTGAAAGTATTAATATTTCTCTATGCCAAGTAATCAGAAAATAAGGCTTTTTCTCTTCTGAGGCCAGGATCTTTTAAGAGTGGACAGAATATAAAACAGAAGTGAAAAGGATTTGATTTCCACTTGCCAAGGGGAGGTTCCCATCTGTTCCCACTGTGCTATATGGGCATTTTTGCTATTGACTCCCTTGAGAAAATGTTCAGACCTCAATTTGAGGGAGGAGAGAGCATTTAGCTGTTTTGTATTGTTACCTAAAATAAAAATGCTTCAGCTAAATATTCTTGTGACCATCTGAAGAAGCTGCTTAGTAACAAACACAGTTTTGAAAAGGTGTAAATCCCTAAAAATCAGGTGATCTTGCTGACTACAACAGCAGCTTTACATAGGTTAATAAGGTGCTTCAGTACCTCTTATACCCCATGGAAGACAAGTATAACTCAACAAGACCTATTCTGTTGAATATACATCTTGCTAAGAAAAAAACTATTCACAGATTTTACAGATCATCAGGGTTGTTCCTACTCCTACCACCAGCCTGAGGAATCTCCTGGCAAAGAGCCAACTCATCTACATCTTTTACCTCTAATCTAGATGAACAATTTGTGTTTGATACAGAGACTACATTTGGATATGACCACTTGGACAATATTTTTTCCAGTAGTTTCTTTAGTTAATCAGGATGAACAGTCACACATTTATGCTGAAGTTTTTCTTTTATAACCTTCAGGACAGAAATGGGGACTCTAAATCCAGCTCAGAGTGGGGTGAGCAACACTATCGACCAATTTTGCAGAGTTTTACTTCTGCTGAGTACAAAATTGATACTGGTTGCCCTCCAGCTTCTTCCCAGAGCAAGGTAATTGCAATATTTATTTTCAATGTGCAGTTTGTATCTTTCCATTTCAAGTCAGTCTAGTCCCTCTTTTTCCTTCTCTTTTTGCCTTTGTAGGCGATAACATACGTAATGTGAAGGCTCTGTCTAACACCAGACTTTTGCTATTCAGGGAAATCATCACTGAGCTCAGTGTATAAAACAAAAACAGAAAGTAGCCCTAATAAATTAGTTTATGAACAATAGCAATTAAGAAATACTGCAAGACATGATAAAACAAAACAATCTACAACTCTTTAAAGCAATTATAAGACCATATTTATACCATCCAACTCAGTTGCAAATGAGAACTCAAAGGAAATTTTCTGTTTGGTAGGTAAACATGCATGCATGTATCTACACAAATACAGTTTGTAATCAGTTACAGATGTTAAGAGTTATATCTGTAAAGGGCTAATTTACTGTAATACAAAGGCAGCTGCAGGAGAGACATGGAATGAAATAGATCTGTGTTAAACACCTTGACTCCAAGTGGTTACTGAGCACTACATGGTACCACGAATAAAAATAGCCTAAGTACAGGAATGGAGACCTTCAAATTTCTTTCAGAGCCAAAACTCTCCGGAAATGTGGAAGACAATTGAAGAAAATTCAGCAGGCACTTTGCTCTGTGTTTGGAAGCAAACAGTGACAGTAGAAATGAAGACATTCAGAGGTAGCCTTGTTTTTGACAGTGGCTGGTTCTGAAAAGCTTGTTGCAGTTAATAATTTTCTATTAAGAAGAGCAGAGATTGACTGTGAAGTGGTAGTACAGAAATGTGAGGAGCCCTGAATTCCATGTAAAAATGAAACATGTGAGATTGGCTTGGAGGAAGCAGAGTCTTGACATTTTGAGGGCTAACTAAGAGGAGACTGGATCCTAATGGGACCTCAGAAGAAAATCAGAGAAACTACCAGAAAATACAGAGCGAAGCTGAGCAAAGATCTTTAAAAGGTGCTGGTTAATTCAGGAAGGATGTAACTCAGTACAGACTATTCAGTGAACTTCAGAGTTCTTTGACACTACAGGCTTGATTTGGTATGCAAAAATGTTACCAAACCCCCAACTCCTTAAGGTAAAAAAGGATGCAGGGCTCTGTCTTGGATCAAAGCAAGAGCACAGCAGCTTGCATACTTTGGACAACCACCACTTAAAAGGATGGTGTCCAGAAAAATAAATATATACCCAAAAAAGCAATGGGTTGGACTAGATCTGTAATTGATTGCAGACATGCCCAGAGTGTGGCCAGCACAGGCAGAGGATGACAATATGACTCCAGCTCAGATGAGCCCCATGCAGCAGCAACAAATAATGCTCTGCCAAACTATGAAAACTGTCAACCTGAAAGTAAAGATGACAGCTATTATTTGAAAGCTGCACATAAAATATTGCTCCCAGAAACTCTACTAAAAGAGTGTAAAGAAAAGCCTGAAAAGATAAAAGATAAACTGATGAAGAGTGTTATTTACACATCAGCTAAAGAAATATTTGAAGCAGAGCCACAGATAAATGGTAACAAGGGTATGAATGCTACTACTTGAGTTAGAAGGATGCCTATTCTTTTGTCTTGTTCAGGGGTATGATCCTGACATGATAGAAGCTAAAATAAATTTTTAGAACTTCTCAGGAGGAGGTGAGAGGGTGTGGTGCTTTTGCTGCTGGTGAGCTACTGCAGAACTGGCACTGCACTTTCACTTGTATGGCAGTGCTGTGTGCACTGTCCTGCTGCACTTTGAGGCTGTCACACCAGAGGGATGCATGTGGTATGACTTGACACTATACCAGAAAATTACTTGCTGCTTCTTAATGGTAGTATTCATGTATCAGAAGAGATATACCAGTTCAGGTGTCAGTAGCATGGACTATCTGGACGTTGTTGCTAAGACAGGTTAGCAGACAGGCTGGAGGCTCCTGGGAACCCATGTTATGTGAAAACTGCTCACTTGTACTCACAGGCTGCTCTGGGAAAAACTATGTGGCATCTGGGCTGTTCAGAGACACGTGCCCAGCATTGCCTGAGCAGTACCTATTGCCCAGGGGAAGGAGGGAATGAAAATAGTCATTGCCAAGGTCCTTGCTGCAGAGTGGTGACTGAGCAGCACAAGAAGCTTGAACTCGTACAATTAACAGTTTCTATTCTTCTACTTTGCTCCACTCATTATTTTCCTGTAGCTGGAGCTGGGATTTTAGAAACCAGATCTCTTATGTAACAAAGCAGAGCAGTGACTGCAGTTCCTCTGCCTGACTTGGACAGCAAATGTAACTGGAAGAACTCCACCTTTTTCTTTTTGTCTCCAGTATGAAATATTTTAGTTAAAATACATTGGAAATTTTGTGTCTTCATCAACAACTTGAAAGTAGAAGTCCAACTTTCTTTTTTCAGTTACAAGTTTTGGTTTTCCACTTTTTAAAAAAAGACAGTTCTTTTTGGCTCCAAAAGAAATTGCAAGAGAAATCATTAACAGTGTTTTCCACCTAGCCCAAATGTCATGCTTCAAGCAGCTCTACCCCTTTCAGCTTTCTTCTGATGGTGCTGTTAGACTAGGTAGTTTGTAAAACTTTTATAGTTGTCATAGGAATTGCATTGAGAAATTGTGTTTGTCCAGCAAATCCATTTCCTCTTTTAATTAGGATTGTTGTACAAGTTGCACCCTGGTGTTGAATCATCCCCATCCAGATCTGAAACTTTTGCAGTTCATTTCAATGATTGCAACTCTTTGATTGGGTCAGCCGATTTTCCTGCTTTAAAGAGAGCAGCAGCAGTTTGTTTGAACAAAGCAGACAGCTGATTGGGGTTTCAGCAAGAATTAAGTCTAATGTAACACAACTGATCAATGTAATTTTCCTTTGAAAGAAATGTTCTCTGATAGGTGCTGCTGAGCAGGCCACAGCTTATATAATGGCATCAAGGGTTTAAAGAAGTGGCTGGAAAGACCATGCACAGGGCAACTTCCAGTTACATCCAAGCACAACTTCTCTATTCATCGCCTCAAAAATAAAAAGCCACAAATAACTTCCAAGACTTAATTTCACATTACTACCAAATTTGCAGGGTAGGACATGTTGAGCTGGCTGGGCTATATGTTACCTGGGAACTTACTGAACCTGTATTCTGTCAGTGACTCTGACTGCTTCTTGGTTTCCAGATCAATGTGAAGATATTTTGATGAGTGTCCTGGTTTGAGCCAGGATGAAACCAATTTTCCTTTTACTGATTTTTTTTTTTTTTCCCTTTAGTAAGCTTCCTTTTAACTAGCACCAGTGTGTTCCAATTAAGGCTGATAACAGCTGGAATGTTTTTCTAACTGCTAGGTCTTCAAGGTCGCACCTTAAGTCTGCCAGCTCAGACACTACAGGGAGATCTATGACCCTGCTCCCATAGGAGGCTGAATTAGACAGACAGCAAAACTGGCCAGAGATATTCCCTTCCATGTATCTACACAAGCTCAGAGGAAGGTCAGAGATCACAGAAGACAAATTCCTTCCTGCTTCTTTTTCCCTTCTCTTCCGCCCATGGCTGGCGTCCGGGGAGGACTCCGTCCACCCATCACCATCAACCCCCCCAGGCTCAAGCTCTCCTGACCCTCATCACTCTGTGCTTTTCTCCAGCAGCTCCAGGATTTTTCAGGACTCTTCCAGCTCAGGAGGTGCTGTGGGAGTTGCTGGAGGTGGGGGGAGGCGAGAGGTTTTTGCACATATCTGAACATATTTGTATATAATTGTATATATTTTCTTGTATCATTAGTGTTTAATTAAAGCTGTGTAGTTCAGTTTTCAATCCAGCAAAGTCTCTCTCTTTTTCTCTCTCTCCTTCCCTGTCTGGGTGGGAAGGGGAGGGAATCGAGAGCATTGTTGTCGGACCTGAGTCAAATGCTGACAATGAGTAAAAGGCAACGACCTGAGATGTACCTGCCTGAGAAAGTCTCTCTCTGTTAACAATAAATTGATAGCAACTGCATCATGAAGGAGATAAAGTCCCATAATTGTAAGAGGGAAGAGATAGCTGTTAGATTATTCACACTTGGGACTCTAGAATTTTTTTCAGTGTTTTCTTCCCTAGGTTGGCAATAGCCTCAGGTCTTTAGCTTTCCCTATGAAGTCCCACTTCATTTTGCTGCCGAGAAAGGTGTGGTATTGTGCGTGTTGGCACTGAAGAAGGTGAGGAGAGAGGGCAGTATGAAATAGTGGCCACTTGCCCAGATATTGATTTTGCATTCAGAAAAAAAGTTAATAAAACCAATTATTATATATTACTAGCAAATTTTCCTGCATAAAAGAGAGGTCATACTTGACTTTAAAAGGCAAAGATTTGGGCATAATAATTTAGTAACATGACCAAATATTAGGATCAGGTATTTAATCACGTAGGAATAGCTGCATGCCTCATTGACCATGAAAATGCTCCCTGTGTGCTTTTTAGAGTATGCCGCATATTACAAAGCATATATTATCCTGTAAATATTAATGGTAAGTAATTTAATGTCAGTGTTTTCCTTCTTTTCAGAGCAACTCAGAGTTGATGGTTACATTTCTGCCTTATTGGACTTGCTCTTTTGGGGCCATTTAGTAAATCCTGTCTTGCCAGATTAGGAACCCCTTGATAAAATATTGTTCACTTTATTAATTCTGAGATACCCTCATAGAATCCATTAATTTCCCAATGAGTCTAATGAACAATTAATGATTTCTATGGCTAATACGTCAAACTGGTTATATGTGAAACTTCCAAGTGGAGCATAGTATAAAGTTTAAAGAATACACACAGGAGACAGTTTTTCTGATTTCTACATCCAGCTTTTCCATTGATTTGAAGTAACTGTAAAAGTTAAGACCTTAAAGCTCAGACCTAGCAGAGGACTGCAGAGCATGGTCCACCTGCACTGACAACCTAACGACCTTTCCACAGCATGGTAACAGGATGGGTAAAGGGAAAGTCTGAAATACCAACCAGTTTACGGATGACATAAGTGGCTTATTTTACATTTTATGGAGGTTTCTTACGTCCCTTAGGTTTGAAGAATTCAGTCAATTACAGCCTTTTACTCAAAGAGCTAAAGGAAATCTCTTAGTTTGGTAAGGCTAGGAGGCAGTTTAAGAGCTGTAAGACAAGAAGTCTTTCTGTGTAATAGCCCTGCGGTCCAGGATTTACACTGACAGTGGAAGAATCAGCTGCTATCAGGCATGCAATGTTTCCTTACCAGTGTGCCTAAAACACCAGTTTGGGTGGTGCAGGCCACGCATGAACATTTCATGGAAGAGCATTAGCAAGGGGTATGCCTCCACTACAAGGGAGGTACCTGAAGCGGGGCACTACCAAGATGTGCTCCTCCTCTTTTAGTCCCAAAAATCTTAAGATATTCAGCACAGGGAATCAAAGCTTTGATAAGAGGGCAGTATTCTTACCCAAATGAGCTCTCACAGGGATACAACACTGGAGATTTGGCTTCCTCAGGCCAAGGAGGGAGCTGCATCAAGAGCTCCCTCTTCCTCCCTGAACTTTTCAAACATCAGCAGTCAGTGTGCTGGAGACAGGAAGAGGAGCCATGTCATTTTGCTGCTAGGACCACCCTGGGAATACCTTCCCACCACAGCAAATTTGTCAGGGATGTGGAGGTGGGAAGGTGTAACCTTAGTTGTCTGCTGAGGCTTGGACCAGAAGGAGGTTCAATGGCAAGAACAGAATTTTCAGAGGGGCTGCTTGAGGTGCCTTGAGCATATTTCAGCAAAAAATCAAGTCTGGAGATTCACAACATTAGGTAGCTGCTGAACAAGACTGTTTAGGACTCTGCTTTTCAGTCACTTGCAATACTTAACTCCCTTCCTGGATACAGATCTTAACCTTGGTTACTCAGTTTTGCCATCTGTTGGAGTGAAATAATAATTCCCTTATATATAGGCTATATATGAATAGACCTATGGAGTTTAATTTATAATCTTTCAACTTGGATTAATTAATTCAGATGGGATAATGGACACACAATGTATATTATTTTTCACATAACATTAACAATGGATATTTCATTATGAGGTAGTGACAGATATGTTCTTATTATTATTATAATCAGTCAAAATTTCAATTAATTTTTGCCTAATTCTTCTTTATACTTGTTTTCTGCTTTTATCAACAGCTACTCAGTTGCCACAAACAAAAGATCTGACTTTTTTCCCTCCATCAGATTCCACTGAATATACTGCTTCCACTAAAATACATAGATGTAAGTCATGCTAAGACCACAGAACATAGTGAAGAATAAAGCACAGTTAAAAAAAAAAAAATCCGTTCATTCAGAGATGAATAAGCAGTTGGTTGATTTCAAGTAGCGAATGTCACAATATTCTGGAATCATAGAACTTCTCCATTTTTTATGGTCAAATAACTTTTTTTAAAAACATATTTTTACAGAAATTGACACATGGAAATAACTTCACAAAAAAATAATCTTGTTTAATTCAAACAGAGCTAGTGAATTCATCATGTTACCCTAATGCACATTTTGAAGGAGTATGCTTTCACTTGCATATGGAACATTTGTTTTCCTTTGTTAAAAGAAGTAAATATGCACACATACATACATGAAAAGAAGATAAGAACAATAAATTATGCAAGCTGAAAGCAAAATCCCTGCTTGCCCTTCAGTTTACTAAAATGATGTTTGTTTAATACACGTTAAAAAAAAAATCCAAACCATGTTATCTTTCAGTTGGCTATCTTCCTAATGAGACTCGTTTGTCCTCCTCTGCTTTTAATCCTGAGCTTGACAGCCTGATAAATATATCTTCAAAATCAGAATCTCTTCTCTATGGGATAAATACTGTCTTTGTGTATTAAAGGAAAAATGTGCCTCCAATACAGAAGGTATGATAATTAGAAGTACTGCTAACTTCTTTTCTTGGCTGTCATCCCACCAAATGAGTCACATTTAGTCAAGACTTTGCCCTTACTACATGCCTGGGGTCAGAATCCTGGAGATTCAGTGATTACTAATCGTTACTCGGCCAGATAAATAAGTCCTACTGCAAGAGTGAAAGGGGAAGACACTCCTCCCCCTGAAAGTATCTGTCCTTTGAGGGCTGCAAAATGCACTTTTTTATGGTCCCTAAAAAAGAAAGTGATGGTAGCCTCCTTCTTGAGTAGTCCTAAAAAAACCTATGACAGAATGCAGGTAAAAACATGAAAATCTTATTTTGATCCAGTGTCTGTGAAATAACAGGTTAGAAACAATATACTGGAGGTGCTACCCACCCAGGTCAACCAACATCCAGCTGTACAACCCATACTGTAAGTAAGAGCATTAAAGGATGTAGCCAATATAAAGATAGATTCTAGATATATCTAAATTCAACAATTAGCCTAATCATATAAGATTAGTTTTTCTGTAGTTCATGTAATTGTCTCTTTTCCAAGTGTCTGCCCATGCACCTGTCTGGAATTCAGATCATGTTGTTTCTTGTTATGCTTGTTTGATGTAATACCCAAAAGTTTTATTCATGGTTAAAGGCCTAAGTGAAATGGCCACTTAACCAAATGCCCACATTTCAGCAGCTTTACCAAATGACCAGTTTGACAGCATGACTGTGATAGGAATTAGAGCTAGTGCAGCTCTCTTATTAATCATTGCTCGTTGACATTTAACAGCAGCCAAATTGTATCTGAGTGTAGTTAAGGTGTCCAGAGGGTTTGTGTGTCACAGGAGCAGGAGATTGAATGGAGAGCAAGAAGGGAGGAGAGAAGGTTATTCTGGTGGGTTTTTTTCTGGGGGGGCATTGTCCCCTTTGAAATCAATCACAAAAATACCATAATGCCAAAGGTGCATGGACCAGATCACTGAATCTTGAATGTCTCTGTGCAATTAAATGCTGGGTCTTGGTATTAAAAAGAATATATATTTGTCTATTTAGGGCACTGAAATGAATAATCCCTGTTACTGAAAGAAATTAATGTGGGAGTAAAATAGTCCTTGGGACTGGAAGTCAGTTGCCAGCTTAGTTCTCTGCTGCAGAGTTTTTGCGGCTAATCAGGGCACGCAGAAAGGGTTCCCAGCTATTCTGTGCTTTCCCTGGGGAGGGATTTTATTGAGTGCTTGTGTGTTTATGTGTGGCAGCGCGTCTTTCAAGCAATGTATGCAATGGCCAGGGAGGCTTGTTGGTGGGTCTGGTTTGTTGATGGAGTTTTATTTGGTTTATTTGAGTTTTTTGTTTGTGTGTTTGTTTTTTTCCTTTGTATCCCAGAGGAAACAGCTGGGGAAAAGATTTGGAGTCAGCCTGCAGGCCTCTTATGCCAGTTTGTTTGAGCTGTTTGTTATGCTTGAGTTAATTTGTCCCATGTTTAAAAAATATGGGCTCCTAAAGAATGTGGATGTGCATGAGAAACATTAAAAATAAACAAATATTCCAATAATACCTCCCAAATTGTCCTAATGTTGTTGGATAAAATAAATCAATGTGGATATTTTCACTGTGATGAACCAACACTTGGGAATATATTCCCAAAAGGAGCTCATTCCACATTGGCTTTGACCAATGACTTTGACTTTATATGAAGTCAATGAAAATACATTTGAAAGTAAGAATTACTAATACACGAATATTCTGCCATGCTGGAGTGTATCAACAGCTCTCATAATGAGATAAACACTCCATATAGTTGTATTAAAGGCTGGGTTTGTATTTGCTAGGGGAAACTTGTTTGTCTAACAGTGTTAACCTAAAAGTGCAGGTTTTAAATAAGCAAAAGCTTCTTTAAGCAATTGTTTTAAATCTCCATCTTAATAGGGTTTTCATGTGTTAAATAACTTCTTCCCCAATTAGTGTGTTTGAGTGCAAGGCTTCAAAATTTTGAAAAAAACCCTCATTTTTCACATGATTAGCAGACAAAAGGAGCAGACAGGCAAAATGACAACCTCTGTTCCTTTAGTATTTTCAAATAATAAGTCCATTTGATTTTAATGTAAAATAGATTTTCCCAATTTTGTTGTGAGAACATGATAGAGTTAGGAAAAAACCCCTAAGGACAGCTTTTTTCTCAAAACCAAACCACCTATTTTTTGGCTCTTGCTCATTTCTTTATCCTATACCAATGAAAAAGAATTAATTACTCTTATACTGAAGGCTAGATGTCAATATATTAACCCTCTGTCTTCCACCACTTACAGGGCAGACACCAGTGTGAAATCATCTCAAATAAGGTTAGTAAGCTTATCTCTAAGTTAAAGTGTTGAAGAACCAGTCCTACTTTTTCAAGGCCACATAACTGATTTTTTAATGATATAATTCACATATTGCCTTTCAGTTTCTTGATAATTCCACCACTGTAGATGTTGCTGTCTTAGTGACTCCCTTATATCTACTGATTTTCTAAATTGGTGTTTTACTTTTCTCTGTCTCCTCCCTGACACCGGCTCCCCATCCCAGGTTTATCACACTTCTCACTATATGCCAAAGGCTGGCTTTAGATGATCATAGACACACTTTGATACTTGCTTCTCAAATAGTTCCTATAAATCTTGTGGCAAAAAATCCATATTTCTTAACAGCAGAGGCTTTACTTCATTTCCATAAACAATTCTTTGCACACAGACTGGATTATTTGCAAACATTGGTTCTAACTGAATATATACCCAAGAGACCAAAGTTGATTTTCTAGTAAGTCATTATCATGGTTTCACTTACAGGGAGGAGCAGGATTCTGTCACCCCAAATCCAGTGTCACAGTAAAATCAATGCACACAGTTTCAGTGAAGAGCCAGAAATATACTGCATGTGCTGATCCTGCTTATGTGTTTATATTAGGAAAACTGTGATTTTCCATGGTAATATGAGATACAGCATTCAGTCTGTGGAAAAGACTGGGACACCAAGACAAGAATCCAAAATACAAACCAGCACATGGCTGTGCTCCCATGGGAATGCAGTCTGGGCCTGCAGTTCAACATGTAGGTACACAAGAAGATCTATTTCCTTACCAAAAAGGTTAGGTAAACACCTGTAGCCTGTTAGCTGGGTACAGAGGAGTAAAGAGCAACCCTTCAAATTTGTCTTTTGTGTAAACAGATTAAGTAGAACTTGCTTTTATTTCTATAATCTACATCTATGTAATCCCTGTCTTTGCAGCTGACTGTCTTTTTTGATGTAAGTAATCTGCTTTTAAATCCCACCATGGCCGCCCGTAAAGCCAGAGGTCTGGACCACCCCTATAAAGCTCCTGGAAGTTACCAACTTATTTCTCTGTAATACTCAAAGGCAAGAAGATATATGCTCATGCCTTGAGAGTTAATAATGCAGTGATTAAAGAGAAGAGAGGAGAAGAGAGGAGAGGAGAGGAGAGGAGAGGAGAGGAGAGGAGAGAAGAGAAGAGAAGAGAAGAGAAGAGAAGAGAAGAGAAGAGAAGAGAAGAGAAGAGAAGAGAAGAGAAGAGAAGAGAAGAGAAGAGAAGAGAAGAGAAGAGAAGAGAAGAGAAGAGAAGAGAAGAGAAGAGAAGAGAAGAGAAGAGAAGAGAAGAGAAGAGAAGAGAAGAGAAGAGAAGAGAAGAGGAGAGAAGAGGAGAGGAGAGAAGAGGAGAGAAGAGGAGAGAAGAGAAGAAAAAAAGAAAAGAAGAGAAAAGAAAAGAAAAGAAAAGAAAAGAAAAGAAAAGAAAAGAAAAGAAAAGAAAAGAAAAGAAAAGAAAGAAAGAAAAGAAAAGAAAAGAAAAGAAAGAAAGAAAAGAAAAGAAAAGAAAAGAAAGAAAGAAAAGAAAAGAAAAGAAAAGAAAGAAAGAAAAGAAAAGAAAAGAAAAGAAAAGAAAAGAAAAGAAAAGAAAAGAAAAGAAAAGAAAAGAAAAGAAAAGAAAAGAAAAGAAAAGAAAAGAAAAGAAAAGAAAAGAAAAGAAAAGAAAAGAAAAGAAAAGAAAAGAAAAGAAAAGAAAAGAAAAGAAAAGAAAAGAAAAGAAAAGAAAAGAAAAGAAAAGAAAAGAAAAGAAAAGAAAAGAAAAGAAAAGAAAAGGCCTGTGAAAGTACATGGAATGGCAGAGTCATAGAACAGTTTAGTTTGGGAGGGACCTTAAAGGTCATCTAGTTCTAAACCTCCTGCCATGGGCAGGGACAGCTCCCACCAAAGCAGATTGCCAAAAGCTCCATCAAACCTGGCCCTGGACACTTCCAGGGAGGGGGCTAGATTTAACACACAATACTTAATATGGATCAGATAGCAAATCCCTGGCTGAGGGAAGTCTGCATACCTGCTGTTATCAGCTCAGATTGGAAAAAAGTTTACATGGAGAAACAGCAACATTATTTTTCCTCATATTGGTTTCATTTTATGAATATAAGCCCTAGAAAATCAGCCTGTAAAATCCTTTGTCATTATTTCCTTCACATTTCCCTTCCAGCCCAGCTTGTGCATTTGCTGGCAGGTGAGCTCTTTGAAACGATCCTCCCATGTGAGAAACTATGGGAGCTATAAAATATTACTGCAGCCCAGTTATCTCTGAAATGCTGATCGGCCTGGCTAACATGGAGCCAAGATGCAGTTATTCCCTGTGACATGAAGTCAGTTTTGAATTTACCAGATGAACTTCCTTGACAAATGGCTACCACCCACTCAATCCATCACTTCATAGAGGCAGGGCTGCCTCATACTTTTTCTTTCCTCATGCTTTTATCTTTTGCTCTGCCTCTCAGAAAGATCGAGGGGTAAATCCAACCCAGTATTCAAAAGTCTGTGATTTAAAGCACCGAACAAGTAACAAAGAGATCTTTTTAAATTGCATATTATACAGTAATGATGTACTTCTGAATTTCCTTCTTTTTAATAAAGAAAAATCAGCTAGAATTCTAATATTTTAATTGGCATTAAGTGTTGAGTTCCTAACTATCCACATGGTAATTTACACTTATATTGTAGCTCGTGGGAGTTGGTTTATTTTTCTTTGTGCTAATCCAAAGATCTCACTTCCTGCAACAGGAAAGCTGCAGATAACAGTTGCATTGCATGGGTGAAAGGCAAAAAAGGAAAGGTAATATATATATATGGACTAATTTTCCCGAAAACTGGAAGAAAAAATATATTAATTATCTATCATACTAGGTAGATTAAAGTATTGAAGAACAACTCTCAGCTTTGTCTTACCTAAGCAGCCAATAATGTAAAGGTGCATTTTCAAGCAATGAATATGTAAACAGCAATTTTCCTGTTCAGAACCTAGTCGGGGACGTGGGAGAAGATGCTCAAGTGATATGCATCATCTCGGAAAATTAGGTGGCAGTGCAAACTGTAGATTTCTTACCTTGTACATGTGCTATTTTCAACTAAGCTCTGGGAATCCACCATCCCAGTGTCTTCTCCTGAGGGGCACTGGCACAGCACAGAGCTGTGGATGAAGCAGGGATGGAGAGAGGCTGTTGAGGGAAAACCTAAGCTGGCAGAAGACTTCGCCTTGCAGGTCTGGGCATGTGGGAAGAGCAGGGTGCCCTTGGTAAGGCTCAGTAGATGCAGGAGACAAAGCCCAGCTCTACAGCAGGTGTGAGCCCGGAAAAGGGCTGCCAGAGGAGAGGGCAGGCTGCCAGAATTGCTATCCTTGTCTGAGAGCAGGGCAATGCCCTGCCTGCCTGAAGCAGGGCATTGTCTTAAGCCCAGGGCTGACAAGTCACAAAGAGCTGCTCTCATGAATCCCCCCAACCCTGCACTACCTGGACTGGGTGCATCAGAACCTTGTCCCTGGGGTTTCAGCACCAGCTGTCCCTGTTGAAGGGGCAGGGAGGAGGTCTTGATCCTCCTGTGGCTCCCCTGCTGTTGCCTCAGGAATTGTGGGGATTGCTTTAGAAAGCGGGTAATCTTTGTCACTGGATGGTTTTGCTGTTGCTGGTGGCATTGCTGTGGAATTTTCATTTTGTTTCTTAAGGGAATAGGACTTGTAGGAGTATGGGGTTTGCCTGTCTCTTTTGGTTTTTTTTGTTTGGCTTTTTTGGGGGGGTGGTTAGGTGGGGGTTTTTGGTGGTGGTGGTGTTTTTTTGGTTTTTATTTTGCTTTGTTTTTCTGAGCCCAGTGGCAGATTTCAGCCAAATGTGACAGAGGACTAAAACTCTCCCAGATAACTAAGTAACGAATGTCATGAAAATAGACAAATGAGTAGAGAAGACAGATGCTGTAAATGCCCTTACTGTGGGAAAAGCTGCAGAGTGGTATCTCACATCATTAGGCACTAGAGCAGCCACATGGGAAAAGGGCCCCTGTAAATGCCCCAAACACGAGTTAGCTTCAGCTGGGTTTGTGTTTCATGCATGCCAGAGCCAACCACTTATAAGACAAAGCTCCACAGAAAGCCAGATTAATTCCTTCTGTGCCCAAATAGCTATTGGCTTGCTGATTGAACCCCCCTCAAACCAGTATCTGATTTAAACTATTTACATGTTTAAGAAATATATTCTCTACCTGTATAGAGGCACGCTGAAGCTCATATGATAAAGAGAAAACATGTAAATTCCCTTATTCTCCTCATAACCACCTTACCTGTGGAAAGATCTCCACTTGAAAGACTTGGACAAATGGGCACAGCTAAGCATATATTGTTGTACCAACAAAGCTGCATGTGTCAGAAGAACTGAATCCACAGTGTGGGCACGGCTGCATGTTTGCTGTGCACAAGATTCAAGAACAGAGAGTAGAACCTGGCTGAGAAACTGGGACAATCAGTTGATACCACGGGATAGCAATGCCCTAACTGTAACGGAGGTGCAGCAGCTCCCCCAGCCACAATAGCTGAAGCAGGCAAGGTCAGGAGTTCTGTTCTTTTCATGTTGGCCATGTTATTAAGTGTTCAACTGTCATGGCATCCTGGAATAACACTGAATGAGAGATATATGGGGACAAATAAGGTGAGCAAGTCTTACTGTGGCCAAACATTCCAGCTGTGTGTGGCCACATCCAGGAGACAGCTGGGCACTACTGCCAGATGGTCCTGGCTGGTTTTAGGAATAGGGTAAATTCCAGCTTTGGACAAATTACCTGAAAATGTAGAATATGCCAGGAAGGTCATTTGCAAAACCATTCCTGGGATTCTGAAGCTGATCACCCTTGCTCCTAGCTTTCTGTTATGCTAAAAAATCATGATGGGTTTCTTGGGACTTTAGCCACAGTCCAGAAGAGTGGAGGTTAGAAAATAGACACCTCTTGGCTTTGTAGCCCATAATCTGGGGAGTGGTTTAGATCTGTGGCTCAGCCTGAAGTTCCAGGCAGGGAGTAGTGTCAAACTTCCTTCTGTAGTCCGACTACATTTAAAGATACATTTTAAAATAAAAGTCTTTTCTGGATGGCTTGTGCATAATTTCTTACTAAGCAGATGCTCAGTTGTCTTAATAGCATCAACCACTTCCTTAATATTCTGTGCTATTTCCAATATCTCTGCTACCATCAGAAGAAAAAGAAAGAGAATAGTCTTCTCCTTTAAGTTTCTATTTTAACTCAGTGCTTGTTGTGCAGTCCTCTGGGTGATTTCAGGTTACCTGCCATCTGTGGCATGACATGGAGACTGACTATGGGTAAAGCACCATAGTATTTTAGCACATGTTCACTACCAACGAGCCAGCATAAGCGAGTGGAGAAAACAGAAGCCTAATCATTACTCCATGTTCCTGGAGCATAAAGAGAGATACTGCCCACCCACACAGTCTGTGATCAATGCCAAGTCATTTGCAAACTTAGGGCTTTAGTTCGTCTTCTCTGATCTACACTCATGCACTCTTCCTGGCTCCCACCTTTGCAGGGATATAATTAAGTGTCTTACCAGAAGCTGTTCTGCCATAATACACACACAAAAAAGGGATGCTGGAGACATAAAGCTGAGTTATAACTGCTGAGGGAAGACCTCTCATTTGGAGAGGCTAAGAATTAAGCCTTTTTGTACCTTTGTGGGATTCATGAGATTACATGGTGGATTAGGCTTGATAGGATTTCACCAGGCTGCGCATAGCCACACAGAGCTGCCCACCTAGGACCTCTTTACCCCCATTCCCCTGACTTGTCCACTTCTGCAAGTGTGTTGAGAGCTGCTGCATCTCTGTCTTCTCTATGTGAGTGCTCTGTAATCTCCTGTGACATCATTTCATTAAGAAGGTGCCAATATGAGATGCTCAGGAAATTCAAGAACATTTATCTACTGTCTTTGTTAAAAATAGATCACTTAAAATATTGGGTTGGGTTGTAATCCAGAGTAGACACATCTCAGCCATGGGCACACAGTGGAGAAGTTTCAGAGGAAGATTATTCATCCACTGCAGACACATCCATTAGGAAAATGCTTTACAATTTTTTCACCATTTTTTTACTTTCTTTTTTTTTTAAAAAAAAAGAAACAAGAAAAAAAGAAGAGGAAACACAAAGCACTGTGTGCATGTGAAGATCTTATGATGAAAATTGTGAATCTTACATGAAAATGACCGAATGACATAGAGCAAGGGTAGGAACTACTCATATCAACAATCAAATTACCTAGTAATATGAATAAAGGACTATTGTAGAGGAAGTCTGTGTAAAATGGTGGGTATGGGCTAATGCATCTAAAATTGCCAGAATGCTACGCTTGCCCTCCTCTCTGGCCCTCCTCTTGTAGTTCTGGCTACATTATATAGCAAAGCATCGTAGATTCCCCCAGAAGCTCAAAATTAGTTCAGAACTTGGGTCTCAATGAGACCTTGCTATAAGAGACATAACCCCTAAGTCAGACTCCCCTTTTGGTGCAACAATGACGGAATCTGTACTGTTAAAGCAAATGCAGATACTCATTTAAAAAAACAGTAAATAAGTAAAACTGTGCTCATTTATCCCATTTTGATTATGGAAAATAAGCAAAGGGAGGCTTTTTGCACTGGAAGAAAGAAAATGATGCATTAAAACCAACCTTTACCAAAGGTTAATGTCTGGTGTGTTACACTACTAAAGAAACTAATCTACTTACTTGTGCATATAGAACTGCAATACCAATTATGAGCAAGGGCAAAGAGGAAGGATTCTTAACCTGAAATAGCTATAATTTGCAGCTTGGCTACCTTCCGTGGGGTTTTGTGTGCATGAACACACATATATGTTTGCTTAACTTAGCAATCTCAAGGTTTTATATATGAGAGTAGTATAGTTTCCTAGTAAGTAAATGGGGTCAGCCATGCAGGATTTTTATTTCGTGGGGTTGTTTTTTTTTTTGTTGTTGTTGTTGTGGTTTTGGTTTTTTTTTTTTCCTGCTTTATCCCTCTCTAGTTTTGTATATGGGAGAATATTTTTGTTCATCTGTGGCTTCTACTGATCAGGGTCGTATTTTGCTCTATACATTATGGGTCCTTAACAATAAGAAGGTAAATTTTGCCACTAATGTCACTGAAGATGGAATTAGACCTTTATGTATATTAGTGATCTAGAAAGACAGAACAAGAAAAATAGTATAAAATCTCGCAATACTCATATTGTTTTCATAATAATAAGAGCAATAATATTTTCTAAAATCTTAGTAGAGGAAAATGTCTGCTGAAAATCTGTTTCAGCAATATGCATCATTATTTCATACACACTAACAGAGAGATTATGAAGTCATATAAAAGTTAGGAGGCTTTGAGGTTAGAAGATTGGGCTGATGATAATGCAACACTCCAATTTTCTATTAATTAGATTTAATGAGTACTCAGGGAACACTGCAGGGCCTGATCCTCCTATGCACTGCAACAAATGGAGTTTTTTGTATGCAAACAAAGTATGTGTACACTGTGACAGAAGCAGGAAAATTATAACTCTATGTATTGCTTAGCATCTTAGAAAATAAGAGAAATAACTGTACATTGTGCAAGATTGTAAGGAATTATTTTGATGAAATAAATATAAAAATCTAGATTTCTTGTATATATTGTTGAAGGCATCCTTTTAAAACTGTCTGCATTATTATATTCAATTAACTCCTATTAAAAAAATTCTTGACAGATTTTCTTTAAAATATATTAATATTATGTCTTTTGCCTTTTCATATCTATTATGAATAGAATAACTTTGACTATTATTAATTCACTAGCATGATGCGATTCATAGTTAGAATGCACAAACTATCTCTGTTCTCAGGAGAACTCAATGAAAACAGTACCATGAAGTTCCCAAGGCTACGCTAGAGAGTGGTATTTTTCTGTAACTAAGATTCACAATCAAGTAGGAGACAGGGCTCCTCTCCACAAGAAGCTATACACATGAGCAAGAGTGGTTGTCTAGTCATATTTCCTTTCTCAGAATATTAGGTTTCTCATCATCAAAGGTTAAACCCAAACTTAATCTAGGGTCTGATGTGTGAACACTCATTGCAGCAGGGCTGTCTCCAGGTGTGCAGAAAATGTGCTGGGCAAAGTGATGTCTGGACAGATGCTGAATTTGAAAAGAATAGTGAATATAAATATGCAAATAAACAAGCAATTGTTTTCTGTAATTACTACTATCCAGAGACCCATAGTACTCCATAGTGAAGAGGTATTACCCTGAATGTCCTACAGACAACTGGGTGTCCTGTGGTTCACTTTGGGACTTCTGTGTGCTGTGGAGACAGTGCAAGGATAAGTGGAACCATGAGGGCAGTCAAGAGTCTTCTCAGCCTGAGGAAGTGCCACCAGAGGGTGGTGTGAAGCCAGGCTAGCTTACCCTGCCCGCTGCCGCCTTGCCCCTGCCCTGAGGAGTACCTGGAGAAAGCCCAGTTTCCCCGAGGCTGTTTCTTGGGGCACAGGTGGGCAGCAGTGCCAATCAGGGCCCTGGCAGCCCTTTGGCTACCCCACCAACTAGCTACCCAAGTCGCATCCTCCAATATTTTAAGACAACATTAAACTATACCAAGATCCTGTTCTGGCCTGTGGTCAGGCAAGAGCTCGAGTAATCAGGGTGGGAAAATGCTTCACAATGACATTTCTCTCAGCTGCCCTCAGCTGCTCCAGGGAAGCCCATTGCACAGATGCAGACAGAGGGACAGAGGCCTGGGAAGGTGGTGTCCGCTGCCAAAAAAAAAAAAAGGTGCTGGGCTGCTCTGGAACTGCAGCTTTAGGATAATAAAAAAACACAGGAGTAGCAAATATTTCGCTCAGGACTGTTCAGCTGGGTTTTATCATGAAGGTTCAGTTGTCTCTCTCACCCATGGGCCTACTTTCATGAGTGGAAAATTGTTTTTAATGTTGTATGGTTGTTTTTGCACTGGTGGTTGGGTGGTCGGGTGTGAAACATTATTGGTTCTGTAAGCCTGATCTGACAAGGCTTTGTGCCAGCTGTATGCCCCACAGGGAGCAAGGAAGAGGAAACTCAGGGTCCTGATGGCTCTCTTATTTCAAAATGAAAACTCAATAGGCTCTAGAAATTTGAGCAGCTTCCCACTAAAAGGAAGTGTTCTTTCCTGCCAGCAGAAGTCAACAGGGCAATCAAAAGGTTATTTAGATCCTACCCTCTCGAGGTGCAATTGCATTGTGTTAGCTTTCATAACTAGCTAAACTGTAACACAGGTTTGCCCGAACTGGGCTTAGTGGGCTTGTTTTTTGCTTAAAGGAAAGACTAATAATGTTGGGACAAGATAATTAGCACAGCAGGTACCTCACCCAGTGTATAACACCAGTGGTCATACTAGTCAGGATAGACTTTGAGGTCAGAAAAGGGCTATGTTTGGCTCTTCTATTTAATATAAATTGGGAACCTACGAAGTGAAATCTAGCTTGCACTGCCTGGGATAGTTCACCTCATTTTTTAAAAGGCAAGTGATCTCCAGGGATGACGTAGAAGCACTAGAGAAAAACAAGTATCATTCGGCATTACTACCTGCTGCACTTCTTACTGTCTGTGAAGATGCCCACCGATACTCAGTCAGTTATACTATAAATAGGGGGAGGAGAGACAGGGAAATACTAAAAATAAACAAGGAGTGGACAGAGGAAGAAAGTATTATTAAGGTAGCATTTACTCTGGCTTTCCTGCATCAAGGAAGGGGATCTAATAGAGAGTGCAAATGTGTGCTGAAGTCTGACCCCAAGCAATCATTATAGTGTGATACATGAAATGGCTGCTCAGAGAAGATGAACTTTTAAAATATCTAACATGTTCCTAAAAATAGATTATGTGAAAGATATCTTTTGCTGATTTTTTTTTCCCCCGGTTTGAAAGGACAAAGCAGACTTAAACATAAAAGGGTAGTTAATAAAATAAACTTTTTACTAGGGGACTGAAATGAAACAGGAGCATTTTGGGAAATTTTTTAATCTTCTGGAGTATAAGAAATATATTTCTATATTATGAAGACTGGCTTCTCTTACTGCTCTGAAGAGTTCAGACTGTTGTCTGCTGTTCTTGGTCTTGTTCTTTCACCAGCATGAACTCCATGGTGAATCTATACCAATCTGTAAGTACCATTCAGGTGAATGTTTCAAAATCACAGTGTAGGTCTAAGCCATATTTTAAGCCATTAACTGACTAGGGAGGTCAGTTCAAAGCCTATTTAAACCTCTAAGTCATGCGACAAAGAAACCAAGGAAACAGCTCTGAATGACAGGCCTACCAAGTGAGACTTCTGGCAAGGAAGGCAGGCAAAGAGGACACTGATCTTCTCACCCAAAGAATTGCAGCAGAAAGCGTTGAGTGAAAGATATGAAAGATGAAAGCCGTAACAGGAGACATGCCTTTTCTGCTGTTTTGGCTAAGCTTCTAACAGTGAGCCATGCAGTTGTCGTTCAGCCCTTGTCAGCTGTAGCTTATAAACCACATGCAAGGCAGCTCCATACAGCTGAAAGAAGTGCTGCTAGATTGTCGAGTTGGATTTGTAGCTTGCCACCAGCACAGCCAAGCATGCATTGCTGAGGTGTGAACTATAGAAGTTAGTTTCCAAATAGCCAAGGGGCAATAAACATTAATATAAACTAGACATGAGTCCATGCCAAATAACCCCAGCTCTCAGGGTGTTTGGATTACAAACATTTGATCGGGATCCAAACTTTGCAGCTGGCCTTATCTCTGCAGTGGCCAAGCAAAAACCCTGGGGTTCATGGCCACTTGTCACATTCTGCAATCCAAGGATCCAATGTCTGATTACCTGCTCCTTTGCACCCTCCAGCTAACAGTCCTTTTTATCAACCATCCCTTCCTGTCTTGCTCTGATATGCTTTCCCCAGTTTCATGGTTTTTGTCTTTCTTATTTATACTGAAAGTTCTCTGAATAAGGAACACACTTGAAATCTCTTGTGAGCAACTCTGGGTAGAATTATGCAATATCAACAGAAAGCATGGAGTCTGAGCATGAACTTTGTACCTTCCATGCAAGGCTGACAAAGGGCACTCAGCTGCTGTGCTTGTGAAAGAGAGGTGAGCAAGAAGTACATCTAATAGTCATTTAATATACATAACCAATTCAACTTGAAAGACCTTTAAAAGACATAGTAGGTCTGGTTAGCAGTAGATGCCTGTGGAATCTGAGCCAGAAATCTCCAATCATTCCTGGGGTCAAAGACTGGACTCTGTAACCATCTATGTTTATTCTTTCCACCTCAAATCCCACTAAGTTTCAGATGGAGATTGGCAGTCTTAATGCCTGTGCTTTTATTCACCGGGATGTAATGCACAGAGAATCACTTGCACTTGCCAACATATACACTTGATCCCCTTGTTTAACCTCCAGCAGCAACACCCATGAAAGGAATTGTGTGATCAACTTGCTCTTGGTGAACTCTCCTTTTCTCCCTGGGCCTTGGTAAGGGGCAAAAAGAAAACACTGTGCCTCACGCTAAACCTTAAAGTCAGACCAGCACTGTGATACTAAAAATTCTGGGTTTTTTTCCAGTTTTCAGTTAAAGATATAGGCAGACATGATGTAAATATCAAAGAATGCTGACTTTTACTGAATTTTAAGAGATAATTGGAATATTAATTTTTGGTAATGAATATATGCACATAGAGATGGGAGAAGTGGAGATTGTATTGGTATGAATTTTACCCATTAGTTACACTTCACACTCATTGAATCCAATGTTTCTGGAGCAGTAAAAGTATTGATCTACATTATGGATTCTGCTTGAGTAATTGTGATGTGTATTTAATATCCTCATCTTAAAACAGAACAAGTGGATGCTGAGCTTGCATCTGAAGTTGTCTCAATTTCCTCTTCTCACTTAGAAACTGAAAAACACATGAAATTTTATTATTTTTTCATCCCTGGTTATAGCTGTCTCTGTTTTTAGCTGAACAGGTTTCCTGAGTATGCATTTCTGCTACGGTAATTATATTGTTGACTCATGGTCGTGCAAAGAAAAACTTTGTAGATTCTACACTGTTACAGTATCTCCAGGGATCTTATCTGAACTTCTAGAAAATGAAAGGTTAATATAGTCTGAGACAGTCAAGTAAAATCTTCAGTTTCCAACTTTTTGGGCAATAGTTCTGTTCACTGGTATTTAAACCAAGTGCTGTTGCAAGTCTTCATGGATATATATCTGACCAGTGAATAAATTTCCCTCTGTTTTTCACTGTTCCCATCAATATGGGAATATATTAGACCAAGTTTTCTATACAGACCCTTTTGTATAAAACTCTTGGATCAGAAGTATGTCTTTCTTTAGAGTTTAAAAATTTTTTTCACCAGTCTGGATCTAGGAAATACATGAGTGTCTAGACTCCCAAGGGTAGCCTTGAAAGTAGACCCAGTTCAGCTCTGCTCAAGCTCTACAAGCATTAAGGGCCTGCTAACATCATAAAAATATAATTCTATGAAGTGTGGGTGTAGGTATGAAAGTTACTCCATTTATACCACCCGACTTTATGTCTCCAGTCATGTGGGAGTGCAGAATCTGTCTGACAATGTCTTCAGCTGTTCAAGGAGGAGCACTAATCCACTTGTGTTTTCTGTTCGGTTATGGGGTTGGAGTTGGTTGGAAGGGTTCTGCTTTGTCAGCTCAGAACTCAAAAATCTGTCAATATGTTGCCATCATCTTCTCCATCCTGACTGCTGCAGGAACCCCAGTTTCATTGCCTATTGTCATTCCTGATTTTTTTTTTTTCTTCAAAAATAATTCCTTTTCCTGGTCCAGTTTCCAGAGGTGACTGGCTTCACAAGGGCTGTCCTAGAACACATGATTCTTGGCAGTCTTATTGAGACTATGGGGCAACCCATTATTTGTATGGGGGATAGCAAGTAGGGAAGTTACAATGCAAATCTAGTGTAATGCAGCTTCAGACATCAACAGACAGGTCCAGGTTCTGCAGGATCACCTACTGAGACCCCAGGAATTGTTGGAAGGTCAAGCTATGAGCTATTTATCTTTCATCTATTTGTGAAGACTGTGAAACTCTTTGTAGACATTTTAACAAATAATGCTTCAGAAATATATTTTCCTCTAACATCCTGCTCCTTTTAACTTTCCAAATATAAAAGCCAACAACAACTCAGCACACATGTTTTAACTTGAATAAAAAGAGCTGATAAGAATGCATGTTTCACCCTTCCAGAGAGGTCATTATAAAATAAGTGAGGTTAAAAATAATGTTAACGTGATCTGCAAAAAAATTAACTCTTCATTTTTCTGCATCTTTTAAGACATTCTGAAGTGGCTCTGCACTAACCCTTGTCTCATCATCATCCTTTTCCTTTTTGCTCCATATCACGTTGCTCCATCAGAGAAAGGTAAGTTTACATACTTTTGGCTATATAAAGGGACCTTCAATGCTCTATCAGCTCCATCTTAGGATGAAGTCAAGATGCATGTTTTTCCTTCTCATGTTTCCCTTTTCTTTCTTGCACTATGTCATACATGGGAAGAAAATTAAGTTCCCAGATTTAATGGTGCAGGAATGTGGCAGGAAGCAGCTCCCTGCAGCTCTGGTCTCTGTTACCCTCTATTAACGCAGGTCTTCCATGACTTCCAGAGAATCTGCAAGAATTGGTATAACATTACTGGTACTCTACCCCTAAAAAGCTAATGATATTGTATATTTCAAGCCATGAGTTGTTTTTTGCTTTGTTTTGTTAAAAAAATAAACGGATTCAAGACTGTCAAAAATGCAGGAGAACAGACCCTGAAATATTTGTAAATGTGTCCATCTTGACCTGCTACTCTTGGACACTCCATGGACTGTGGAGTTCATTATATGCTGCTGCCACAGGGAGATGCTGAACAGCCTTCTTTTAGGAAGATTCTCAACATCATCTTATACATAAATTCCCTTCAGGTATCTCAGATAGTAATCAAGAACTATAACTCTACCTATTGAGGCACTTCTGCAATAGCTTTACAAGCCTAAAGGTCTTTTAGCACCTCATTTTTAAATGCTGGACCCTAAATACCTGAAGAATTTGAAATTAAGAATTCCTCACCCTGACATTTCAAACTGCACTACAAATCAATTTAGCAGCACAGTTTTGTTTTCTGGGTTCACCACACAGGTTTATTGTCAGTGATGAACCAGTACTTTCTGGCCCTGAAAGAAAAGAGACACACCAGTGGTTTTAAGGGTGATCTCCTGAACAGTACAGAAATGTCAGAGCTCAGGACACAAGAGCATCTTTATTATTAATGTCCTTATTAGCATAGTTATTAACACTATGTCAATAATAATCTTACAATTAGAATTATTTTAATGATTATTCTTAATATAGTAATGAACATCATTAACAATTATAATTACTAACATTAATGCAGTTATGAGCTCTTTGTATATTCTGAGAGGAGCTGTGCTCTGTTATACGTAGTATTTTCTTCTTTTGTCCTCACAGAATTTCTTAGTCATCTTTAATTCACTCCTACTCCACATGGTTGCTGTCGTTTTTCTCATCCCATTTTCAATCCTTCTTCTCTGTTTTCACAAACATCACTCTTGTCCCTGACTCT
>NW_009952533.1:10230039-10243194 GCF_000747805.2 Chaetura pelagica | reverse complement strand
AACTCCAGGGAATCCTCAGTCTCTAATTCCTCAGGATTTGTTCTCAGCTTGTCATGAAAATTGGTGTTCTGCTATCAGGGCTGTATTGACCGCTTATGTGGGACTCTCATTTTCATCCCTGGAACTGGGTTAGGAAGCCCTGGTTTTGACACAGATTCTTGTTCACTCTTGATTTCTTTCTCTAGCAGTCTCATGTGTGGAATAGCATAAAACAGGAAGAAATATAGCAGAATAGTACTAATGAACATACTTAAAAGATTAATATAAGAAACATTGGCTTATAAAAATTGGTATTAAGAAAATAATTATTCTCACTAGGTCTAGGCATCTTCCTGAAATGAAAAGTCAAGTTCAGTGTGGTTACTGCCTTGACTACTTAAAATTTTTGGCTGTATTGTGTGCTAGCTGGATTTTGAAACTACTAATGGGATTTGCATTGGCTTCAACTTATTTTACAGCATCTCATAAAGCTCCATGTGGTAGGGACAAGGTTCCTGCTGGTTTAGTGTTTGCTGTTTCTGTTCTGAGATTAACTGCAAATAAAATGTGGGAGGGGGTATGACATCTTCAAACAGACTGAGGCTCACCCCCTTTTCTTAGCCCCTACTCAATTGTAAGAAGCCTGGGCCTGCAGATCGATTGTCTAATGAGCCTGGCCCCCTTTCCCCATTTGTTCAAGTGCAGCTCAGAAATAACTAGAACTACAAGCTGCATTTGCAAAACAAAATAAACTATCTCTTGAAAATACGACTCCATGCTTTCCAAGGGTCATGCTGTGGTCACACCTGTGGCTATTGCAGTTTATGCCGAATTCCTCATCACCTTCAGGTCCAGATCTAATAGAGAAGCAAAAGCTGGCATGGGCTTCTCCATCATAATTTGTGTCACCTGGTATTACACCAGCAGTCTCAGTAATGCAGTTGCAGATGGAATTTGGTGGCTCACAAGCACGCACACATGCATGCACATCCAGATATCTGCTCCCAGAGTCAACTAAGTGCCATCTTACCAATAGACATTCCAAGAGAACACAAAACAAGGCAAGAACTGCTTCTATGAAGTGTATGTAATTTTGTAAATATACATATGTGCACACACACACATATATCTATGTATGGAATGAGCAGGAGAGAGACACTATGATATATATATATATATATATCTGTAAGTACACAAACATCACCTGATAAAATATGACCCTAATGGTGCCACTAGGTGTTAGCAATTATGAAACTAGATAAAGATGTAATAGTGTATAAAGTACTGTTTTTTTCCAGGTATGATTGTCTATTCTTATGCATGGTCAGAAGAGAAAAAAAATAGCAAATTCTAAAATGTATTTATAACGGTGCCATCAGCAACATCTTTGCATTTTTTGTAGGTGTTTAGAGATCAGGGACCCTGTCAAGGCAGGGTTTTGTGTGGATAATCCTGAAAGGGAAAATCACAAAACTACACCTTTCTTAGTCAAAATTTGGCAGAGGATGCTGCCACAAGTGGGAATGAGTCTCACCATCATTGCAAAGGACAGGAGGGAAACAAGACATGTAACAGCAGTATGTGGCTTCAGAAACTGGGGAAACTTGCCATGTATTATGTACATTGTTTTTATAGCCCTGATCATGACATATGATAGATGCCAGAAAACGGTCTCTTATCATCATTCCACAGACAGTCTCGCTTTTAGTATGTGCCCTGGGCATGATCCTGCCAGTTTCACTGGCACAGATATAGAAGAAAGTATTTGTTTTTCTCTGTAACCTATTTACAGGGATTTCTTCTAAACTCCCAGAATTTCCCCTGGAATAGGACAACCCCATACTGTTCTCAGTTAGTGTCATGAATAACATTTTCCAAAAAAAAACATGGCTGTGTTCAGCCTGAAAGATTTCTGTCACAAAATATTTGCCAAATGCAGCCAGGATTTAATTTGTCATTTAGATTTTTGGGGCAGTCTGCTCCTAAGATGGGGATGTTGGGAATCCAAGGTCCTCAGTTCAACATGAGCTATCTTTTCCCTGCTTTGCACAGGGAATAGAAAAGCCCAGAAAGCTTTGGCTATGAAATAGGCCACAAACCTTGGAGACTCAGTTAGCTGTTCAGCAGAACTGACTTTCCTTGCATCAATGAAATTGAGGAAAATGGCAATTTTATTGAGCAGATATGGATGCCGGGGAAAATACTTACTTTAGGAAGTAAATATCTTTGGTTTGAAAAAAAGTTCTCAGAATTTCTGGTTCACAGGAAATTTTGAAAACTTTTAAGTTTTGGTTCAATTTTGATTAAAGTGAAACTTTAAAAATATTTTTCACACACCAGAAAAGCTACTTTACCCCTAGTTTTCCTTCTGCTGCAAGGTTGAGCTAATCAGACAAAGATGTGGGTAACTAACACTAATAGCTGTGCTATTAATCTCTCACATCAGTGAAACTTGAGGAAAGTTCACAGCATCATTGATGTTATTGTAACTAGGATTTGAAAGCAGGACATAAAATAAATGTAATTGCCTTGTCAAAGAGATGTAAGACACGTACTAGCTGTATGTTTGCCCTCTGGACAGTAGGAAAGCAGTAGAAAGAAAAATGCACTTGAAACGTACAATTAAAAAGTAAGGCAAATAACCAAAACTGATTTGTAGTTAGACCTAAGATTTTAAATTTCCATTTACCCTACCAAGTCTTGAAATATCACAGCAAACTTAGCAGGAACACATCCCAGGAACCTCACTTTCTGTCATCTCCAAAGCTCCCGGAGAAATTGAATGATGCAGTGTCACACAACGTCCTCTTCATGCTACACAAGCTCTTCAGGATCATGAGTGGGCAGAAGCCACCAGCAGGGCTGACCCTAACAAGGGAGGTACAGGATGCAACACTGCTGCCTGAGATGCTTGGGTTTGCCCACTGGAGAGCAGGAGCTAAGGGGTTTCTGAGCATTAGAAAGTTGTAGTAAGCCCTGGTCCAGGACTTCCTCTCTGTGCATTTTTAGATAACCAGAATCTGTCTTCTTTTTGTTTAAGGAAAGCAATCTTGGCCAGCCATGAAAAAAGAAACAAGCTACCAACCTGCAAGTGGACTGGCAAACTTGAAGTACACACACCCTTGTGAACTCACATACAGCAGTTAGTTGCAATCCCTTTAGCTCCACAAAGTTGTTGAGAATGCCATTGCAAGCCAAATGAAAACAATGAATTTATCTTGAGCCAGGTTTTTGTTCCAAATAAAATGAACCTGATCAGCAGGTGCTTTTAAAGAAGTTCCTTTTATATGAAAATGGAACCCAAGGGTGGGATGGAAACAAAATACTTTACTCAAAGGTAAAAAAAAAAATGAAAAAAAAAATTACATGGGAATATGTCTTCCTTTGTGTACTATACTTTTAATGAAACAGCCATTTTCTTTTTTTTACTCAGTGGAATGTGGACTGGCAGGTCAGTTGCACAAGATGTTTGCTGCTCCCATTTTTCCATTGCTTGTACCTTTGGCTTGGATAAATTCCTCTGAAAACCAGCTTTAGGGAGCACTAAGTTGGGCAAGCTTGCCAGAGACGCTGTGTAGCCTGGCTCGGCAACGGGCTGCAGCAGTTGGCCCAGGGCAATTAACCGCTTCCCCTTAAAACTGGTGTCTCAAATTACTAAATAAATTCGTCAGTTTCTAAACATAGATGTGACAGAGTGACAGGCTGGGCAAGCCAATTGTTCCCTTTTAAGAGAAACTCAGCCTTCTGGGCAGTGTCAAAATTTGCCTGCAGAATGTTTGGCCAAAGATCAGCAGTAAACTGGAACTGTGATCACTTCACTTTTTCTGACCTTCCCATGGTTTTCTCTAATATGTGGCAGTTTAATCTGGTTGAGAACTGCATTTTACCTGCATTTTGGCTTTTATCATAATTTTGCATTTTACCTTTAGAAGGTAAAATGTGAGAAGAAGGCTGAGATAGTTTTAAAAAAATGTGTAGGCAAAGAAGGAGGAAGGTACCAAAACTTGTAGATTGAAGTTCTTGTTTTAAATCAGATTCCTTGTGTGAATATTGATCTTCCCTGGTAAAGAAGACAGAAGATGTCTGTGATAACCCATCCTGCCTACCTCACTCAGACCTGCAGCTGATGGGATGAGCATTGGCTGTGGTTGCACACATGCCTTGTGGAATGTTCAGGTCCACCAGGCTTTCAAGTTGCAGGTACAAAGGTCTGAACTCCAAACAAGAGGGGAGATCTTTATAAAGAGAGTGATATGGACTGTGCTACTAAGAGCTTTCTGCTGCTTCACACTCACTGTCCGGCACATGGGCTTCTCAGAACAATAACCAATTTAGCACTTAGCCCAAAGACTTAGTCAATTAAAAATATCATGGTTTTCTCTGAACCTGTTGTACATTACATTACTATGGAAGACAAATACCAATAGAAAAATAGAAAAAATATTAGTGAAACATTAAAGAAACCATTTACTTAGTAAATCTTGTGGCATCTTGCGAATAGCCAGTTCCAGGTTTTGCAGATACATTTTGTAGCTCTGGTCTCCGATTTACATGTTTTTTACATACAACCAGAGAAAAACATTTTTAAAATAAAACAAAATGGCGTGGGGGACTTAAGACATAATCTGCTGCTATTTTAAAGCTCACTTTTTTGAAGTAGGTTCTACAATTGATCCTGTATCTTTAAAAAAACCAGAATAGCAAAATATTTATTAACAGCAATCTTTTCACACTTCATCCCAGGATCATGAAAATTGTCTTCTTCCATTATGCTCTTAATAATTAACAAATCAGCACTTTTACCTTCAAACTACAACATGTAATTATGAAGAAATCCAACAGCCTCAAATGTAGAAGGCACAAAGCTCTTCAAAATCATAAAGCAAAATCCAACTTCAAATAAAATCAAAGTGCAGTGACCTTGCTCTGACTATAGCTTCTGTCCTGTAAATATTGGGAACCAAATTCTGAGCTAACAAAGAAGTTGTTACCTTGCAAATGGTCAGCAGAAGGCCCTTTCCTCACTTCTGTCTGAAGTCCTTCCAGTGTGTAAGCAGGACAGCCTTTGTGAGTCAGCCTTATGCCTGACTTATGCACAGAGGTGAACACTGTCCTGAAAGAGAAGAGAGACAAAGGAGATGATTCAGGCTGAGCCTTGTTAAACTCAAGCAGCAGTTTTAAATTTTCAGGAGTCAGAGAGCAACTGATTACATCTGCAGCTGTCTAGGTGAAAGCAAATGATTGCTGGACCTCAGAAGATTTGGGACCAGATTTATCCATATGGTTTTAGTCATTCTGACAATAGAAAACAGCTGTGAAACTGTTCCCTTGGCCAGAAAAAGTTGGGTTTATGGTTGCTTTGTGTCTCCAAGCATCTGATGAATACAGTCCTTTGTCTCAAGAAGCATCCGAAACCCAGATGCATATCTGCATTTCCCAGCTAAATAAATTGTTAAGGGTAATTTTGCAGTGATAGCCCTTCATGAGCTTTTTCTGTCATTTTTTATACTAAGCAATTGATAAGAGAATATTTGAATATAAATTCTCTCTGTGCCAAGAGGAAGTTATGTTTTCTATGGAATCCACTTATTAAAAGGAAGACCTTGCTTTGGGAAACTCACCATCTAAGTATAAAATTGCAAAAGGACAACTGACAATCAGTCTAGATAGACAGAACAAGACAAAGAGTGTGGGAGGAAAGTTTAAAAAACAAGAGTGTCTGAGCACTTGCACTTGGCTCATTTCCATGTCTCAGTTGGTCTGCAGGGGGTTGTTTGTTTTTTATCTCTGAGTCTTTGATATACTCAATGGGAGGACCGGGGCTTAGAGGTTTTATGAGACAAGTATTTTGAGAGGAGATTTTAAAGAATAAGGGATGGAAGCATTGTGGATTGGGTCAGGAAGGGAATTTCAGGCAGGGGGGCTCCATTGAAGAAGGCACCAGAGAAAGAGCTGGCAAAGCAGATGTGTACAACTGGAGCCAAATAAATGAGGCAAGGTTGAAAGGATGAGAGCAGAGCTCTTCCAGCAGACTTTCCATACTTTACTCCTACTCCCACTTCAAGACTGAAATACATGGAAATGGGAGTGGGGAGGTGCTGATGGAGAAATTATTGCAGTCACAAAAACTTACTTAGTCTTCTCATCTTCAAAAAAGGACATATTTACTGTTCTGAATTGAGAGTTTAAACTAGAAATGTTCTCTGTTTCCACTTTCTAGCACTGGCAGGTAACAACATTCCCTATTTCTTTTTATAGATTCATTTGCAAGAAGGCTGCTGTATTTTCATGTTTGCTTGAGACCACTTGTATGTTTGTACTCTCTGAATGCAGAGACTCTGGAGACTGAGACTGAAGGAGGTGCTCTATTGTTTGCTTGCTTGCTCAGTCTGTGTCTTTTTTTCCCTTCATACACATATTCATTCTCTTTTTCCTCTCACTCCTAGCTCTGAAGGAAGTATTTCCAAATATGCACTTTCTCAGTCTTGTCTGAATGCTCTTTAGATTAAAGGTCAAAAATACAATTCCTGTCATTGTGTAGATACCAAAGAGAGTCGTAAATATGGAGCAGTATCAGTTCTGTGGACTACAGTAAAAATAACTGAAAACAACAGCTTTAGGACTGATTTAGAAAGTCATGCAAATGTGTAAAATCTAGCAGCCATAGGACATAGTTTAACACTTTGAGACATATTGCATACTTTTATAAAGATCCTTTAAAAGTTGGCAGGAGATAAATCACCTTTTCCAATTATTTTGAACTTATGCAAGATAGGCATATGACAACTTTTGATCACAAGTGCTTACTGAATTCATATTCTCCAAGTACCCCCTTTCAAGGTTACACAGCTAGACCGTAATGACTTCCAGTTTGCTGATGGTCTGAGGGCTCTCTGCCCTTCCACTGGCAGCAGTGAGAGTTAGACAAGGACAACAAGATAGGAAACTCTGATTGCTTTGGGGTTAGTAAGTCTTGGCACTCATTTTAAATAACTTTGCAGCAGTGAAATGACAATGCAGTGACAAAACAGGAAAGGTCAGTGTTTGAAAGGGTTTGAATTCAGGTATGTCTATTTTGTTACTCCTTATGACTCTAGAATAATTATAAAATTTCTTCATATTAACAAAAGCACTAGCTATAAAATGGAATGCAGAAGGTTAAAGGAAATTAATCACATGATCAAAAGAAAAGCTCATGTGAAAAATATCAGTGGCAGGGTAATCTTTGGATGTTCCTATTGACACTAGAAACAGTGTTACACTCTTTTCAAGTATGGGACACAGATCTATTGGCCGTGGAAGCAAAAAAAAAGTAGCCATTTGGTGTAATTCAATACACTCTTATATGCTAGCAGTAAAGGGAAAAACTTCTGGGTCCTTGTAGAAATATGCATTGCATTTACCTACATAGAGAGTAATGTATTCTCCTGCTGTTGAGAGTTAGTGCAAAATCAACATTCTCTGTCTGATAGGGATACTTTTGAAAGGACTATTCAGTGCTTAAGAGAGTACTTGTCACTTGCATAATTTTAATATAATTACCAGACAGTTTGATGATATTACTTCTTCTCATAATAATCAATCTTCTCTGTAATACTGGGAACTTTTGGTGACAAATGAACAGATTTTTTTAAAACCTCATTTTTAAAAGTCATTGTATCATTGAGCATTGTTATTATTAGATATGGACAGTTGCCAAAACCCAGAGCAGTGCAGTCCCAAATTTGGAGAAATTTGGGAAAGCACAGCTTTCCCTTTTGAAGCTATCTCTCTTTAATTATAATTAATGATTATTATTATTTCTTTTGTATTGTTAAATGTGGATTCAAGTAAGAAGAAGTACAGAGAATAAGAGTGCCCTGAAATGTTTATAAAATAAAGATGACATTGGAAGTAAAGACTAAAGGACAGGCAAGGAGAATGCAGATTAACTTCACACTGAAAAAAACCCCAACAAACTAGGATAATAAGGCAGAGGATATTGGCAACAACTTTTACCTGGCAATCCCGTAAACTGTTTGTCCAAGCTGAGTACCCTGAAGGACTCCTGGTTTCCCAGGAGTCTTTTAAGTAAGGGCTTAAGAAGGTACTTAGTAGAAAACAGGGGAAAACAGCCTAGATATTTTTCTAGGATCTGTCGGAGGCTTAATTTCTAAAACTGCTTACAATCAAATGGTCGGGAAATGGCTTCTTTGCTAACCATGGAAAAAGACCACCATGGTACAAAATTAGAACCAGTCCAACTTCTCCTACAACATATCTTCTGCTACTGATTTAAAGTCTGTAATTGAGGTAGAAAGGGGAAGGCAAGGGCCCATCTCTGCCTCCCTCTTTTCCATCTGCTATTTTGACTCCTAGGAGTTTCTGTGAGCAGGAACAGAGTAGCATCCAGTGTTACATGATGCACAGCAGAGCCAGGACAGAAAAGGATAAAAATTACCCTCACACTGTGTAATTGTGACTGAGACAAATAATTTGGAGGGATGGAGTGTAACATTTTGTACAAAAGAATGAGTCTTAGAGGACCTTGAAGATACAACATAAGGGATAAAATGGACCCCAGTGGTATCAATGGGGAGATAACAGAGTTTTCCAGTACCCAGAAGCAATGTTTCATGGCTACTTCTCTATGGGAATGCAACATACTCTTCATCCCACCCTGCTTGGTGCTTGTCAGACCACACCTGGAGAATTGTGTTCAGTTTTGGTCCCTGCTCTACAAAAAAGATGCAGACAGGCTGAAGAGGGTCCAGAGAAGGGCCACAAGGGTGATCAGAGAACTGGAGGACCTGCCATATGAGGAGAGGCTGAGAAAACTAGGTTTGTTCAGTTTTGAGAAAAGAAGGCTTTGGGGAGACCTTATTACCATGTTCCAGCATTTAAAGGGTGGCTACCAAGAAGATGGAAACTGCCTATTAATAATTAATCACACAGGAAAGATGAGGGGTAATGGGCAGGAGTTGCTCCTGGGAAGATTCCAACGGAACACAAGAGGTAAATTTTTCACCATGGGGGCAATCAAACATTGGAATAGTCTCCCAAGAGAAGTGGTAGATTCCCCCAGATTGGACAGCTTGACAGGTTGTTGAGCCATCTCATATAAACTAGACTAGTACCTAGAAAGGTTAGACCAGATGGTCCTTGAGGTCCATTTCACCCTGGCATTCTATGATTTTATGATCCTATGATTCAGGTCTAATATCACTGCCAAACTGGAGGGTATAAAGTAGTGAAGTTCCTTTTGAGGATTTCCTTATTGCTAGCCTATTTAGAAGTCCTCATGCCTATGTCCTTTGAGGTTTTGATACAATCTGCCCTGCCAACTCTTTTCATTAAAACCTTTCAGGGACCTCATTTCGTTTGGAATAAAACCTAAATATCAACCTGGAGTCTCAGAGCTAATCTGAGGCAGAGGCAGTACCTACCACCAAAGAGATAATTTAAAACCATCTCAACATATGAACATATGAACATATGAATTTTTCTGAAATATTTTATCTGATTTTCTGGAAATAGTTTCAATCACATATCTGAAATTTCAGATGTAAATGCTCTGGCAAGAGTGAAAATGATATTTATTATAAAAAGTTACATATATTTGTAACTGATTTCTACATGAGCTTGTATGTATACACACAGAAAGGAAATTGTTCCCAGGCCTAGGGTAATATATGTAGTTTAAGAAAGGGTAAGAAAAGTGATATGAAAATATATATGTAGCTGTGAAGGACCAGGTATTTCCTTACACGAACATGAAATGTCCTTTGAGTCAGCCGACAAAACTGACTTAACACGGTGTCTCCACGCTGCGCTGAACCCCCTCTGTGTGTATGGGGGGGGGAGCAGCTGCTGCAGGGGAGGAGCCGTGGCCGGAAGCAGGGGCAGGACTAGGTCCCGTCTGATTGGCTGAAAAGCCCGGAAATGCAAAACTGGCGCCGAAGAACCCCATGAGAGAGGCAGCGCGGCACGCCCCTCTCTCTCTCGCTCTCCTCGTGTGTTCGTCTCTCCTCGTGTGTTCGAGGCGGTCGTCCGCGCCGCCTGCCCGCTCACTGCCTGCCCGCTCGCCGCAGCCGCCGCTGCTAAAGCCGCAGTCCCAGAGTCCCGGCGCCATTCGCCGCAGCTGCAGCTGCCAAAGCCCCGGTCGCCAGGTCCCGGAGCCGCTCTGCACACCTACGGTCCCGGAGCCGCGCACCGACTGCCGCCGCTTTGTGGTGGGGGGGGGCGGCCTGCGCTTGGAGTGCCTGCAGCCTCTTTGCTACCCAGCTCATCCTACCTGCACTGCCGCGTGGTGAGACAATTCCGGCTACCCCAGCTTATAGGGGAAAATATAATCCAGCCATTCGGGCAAATCCCTCCCCTCTGCTTCCCTCACGTGAATAAGATGTGTAACTAAGGTGTACCCATATATGTTTAATGTGTTGTAATCACTCCTTTTGAACCTCCTGCCCCAAATTGCTTCGTTTTCCCCACAATAAACCTTGCTGTTGTTAGAAATTTAGTAAGCACTGAGCGAGTTATTCACTCAAAAAAGTCGGGACATAAGTTCCTGTATCCTCTGTGTGAGGCGATATCCACGTGTGGATCTCTCAGCAAATCCTGATAAGTTAATACACTCCAATAAGGAGATATAATAGGTCACGGATCGTGACAGTAGCATTTTACCTCCAGGGATTGGAAACAATCTCAGTTTTGCAGTACTGTTCTTGAAATATGTAGCCACGAGAAAGTAGAAAATATCCCTCATCATAGAGAATATGTCTTACACTTATCCAGTATTCCTTAATATGAGCCCCCTTTCTGTAGAGACAGTCGAAATGTGCAAAGAGAAAAAAAAAAAAAAAAAACACACAAAAAGCTGGATGCTGAAGACTGTGGCAGGTGAGATTCAGTTGAAAGTGTGGTGAAAAATGGAAGATAGCAAGGCCGCTGAAAGATTCCAGTTTTTTTATATCACTTGGGTTAATGCACATTTCAGTTGTATGTGGTGCAGAACATATAAATGAGATATATTTGCAACACAGAGCAAAACGTGAGAAAAGCAAGAAGACTTTTCTAGCAGAGGAAATATGGGGCAGACTTAGCTGTGATGCCTCCTCACTGCAGTGTTTCTAAAGGAAGGAATCTGTACAATTAGAGACCAACTCTGATGAACTGAAACACAAATTCCACAAGAGACCTTCTGGAAATCTGGACACTTTTTAGGTCTACATAACACTTGGGCATTTTTATGCAGGACTTTTGCCTGAATGTTCTGGAGTTTAACAACTCCTAGGAGAAACTGTGCTGGCAGACCCAGGGGTCTAAAGCAGACTCAGCAGAGTGCATTCCTCATGCCATCAAAATCAGAGAAAGCTCCCTTCAGTCCTCTCGATGTGGCTCTTCCCACAAACCTCTGGACAAGGTGCTCTGAGGCTCTGGGCATAGGAGCAGGAAAATTTTTGAAACCAGCTAAAACAGGAATGGAAAAAGAAAAGAGAAGGAATAAACTGGAGAGTGATCCTATGTAAACATAATGCAATGCAGAATAGGAGCAAATGATTTCACCAAAGGCAATGGGACACGACTCATTTGGTGACTTCATGCAAATATCACAGAAAACACAAACAATGATCATGGTTCATGTCTTTTTGTAGCTCTGATTGTTTCTGAATGTGTACAGACCTCCAGTAGGCAATTTTAGGGATTGTGTATAGGGGAAAGGCAGTCTGCAACGAGTTCAGCAGCTGCAAACACTCAACCCAACGATCTTTCTAACAGCAACATCTGTTTGGCATCATGACCCCATAGACACAAAGAAAGCTTCTGAGTGACATATCTGCAAGATGAAGGGCACTTGTTTCTGAAAAGTTTTTGTTTCAAAGCTGGAAAAAGTTGCATAATTTATATGCAATAACCTCAATTTTCTGTTTTTCTGTAGTTGTCTGAGTCAAAGAAAGGGCCTGCAAGTGAAAGCCAGCATGTTCTCCCTTCTGTGTACCACTTAGCAAAATTTAATTTATTTGCAACTCTCCTTTCTGTTAATTTGGGAAATAATGACAACTGTATGTATCTTTAGTAGATCTGAGTTCTTAATGAATTTGCTTCAAAATTCAGTATTTGTGTTACCTCTTTGGAGGACAACCTTCTCCAGGGTTTGGGTCTTCTTTCTGTGGTCCACAGTGTGGAAGGATTGTTTGTCACGTTAACTCACATATTTTAAGACATTCAATTTTTTTTCTTCAGCTACTTCTGAAACTTTTTTTGCATCTGAATGGCTTGTTTTTTTAAAAGTATTCTCTCTTCAATAATTGTGTGTTGCTGTAAATGTAACAACAAGCATCAGTGAACATCATAGGTCTCTTTCAACAGGTGATTGAGTCTTTGAAGCAAGCCATTGCTGTTTATCTTTGTTCCTGTAACTTTTAAAATGCTAACTTATTTGAAGTTGCATTTGTTTGAGCTTAATTTAATATTGAAAAGATCCAGATATTTAACTATAATTAAAAGTTTATTCAAGATATCTAGCTGTTGCTTATTTTACTAGCTATTATGTTGTAGATAACTGCAGCTGAACATTTATTTTCTAGTTTACAATGTTTAGTACATGAATAATTATTCCAACGAGCATGCATAAGAGAGTAAATGACTATAGGAACAATCTTTCCTGTGGCTAAATTTTTGTGTAGTAAAAATATCCTCATGCTAAGGACTTGACAGAATACATATGGCACAGAACGTGGTATGTGTTACTTGCTCTTGGGTGGTCTAGTAGATCATTCCTACAGCTCAAAGCCCCTTGCCATTTAGTGAAGATACAATATAGTATTCTTCCATGACATTTACACCCCTTTTTTGCAGCAACTTCAAATGCATATATTAAGCATTTCTTTCCTCTTCTCTTTTTTAATCTCCTTGAAGACAAATTCTACTATGGTGTCAAAATATAATATAGTCCACTCATTCTATTAGACACAGATCTTATTTACAGTGGTCTCATTTCTTGTAGTGAGAAAGAGAGCATATTACTGAAGAATGGCCATGGAAGAAAAAGAAAAAAACCATGAATAAGAAGCTGTAAAAAAAATAAATCTCAGCTCTTTTATCTCACCAATGCCTTTGTACAGAAGATACTGTAGAAGTGAAAATCTGAGAAGTCCTGCAAAATTAGTTGTTGTTATTATTTTAGGGCTTTCTGAA
>NW_009952533.1:10190848-10229999 GCF_000747805.2 Chaetura pelagica | reverse complement strand
GAAGAGGCAAAGGAGAAAGATTTAAAAACCTCATTGGAAATGGAAATTACAGAAGGACTGGATGTAAAGGGAAGATACTGAGACCTTTTTGTCACTGATCTAACCAAATAGAAAACTTAAATGAGTACTTGTTTCAACCATATTTAGGTAACATCCTCCCCAGTTTCTCATTTGTAAAACCAGTCTGGATCCTCATGGGGGAAGAAAAACCTAAGAAACTGTAGTGCTCTTTGTAGTGGTACTTACATGTTTCTTCTTAGAAAGAGACTTCTTTTAGGATCTCAGAGCACTGTATCCAGGAATCAAACTTCGCAATGAGTATGCAAAATACTTGAGATTATTTCTAGAACAATCAGAATTATTTGCTATCAGAACATGCTCATTTATCAAAATGAGAATGGGCTTTGTAAAGATTTCTCTTGATAAATTTGACTGTGTTGGGTCGGTAAGGTTGAACTGCAGATTTTTACTTTTGCAGCTGTCAGATTATATTATATGCAAATACAGGAATGATGGAAGTCCAGGTGAGGGTCATACAATTGCTTCTGTGATCCTAATGCAAGCAGAAACTCTATTTTATTATTTTTATATATATATATATAGTTTATTTCAAGGTTTTAATAACAAAAATCCCCAGAAATTCAGTTTTTCAGGAGCTTATAGATATCGACTTCTCATTGTGTTCCAAGATGAAAAGCAAGAGCAATTTTTTTTCTTTTTAACTTTCAGGTGCTGAAAGATCTGAGATTTTAGCAAAGGCAATTATGGTATCAGGTTTTAAAAATTTCAACCCTGGTTCTGTAAATGCTATTGCAATATATTAAAATTTAAATACATAAGCACCCAGCAAGCAATGAAAAAACTCATGATCTTAATTATATATCTGTTTGCAAAACTGGAGTTTTATGAAAATTTAAAAAATGTTTTCATCTGAAACACAATCAGTAGGTTTTGGCATGATTTTGCAATTGTACATGAAACATACTTCCACCATCTCAACCATTACCCGCAAGCTTAGGCACACAGAAACCTACACACACACACACTGTGGATAAAGCAAATAAAGCAGATATACATACACTAATCCTCACTGGAACTAGCTTTTTAAAATATGTTGAACAGATTAAAAATATTGAGGGAAATATTTAAGATGTAATTACTGAACACTAGCCACTATGGATAATAATGTATTTAATACCAACCAGTGCTGAACTGTAAAATGCCATCTTTAAAAATCACATACAAAATGAAACCAAATGAAAATATTTGTAAATAATCTATGTAATTTCCAAACTATCGTGGGAATTGGCAATACTAGCAATATACTGTTTTGTATGCATATCTAAATGCAGTAGTACATGGTCTTTTATTTCAAGGAGATCCCTTCCATATCTAAAATTGCACAAAAGTTTGTTTTGCAGCTGGGTCAAGGTGTAGGGATAGAGTGGGCAGCAACTAAAGGGCAAAATAGGAATAGGAAAAAATATTTAATATAAAGCAGGAATCAACTCCAATCAGATGTTTGAGTGTTAAAAAGGTATGTTAGCTGAGTGGGTGAGGATAAGGAGGGAAGAAAACACAGGTAAAACAAAAAAAACCCAACAAACCAAAAAAACCACCCCAAAAAAACACACACACAAAAGAGAGGAAGCCATAATCATAATTTTCATGGACTTCCCAGTAGCTCAATAGACAGCACAAACTGGAAAAAATGCAAATCTACAAGGTCAGCAAGTATGGAGAAAAGGATAAGGTATTTGCACTGATACAAAACAGGCTTACACATTGAAGACAGAGTAATTTTGATCTACAGAAAAAGGAATGCAACTAATGGACCTCTACAAGGATAATCATTAAGAAAGAGTCTGTTCAGCTTTTATATCAGTGACCTAGAAGAGGTCATGCAACTCGCTGACAGAGTCAGAGCTAGAGTGAAAGAGCAGTTACCAAGTGAAATTTTCAAGACTTAGACAAGAAACAGTGATTTAGAGTAAAGCTGAGACTATTAGTGACAGAAATTAAATACACACATCAAGCAGATGTGCAATAGAAAACACTAATAAAGAGAAGGATCTCAATGAAGTCATCTCAAAGAGAGATTTTGTTTATTAGATTCTCAAGTGAAATAACTGAGAAAATTACCATAAATATAAGTTAGAATAGTATTTTCCAGAAGACAAATATTACTGAATATTCAAACAAATATTTAAATACATGTTATGAATGTATTTATGTAAATATATCCACAGCAGAAAAGCACTCCAAATGTAAAGGTAACTATCAGCCAGCCCAAAACTTAAAGAAGAGTTAAGCAGCTTTCAGATAGAGATTCAATGTGATACTGTGTTCATCCAAGGCAGATGTAAGGGCTCCAAAAAAGGAAATGCCAATTTTTTTTTATTGTACAAATGCAGTTATTACTACAATACGTATATTAATCAGTTAAATGTTCTCACAGTTTTTGTAGGTTTTTGGCTATTGCTCATTAACATTTTCTTGTCCTACATGTTGTGAAACTGTTACAAATTAAATTTTTTTCACATATTTTCAAAAACTGAAGGTGAAATTATACTACCCATGCTTTTAACTTTTAAATAATTTGTAAAAACAGCATCTTAAAAAACAGTGCCTTTCATTAATCTGAATTTATACACACAAATGTAACATATGAAATTCACATTATAGAATTACTGCATAAGATCATATAAATTTTCTTATCCTGGAAGCTTCTAAAGTATGATGAAGTTTTCTGTACTGCAAGCTGCTATTGGCTAAAATATTTTCCTTACTAACACAAAAGCTGAAAATTGTTTCACTCTTTGACCTGTGAGCCAAGTTCCCAAAAGTCTGATGCAAATTAAAATGTCTATGTTATAAATATCTCTGAAACTAGGTTTAGAACGGAAATACAACCAGATCCTTCACTATAGCAGTACTCACAGGGGCTCTCAGGGCAGTTTACAGAGCTATGAGCACCCAAATATAAGCTAATGAGGAGGAACAAATTGTGTGTAATAAAGCACCCCTAAAAAAGAAGAGAGCATTAAGAAATGCAGGTGCTGAAAATTCCTGTTGGGCTTTCCATTAGCTATGTCCCTTTTTACAGATTCTTTGTTCCTCATTCTGCTTCAGGAAAACATTGCCTTATCTATTCCTGTCCTAAATTCAGTAAGTACACTTTTGTAGGGCTGAGGAAGGAGATGTGAAAACTAAAGTTAGAAACCAGTTTTCAAAAAACAATTTACTATTCTCATCTAATCTCAGCCTTTCCTCTGTTCTTATTATTAGACAACTATGAATGCACTGTGGAATGACAGCAAGATAAAACTAGAAATGGCTACTTTTGACTTTTGTGCCTTTTCACATCAATCTACTCCTGTAAGTCTTACTGTTAACATTTGAATGTGACAGAGTACAGGCGTCTGTGGCAGACAACCAGTGCTTGAGAAGAGAGTGCATAAAGAGATGGCTTGGTTAATGGTAGGGTATAGGGGCAATGTGGACAAGGGAGGCAATTGCCATTATTCCAGACATACATATGTATCATTAAGGAAATTTAATGCATGCTATGACTGTCATTATAAAGCTAATATTCACTGTAGAAGAGATAACAGAAATATTCTTCGCAGTTGAGAGATGATTGGTGTCAGCTGAGAGTGATGAGATTTTTCTTTTCCAGCCAGAAGTAATTGTACTTAATTTTGGAAAAGATATTCAAGAGACTGAGGTTGAGTGAAACTCATTGGCACATAGTGGTGATGAAGGTAGATATGTGCATCTTCAAACTCACATTGATTATTTTACAATGGGGCATATGTGCTGCAGGAAGTGTTAAATACATCCAATGTCTTTGATTGAGAGATGTGCATCAAGAATGAAAGAAATTATTAAGTCACCCCCCTAATGTTTCTTTTTCCCTTCTTGTTGTCTATGCTCATTCTTTTTTCCGAACTGCATACACGTACTTCTTAGCGAGAGTAATAAAGAGATAATTTGGACAAGATGCATGCTTCAAAAAAGATGCATACCATTTTCATGTGTCTGGCTTCCATTAGTAAGTGGTTTAAGAACACAAAATAATTCATTGTGTATAACTTCAGCTCCTCCAAAATACTACTATTTGTAATGTAGTAACATGATGAACCCTTTTAAAAACAGACTTAGCTTTGGGCCACGCTGTGCTCTCTGCATGTCACCTTTGCTTGCCTGACTGTTGCCACCTTGATTTTCTAACTCTGCTTGGCCGCCTTCTGTGATAGTAAACTGTGACTGGTGAAGGGTGAAACTAAAACAAGGATTCCTATGCTGTGTCACAGTTTTTGCTCTAGACTGCAAGAAAACCACAAGCCTTCAGACTGCAGGAACTGAAATCCCTTTTGACGAAATGGGATTTTGTCCCATTTTGCTGAATCCATTTTGTCTGGTCTAGGCCAAAGCACCATTTGTTACTGCGGCCACTTCTGTGCACAGGGGATGAAAAGTGACAATACAGAAACTAAGCAGTCTATATTTCTCAGTTTTGTTCAGTCAGATACAACTCTCATCTTCAGCTAAGGATGTGGTGGGTTTAACCTTAAATATATGGATGCCAACTGCATGGGAGAATGCTTATGGGAAACCCACTAAATTGATCCTTTCGTCAGTGCACCTGGCCCCCCATTATACATTGGGCTGGAGGACTTGGTGATGCAGAGATTGCTCTGCACTCATGACTGCAAACACAGACCTTCGCCCTCTGAGGGAACAGGCAAGCCCTGCTGATTTTGCCTGCCAGGTCCACCTTCTTCAGCTTCTAATGCCACTTTGAGGCAAGTGGCCAAAACCTGCTGAGGGAGCAAAGCACCAGTCTGGAGGAGTGTGAAATGCTTAAGGGAGGGGACAGGACACGCCTGCCACCCTCAGAGGAAGGGAGGCTCTCTGAGTGTGTGTCCAGTCTCCCCACTGCTGTTATACGGATGCTCATACAGCAAGAAACAGGATAACTGACACTCCTGCTGTGAGCTTGAAGCTGTGCATGTTATGGTTCCAGTGGCAAAAATGGGTATATGCTACTGATACAGAGAGTCCTATATTGGATACAACACGCAGAACTCCTTAAGATAAGAAATCTGACTTCAAGCATTATTTGTACCCTGCTGTGTCTATCGGCAGGGTAAAAGACCAAGACTCAAGACTCTTAGAAATTATTACAGTCTCTTTTGATTTTTAATCCTACAATTGTATAATGGTGAAGAGGGACAAAAATCATCCTTCAGTAAGTCTGCTGAGCTCTTCAGACACAGCATGTTCATACGCTTACTGTATATACTTCATATGCAGCATAAGTGCAGTGGAGGAAAAAAAGGAGAGAATTGCACATTTAAACCAAATTAAATTCAGAACGTCTAGTACGTCAGGTCACAGAAGGCATGTACACTTTAAATAGTGTTGCTGCTTTGGAAACCAAGTAGCTGTAAACTACATTGACATGTTGGCTCTTGACTCCATGCAGCTCCATCAGATAATGTTTTAAATATAAAGGTACTGAATGTTCAAATGAAAAATGCACACACCCCATAAAATGCTTATCAAACAATGGCCTCCACCTATTATTAGAACACCAAAAAATTTACATTAATCCATATTTTTGTGAAACTCCTGATCTGCCCTTGTCCTTTCTAGCTTCTAAATACCAATCATGTAAGCCAGTCTTCTTATTTTATAAATAAATTCCAAATTTTTAATAAATAGCTAACAAAGTAGAGGAGCAACAAATGCAGAATGGCTTAAGTTTGAGGTGCTTTAATACCAGCATAAAATTTCTTAACCTGGAGTTATATGACTAACTGTTAAGAGTTCTTAAGTCCCTTAAGGAAGCTCAAGTGTTGAACTGACAAAGATATACTGATTACAGAGCCAACATTTCCATAGTGACAGACCAGGCAGAAGGTATTCTCAGTAAGGGACCACTGTTATTAAATACACTGTCACAGAAAATTAGGCCAAAAGCAGATCACACTTAAAGAAACTGAACAGCAGGACACACCCTTTTAAATGAGAGTGTCCTCCTGCACTTCACAGAGTTTGCTCTGTGAGGGAGTTTAATTTAATTCAACACAACTCTTGCTGTAGTCAACCTTTTGGCTTCCACCATCTTTTCTTCCATGTTTTGCATCTTATGGAGACTATTTTTAAATTTAATTAGCTTATCCCAAATACAGCAGAGAAAGATGCAAATCCCAAACTAACATTAAAAACACTATCATATGAGATTAACTATACAGTGGTAGCCGTTATTGTCTATAGCAATTGCTCTTCTAAGAAAAAGAAAATTATTCACAAAGAAATTATTTTGAAATCTTTATTTATATAAGTCCCTTAAATTTAATTTTTCTCCTCTCAAAGTTAAGTATGGAAAATAAATGTTAGATAAGCAGAAAGGAAGCATCTAGAGCATAATCAAACCATGAGTGCTAAGCAGAATGATTTTACCAAGACCAAATCTTGACCAAAAAATGAGTATGTGTTAGTAGGATTTTACTTGGCCCCAATCCTGCAAGCTGCCTGCTCCATAGGATCATTCCATGTGATCATTCCAGACAAGGAGATCTGATTACTTAAGAAACATCTTGAGAAAAGCTATGGAGACTGTGATACACAATCTAATTAATAGGACCTGGCAAAACATTAGGTGATATACTGTATGGTTGATTACTATCAATTCATAATTTGAGTAGTGCTTACACATCTTAGCCTGCACTGGTGTCCTCTGTGCTAGGCCCTGAATCATTTGGTTCATGTTCACAGAGATTTATAATCCCAACTAACAAAATAGGGCTAGACCATGATAAAAAAAAGGCAGATGAAGACCTAACTAACTACATCTCGAAAGGAAAACAACAAACACATAGTTCCATGTGGAAAAAGCTTTCTTACTCTAGAGACTGAAACATTTATTTAATGATCAAGTAGATGTTACAGAGTTAAATCTAGGACTCACTCTAATCTGTTGGGGTGCAGGGTGACCCACTGCTTCTGCTTCCAAGGGCCACGTCCTGAATGCTGGCCTGGCACCACCCTCCCCCTGTCCAGCCCAGCTCCTGCCTGCCCAGCCTGGGAAGAGGCAAAACAACAAGCAACACATTCAGTTGGCAGGGAGTGCCTTGAAAGCCTCCATCTCCTGTAAAGCTGGGTAAAATTATCTTCCATTTCATCTGTGCCCTTAGTACCTGCAATGATATTCTTCATTGCTCGTTAATGTGTCATGATTTTTTCTTTCATGTCACCAAACAGGTTTTGTATTGGCCTTTGCGACTCAGACTTGGCTGCTCCACTTTGTGCAACTTCTGTGCCTTACTGCAATTTTTAGGCACTTTTGAATATGCCAGCTACCGCAGGGCTGCTTCAGATCAATGGGTTTTTTTTAACTTTAGGCTATTTTTGGAAGGCTGAAAAATGTCCAGGGAATATGGTTCCCTTACATTCATAGGCAGGTTGTTTGTGTGTGTTCATTAATCAGTCTTAAAAGCACAAAAGCAAAATCAACAAAACACTTCTGCATCTTGTCAGCTTTACCTGGCATTTACAAAGAAATCCCCAGATGTGGTAGGAAATAGCTGGCCAAGTGGCAAGCTTGTGTGTCATATTAAGCAGGAAATACACAAGTTTCTTCAAATGCTTAAGATTTTCCATTGATTTTCTGGCAAATATCTGCACTGTTCTCATTTCAAAACATCAAATGGCTCAGACAAGGAAAAGTATAGATTAGCTAAAAATTGTTTTCAATTTTTTGAAAATACACCCTTTTAGATCAATAATTTTATTTTAAAAGAAACAAAATATGAAGATATGACCTCTTTTTGTAATTTCTGTAAATCAAAACCAAGAATAATAATTTAAGTTCGTTCATTTGTGTTTTTCTTAAACAGAAAATGAAGAACACTCTTGCATTCAGCAACTGATTTTGAGATACTGAGGACCTGAATTCTGAAAAATAATTCTTATAGATTGTTTTTTTCATTGAAGAGTGATCAACATCTGGTCTATGTTTGGAGAAATGAAACAGGCAGCCCAAAATAATAGACAGCAGAGTTGTGATCTTAAGTACATTTAAATCAGCATAGCACAACTGGAATAGTTGCTCTGTATAAAATGAAGGTATGATTCAGCCCCCTTAGATTTGTAAATTTGCAAGATTGATCTCTGAATCTAAGGCGGATTCTTTCTAGCCTCTTGCTAATCAGTGGGATTGAACAAAAACATCCGGAGGGAAATTAATATGTCCTGTGTTAGCCATCTACGTTCAAAATGAATACTTTTTTTCATTATGTTTGTCAGCTATGGGAAAGAGATTGAAGAGTGATCAACATCTGGTCTATGTTTGGAGAAATGAAACAGGCAGCCCAAAATAATAGACAGCAGAGTTGTGATCTTAAGTACATTTAAATCAGCATAGCACAACTGGAATAGTTGCTCTGTATAAAATGAAGGTATGATTCAGCCCCCTTAGATTTGTAAATTTGCAAGATTGATCTCTGAATCTAAGGCGGATTCTTTCTAGCCTCTTGCTAATCAGTGGGATTGAACAAAAACATCCGGAGGGAAATTAATATGTCCTGTGTTAGCCATCTACGTTCAAAATGAATACTTTTTTTCATTATGTTTGTCAGCTATGGGAAAGAGTGGTGCCTGTTTCTTTCATTCGGTGTAAACGGAGTCTAGACAACTATATGGTTCTGGAAGTCTACACTGCAGAAACCTGAAGTGTTGAAGATGAAATCCAGCCAGCACAATACAAGGGTTCACACCCATTAAGTGCTGATGTGCGCTAGATCGGAGCATTATTATGCTCCAGGTAGATGACCTGAGAAATCATACTTTCCTTCCCATGAGCTTCGTTAGTTATGCAATTAAATGGTGGTGACTGCATTAGAACAATGTCAGCTTAATTTTTTTTACATTCAGAGTTGCAAAGCTAAAATAGTCCACTGGAAAAGGAACTGAGCACCGGACTCACTCAGAGCTGCAAGATGTAAAAGAAACATTTAGCATTAGATTGCACTTGATGAGCTCCCTGTGCAGGGCAAAGAAAGAGACACTGCTCAAGACAAGTGGTTTCAGAATTTTAAAGGCAATAGGGTAAATATTCTGCTTATACAGTGTCTACTAATACAGAGATAATTGCCATTAGCTGCAATGTGTTGAGGAGTTACAGTAGAGAATTCAATGTGCCATACAAATATATGTGTTCTTCTATTATTCATACCATGACATTTGTTAGTTGTCTCAGGAGTAACAAGCAAAGCTCCTATGGTTCATGAATTACTTGAATTATGCATGGTTATGGGTAGACATTCACCATGTACAAACTGGTTTTGAATCATGCATTTCCTAGGGGCAATATTTCTCATGGTAGCTAGCGAACTTTTTAGGTTTTTCAGAGCCTGCTGCACATTAGTAATTACTACTGTGGCAGTGATCCTAGCATGTGTGCTTCCTGGGAAACATGAGAGGCAATGAGTGTGTACGTGTTGATAGATGGGAATCAGCATTTGCATTTATTCACATTCAAAATGCTATCTACCTCACTTGGACAATAAATTATGACATCAAACTGCCAAACGGCTATTTGCTGTCCATTTGTCACTATAAATAGCAGTCCACAATAGGAAGGTGGCAGTACTTTTTACATTTGAAACTGTGCAATCATTTCCTACCTAAAAATCCTGCTTTGAGAAGACAACCTATATTCTCAGCTTTAGGCTTTTATTTCTAGGCACCTCTCTAGTATGTTTTTGGTTGTTCAGTTTTATGAAAAATACTGCCCATCTATCAGGGAAATGTACATGAAAACCCATTAATTCGGTGGGTAAATGCAGCACAATGGTTTTACCAAAAGACAATCCTTTTCTAAAAACACTCATACTTTGCCCAACACTCCACCCCCCTTATTAAAAACCCCATTCTTTTCCCAGATTCCATTTTTACCAAAGTAAAAGCTAAAAGGAAGATCAAATGTTACACAGTCTGTTGCTGTGTATGGAACACTTCACATCACTGAATGTGATGTGCCCAGCGGCAGCGTTGGTCGGTAGCACCCCAGTACTGGCTTGTGACATTGACCTGGCTAATCTCAAGTTTTCTTTAATGTTTTTAGTAAAAGCATTCATAAAATCCATAGATATCCTGACATAGACAGACTGTTGAAGCAACAGTGCAGTAACTGGAAATGCTGCTTCTGCCTGGCTTGGGCAGAGGAGTAGCCAAACAAGGAGCCTCAAGGAGTCTGAGCACAGAGTGAGCTGATCCTGGGGCTGCCAACCTGCCACCAGGCACTGCCCCAGAAAGCCTCTCTGGTTAGGCTTTGTAACCCCTATGTTAAGATCAAACATTCATGTTTGATAGGAAAGAACAGGGCCAGCAAACTTCACTGCCCTGGTGAAGCACAGGTCTGTATAAAATGTTTGTTCTGCTGGACCAGAAAAAATCTGTTTTTTTCTGTGCTGGATAATGCAAGTGTCCTAACACTGTGAACTGACTTGTGTCTGCAATGTCAAGAAGCTTCATTCTCTGCCCACCACCAAAAACTTACCACAAATAAACATGCTATTGGAGAAGCTGGGTCTTGGTAGAATGCATTAGATCTTTTTCCTTTTCCACCGGCATAGACAGAGTTGCTTATTACATCATATTTTCTAGTGTTTTGTCCAAGTGCAGCCTGAAATGATGAAACACTTCTGCTTTCTGCTTTGGAAAATGAGCTGAATAAACTTTGTAGTCAGGGTATGTCTTCTGAAATTCAGCTTTAATTTATCCTGTTTTCAGCTTCAGTCCTTATTACCAACACAAGAATATCTACTGTTCTTAATTGCTAATTTAGCCTTTGCTCACTCAGTTGACAATGGATGCAGTGAAAGAGCAGGAGTCCTATTAGGAAAAGGCACTGTTAAGGTTTTTTGTCATTTTGGTTCTTAAGACATGGAGCTGCTTTAAAAATCTGTGTTTATTTTTTCTCAGGGAAGATAGTTAAAGCATATAAAAGAACATACCATTACTTGTTGGCAATAAGCACAGAAACTAGATAGCTAGGATAGGAGGAAGATTAATATCTGTTCTAAGACATTAATCTATGTAAAAACTAATTAGTATTTTGGCCACCTCAGATTTTAAAAAAAAAAAAAAAGTCATAGAAGCTCTACTTGTAATCATTCTGCATGTTTCATTTGCAGAATCTGACTTTTATGACTATTAACTTCAAAAGCATTTAAAACACTCTGCATTTATATTTCCTATTCTTAATTTCAGCAATTGCACTTCACAAGTCTTTCTTTACTCCGACTCTGCCAATTTACTGACAAAAGAAATTCATACTGACTGAAAGGCTGAACGTGTCTCTAGAGTGATGGTCTCCAGCAATTCCAGTGCCCCACTGCTCTTTATCTTAGTGACTACTTTTTTTACTCATTTTGTTTGTGAACTCTACATACCTTCAGTCTTCAGCCCTGGCACCTTTTTCATTGTTTATGTGTATCTGGAAGTAAGACCAAGTATCTCAGAGCCAATATCTTTGTACACTGAAGCTGTGTCTCCTTATTTTCTTTAAATCATTATTTTTTTTCCTAGCTTGGTGACATATTAAGATAAGCACTTTGTCCCTTTAAAGGTATTATAAGCAGCAAATTTATTTGATATTTCTTTTCATTTGTATTCCTTTTTCCTGATTTTTTTATGGAGCTCAACTAATTAGTTTGGAAAGGTATCTCTGTAAGTGCAGGTTACCTAGTCAAACAGCTCTCTCGATTCTGTTGGAACAGAAATGTTCAGTAATTGCGTATTTTACTGGGATGTGCTTCTGCTGCTTAGTTACTAGGATATTTTTTTTTAATGGTTATTTGTTAATTATTACTTCTGGATTGTATCTGATTTTAAATTTTTTTAGCTTGTATAGCATTTTAGTAACATGGAAAGAAGTCATCATTAATTACTAGTGTATTGGAGAAGCTTTTTTTCAAATTCACTATAAGCAAATGCAAACTTAATTGTAAAATGTATTTCAAGTTACAGAAAGAAAAAATATTGTAAGACATGCATGTATTCACAGCAGGTCTTTAAATAAGCAAGGCCTAATGACAAGTGAAAATCCAACACCTCTGCTCCTGAAAGGCTTTACTCTGCTGACTATCACTTCTACACTTTCTACCTGCAAGTTGGAAAGACTTTGTATAAGAAAATAAGGAATACAACTTGCATAAGTAAAATTTAAATGCTGCTCTTTTATAGGTAGCAACAAATCACATTTATTCAGCTGCTGTTCATTGTGATAGTGAAATTGATCAATCTGCTCTGTGAATACTTACATGGATGTAATTATGTGGAAGCTCCATTGTAATTTAACATGAATAAATGTTCAGTTATTGCAAAGCTTTACAGGAAAAATGGATTTGTAGACTTAATGAAGGATCATATTCTTCTTCTGTGATAGAGAGCAAGTAGATAAAGTACATGCTGGAACAGAATTCAGGTGTAATAAATAAATGCAGTTGTATATAGAGTACACTTAATGATCTCATGGTGTAAAAATGCAAGGCACTTGGAGCTGTTGTATTTTCAATGGCTAATTAAGAAAATGTTGAAAGACACTGGTATTGTGGTTAGGATTAATGGAATCTCCCAATGTCCTCATTAAATTTAATAAACCTGTGCAACAGAAATAATAATAACACTTCATGTGTTTATTGCATTGCCCCTTTCATCAAGGATCAAGGATCTCTGAGCCTATTGTGAGCATTCATGAATGGAACATCACTGTCCATCTCCTGTTCCTGCCACAGAGGATATCTTCTCCTGAGAGAAGACTCTTGGAAGAACGTCCTGCAGGAGCACATCTCTCTACAGGCAGATGCATATGTGTCCCGCTACCCATAGCTGTGCTGGCAGCATGGTGGGCTTCACTATTTAGTTTGGATTCCTTGAGACATTTTATTCAGTAATTTCCTAAGGACCTAGTGCTACATATTAGGCCTCCTTTTTTACCATTCAGTTTTTTATTTCTAAAAATTAATGACACAGTATTTGTCTACAGCTTGTTAGTTTTGTATTCCTCTGGATTTTTCAGCAGTACCTTTATCCTGATATTTATTCCTTATTTTTAACTGTATTACAGACAGATTTATGCTCCTCAGGCTCTACTTTGCTTCACTGAGAAAGTTTATGAAAGAAGCCATGCAGGCTACTGTCCTGGAACACTCACTTTAAGAAAGGTTACTGTCCTTATTTTTACTGGATTTTTGGTGACACAGAGACCTCACTGGCCTGTGGCCTGTCTTGTCAGAACAGCCAATTAGCAACTGCTCAGAGTTTTTGACAGTTTCTTCATCTGTTCTGCAGCAACATCCATTGCTACTCCTGCACAAAACCTAAATCATCCACAGCTCTAGGATTTTATGCTATCTGGTGAGAACTGACCACTCATTTTTCAAGTGTTCTTCAGTTTCTCAACTACTATTGTGCTACTTTTAAACTCCCTCCTCATTTATTAGGAGTCCAGCTAACTTCTGCTTTATTCATTTTTACCTGAAATGTGGAAGATTTTAAGTCACTCCTTTTTCTGCTCACTTGGTCTAGGAGAATGTCCAGGCACTTCTTTTCAACAGAAGGCTTTGCCTGGCCAGGGAACTGCAGATCTGCTGGGAGCTAATTAATCTATCATTTACTCCCTGTGAATAGTGCATGGTCCTTTGCTTGTTGCTGAAAAAGCTATAGAAAATGAATAGTAGGGAGAGGACTTAAGGTTTTCCCTTTTTCTCCCTGAAGCTGTAAATTTTTGCTTTTGCATGGGCTGGTGAGAACTAGGTAAGTTACATCCAAACCCTTATTTAGAAGGAAGACCAACTGTGTTTACTACTAAAGGGGACAGGACTTCTTAGCTGCTGTGGAGAAAGAATATTACATAACCTATCTTGAGATGCAACACTGCCCAGCATCCTTTCAGGGCTGCCCGTTTCCCCTTAGTCCCTTTACTGATATGAACTCATTCTTTTCTCTTCCTGCATCTAGCTTTCCTATTTTGCTTACCTGATTCTTTATACTTGCTTGACACCTCTGTCTTTCAGACTATCACTCAAACATACTTTTACTATTTATAAACTTTGCTTCCAAGCTGTACTATTGATAATGCAGTAATCAAAGATGCATCTAAAAAAGAAGACAGGAAAGGGTGGGAAGCTGGGAGGTCCATCTCCAGGTTTTGCTCCCAGGTCAAATATGAGATTGTAGAAGATTCAACAAGGAGTCCAACAGCATCCTGGCCTGCATCAGGAATAGTGTGGCCAGCAGGACTAGAGCAGGGATTGTCCTCCTGTACTCAGCACTGGTGAGGCTACACCTGGAATAATGTGTTCAATTTTAGGCCCCCCACTGAGGTGCTGAATTGAGTCCAGAGAAGGGCAATGAAGCTGGTGAAGGGTCTGGAGAACAAATCTTATGAGGAGTGTCTGAAGAAACTGGGGTTGCTTAGGCTGCAGAAAAGAAGGCTGAGGGGAGACCTTCTTGGTCTCTATAATTGCTTGAAAGGAGATGGGGATTGGTCTCTTCTCCATACTAACAAGCAACAGGACAAGAGGAAATGGTCTCAAGCTGTTCCAAGGGAGGTTTAAATTAGATATTAGAAGAAACTTTTTCACTGAAAGTGTAATTAAACACTGGACTAGGTTGCTCTGGAAAGTTGTTGAGTCCCTGTCCCTGGAGGGTGCTTAGGAACACGGTTTAAGCACTGGACTTGGTAGAGTTTTGTTAATGGTTGGTACAGTTAGGGTATGGTTGGACTCCATGATCTTAAAGGTCTTTTCCCAACAAAATGATTCAGTGAATCTGCGATCTTTCCTTAATTAATTATGCTCTGCAAAGTTCTTTGAAATCATTGGACTAAAGGAGCTGTACAAGTTTACAGTGCTGTTAATTGTATTTCATTTGTAATCAGGCCATGAAAGAGAAACCCTTGAACCACAGCTATATTGTCCCAGGCACTGCAGTCTGTAGATGTCTTCCTTTGAATTTTGTTCCATGCCAACCAGCAATAATAGGTTCTCTGCAAAACTCCTGCAGCCTTTTTCAGCCTGATCTGGCCACCAGCCCATCAATCATTCCCCAAACATATATTTCTCTCTGTATTTATTTCTTCCTTCTTTTTCATCACACTGTGCAAGCACTCAGCTATTGAATCCTTAATAAGCAAATCTAGTCCTGCCCACACTACTATTTTGCTCCTAATCAATTTCTTCAGCTCACATAGAGGGATTTATCATATTTACAATATCACAGCTATTTGTGTAGGAGTTATAAAAGGTAAAGAGTAATTTTAGGGAACAAAAATCCAGTTGTAGGGTTTTTTTATGGTTTTGTTGAGCTTCAGTATGTGGTGACTCATTTCACCATTTGGGTGGGGAAATTTTGGATTTCAGTCAGTAGAGTTCAGATCCATCAAGGGAAGAAAAGAAATGCATAATTAAACGAGGAGCAAATCAGTTGGAAAAAGGTAATCAGACTTTGCAAACTGTCTTTTTCCAGAAACGTTTTCTTCTGTTTTGCCACTCTTTGCTAAGCCTTGGAGATGGACTTTACCCTGCACTGTTATCACTTTAAAATTAATTTATTATCATAAGGGAAAAAACCACAAAAGGCTCAGTGACTCAGGTAAGAGACGCAACTGTGTAGCCTGCATATTTGTGCAAGGTGACTTTTAAACACCTCTGCTACTATGTTCTGAAGTCCTCACAAGGTGTGCGCACAGCTGGGTCTCCATGTTTCCTGGGGACTGAGTCCCTTGCTGTATGTGCTTGGCAATTATTTTTGGATCCAGGCAATTATCCAGCTCTACTTGAGATTTGTCCACAAATCAAAGTAATAACTTCTTTGGACTACAGTGGAATAGGATAATAACACTTCCCCAACCGGTTCAGTTTGTTATTATTAAGATGTATTGACATAGCTGTAGTATTAAGAGGCCCAGGTAAGGCTTCTGGATTGAACCTCTCCCCTAGTTCTGCCAAATCCCCACCCTTGTCCCTGATCATTTTGCTTTATGTGAGTCAGAGTTTAACACATTGTATGTGGTGTTATCCCAATACATGACTGTCATATTCTTATCCTGCCATAATAATAGCATCTGTACACAGGCTGTGCAGAAACAACCCAGGGGTCATGGTAGCAAGTAACACACAAAAGTCTTTTCAAACTATCGGTTGTATATTCATTTCGGGGTATGAAAGGCTTAGTTTGAGATTGACTCTTGAGAAAGGTATGAGCTTCTAAGACTGTTACATTCAAAAGCATGATTTCTGCCATAGGTGCCACATGCAACCTGCAGCATATGCTTTGTTTCATTTCCAAGGGAGAAATTCTCCTCTTAGAGATTCAACAGCAAAATACTTTTCTCACAGGTGCTTTCTCTCTAATGCAAGTCTTCTTTCTTCAGAGAGGCACACATATTTCAAGTTTCCAGAAAGACTGTCTGCACTAATGCCAGTGTTCATGCACACACACCTGGAAGTTTTTAGTTCCTTTACCATTTTCAGGTTTTTTTTATTCTTCATCTGAATGTTGGGTCCTCCAGGAGGTAGAATGGGTCAGTTCCAGCAAACAACACAGATGAAAGCTCTTATCCATTTTTTGCAAAGTTTGAAATAAAATGTGAATACAGTCATACAGATTATATCCAATCTCGCAAATGCAAAACAATACTGAATTTGCATATTCCAGGGCAAACACTCTAAAACTGCGTGGCTTGTCATCACAAAGTTCTTCATTGTAACATCATGTATTTATCCCACAGTAATTGCATTGGACGACCCTTTTTGTTAGTTCCTCTTTTAGGTATAAAGTTCCTTTAGTCCGCTATAGTGCCTTTCTTCTGGTACTGAGAATGAAACCCCATCAGTGTAGCCAATTTTGCATTTTCATATGGGCATGCTGACCAACACTGCAGTGCCCAGCTTGAGCTTCTGAGTGGTGGCCAGACTCCTCCTGGAATAGACGTTGCTCTTGCTCTTTTACTCGAGGACATGGACAGAAGTTCCAGAAAGTGCCCATCAGTCTTATTTTGCATTCTACCATCTATTTGAGTATGCAATAACATAGCTTGTCAATGCTGTCACTCATAAGACAGGTTCATCTGTAATTGAGTACTGTACCATCTCAGCAAGTTTCTAAGCTCTGTTTTTGAAGAAGTCAGTTTCAAAGGGAGATCTAAGCTGCATGTAGAGACAGGTTCCCATAAATGGCATCTATTTCTTTGTGACAGTATATACCTTTGCATATTGATTAAGAAAAAAATCTTCTCAATAATAAAGTGTTCTTCAACATTTATTCCACATTCTTCCTCATACAGCTTGCCAGCACACCTTTATTTAATATAGACAACTTTGGAGAGAGAGAAAAAATATCCAAGAACAAAAGAGAAGAGCATGAAAATGAGGAAGGGAGGCGTATGAACTGCTGGAAATAAAACAGAAGAGAGAGAGAAGTAAGCTCTCAGTAGTGTTAAAGTGAGGGAGAAAGAAAGGATGCTTGGGAGGATACCAATTCTATTAAACCAAGGAGGCTTTTTGGCTGAGGAGGTGCTATTCTTCACCTTAAACTAAACTCAGCTTGTATTTAATGACCTAAATTATTCTTGCTTAACAGCCCTGAGCCCTAAGAGCCCTTGCTTGTGTTGACTACAGGTTGCTGCTCACTCTGAAGGCTGGTTTTGCTGCAGCCCTAGGCTTTACATTTTGTTGATATACCGATGACCTTTTGACCTTCCTGGCCTCATCACAGATGCTCAGACAAAGGCTGTTCTGCACAAAAGAGAGCTGGGAGATGTAGGAAGCTGAAGGTATATTTGTTAGGAACTCTCCATAAATCTCTCAGTAAATTCAGCCCTGCAGGGTGCGGGTACTTAGCACAGTGAGTCTGAATCACCAATAGAAGCTTCTGAAATCCATAGTTTTAACCTGAAGAGAGGAGTATATAGAAAAGAAATTATAAGTCTCAATGAATGGCTGCTTTGAGTATGGATTATACATTGCTAGCAATATGCCACTGTTTATAGCACATCATTAGCCTGTAAGAGCTGAAGTGATTGAACTTTTGTGTTTGTTTCAGAAGTGCCACAGTACAACATTTTAGTCTTTCTGCTGCAGTAACCACTGGTTGTTACAAATCCCTTCATGAATGCATTATAGAAAACTGGGGCAGAGTTCTTCACTAGCTAGCCAAGTGCATGCCTGCTGAGGCTTTGTACTAGGAAACAGTGAATAATGTTTTTAAAGCCAAAGTACAGTAGATACCCATTTTACACACATAAGCGTGTTGCCCAAGACTAATACTCATTGAAGTTCCTTGCTGGTATGTGAAATGTATAGCAGTTTTCAAGGCAGATTTTTTTTTCCAGGTATTTCTTTAAGTGCATTCTTGCATCATTTCGGCTGTTGGTGTCCTCAAAATAACTTACCTCAGTAAGTCTATCATTTTGTTGAGTATTCATGTAAAAAAGTCACACTGTGCTTCCCTCTCTGGTCTGGTGCACCGAAAGTGTGTTTTCTAATGACGAGCAGCACACAATTAATTCTACTCTGCTTTCTCAGTGGTATTATTGCAAGCAGAAAATTATCCCATTTGACACCTGTGACAAACTGTGTGGCTACTAGATGCACCATCTTTTGCAGTATACAACTTTTGTGGGGACATCTCTAAAGGAATCAGGATTTTTGCAATTTTAGCAAATCAAAACTAGTGAGAGCTGATGGCCTTGAGGGGGCATCCATGGAGCTGGGACTCAAACTACCTGCCAAGTCATGACATTCTATGATGTACAACGGTTAAGCTTATGCCTCTGCCTTTTGCTTCTTTAAGGAGACAGGAGGTATTAATGACTGCAATTATGTATTCTCTGTTAATTTAATGTATCACAATAAAAGAGACTGTAAGTAATTAGATTATCAGAAAGGTTTGTTAATTTTATCAAGTACTTATAAATGTAAGGTACAGTCTAGAAAACTAATCAAATGATGAGCAGTGAAATGCTCTGTTGTTAAATAGTAGCTCAGTGAAAACCCTTGGAAAAATTAGTTCACCTATTTATTTTTAGTGGTATTTCAGAACAAGGAGAAAGCACTGATATTTTAACACTATAAAACACATAGATAGCTGAATGGTAGAAAAAGAAAGGAATTTGGTGCTTTGTGGCCCCTTTACATTCTTGGGCCAGTCTAGAATTGAGTTGAGTAAGGATTTCTTGCTAGCAACTTTTACAGAGGATGCTATTGCTCTTCCTTTTTACAACTCTATGTGCTTTTTCTCCTGCTGTACATCTAAAGAGAGAAAGAAAATGGCAATTTTATTTTTTTTCTAAAGAGAAAGAAACAAATAAATAGAAGCTAAGGCACTGTCTTGCAGAAAAGTAAAAGCAGCAAAACAAAGGGAATTGAGAAGTAGGAGAAAGAAAGAAGTGAGAGGAAAAAGGATTCATATTTTTAAAAAGGGGGTGAAGCAAAAAAAGAGAAGTCTGAAAAAAGACTGACTAGAAATTAATATTTCATTAATTAACTTTAATTTTTTTTATCATCTTAGTGTGTGAATCTTACAAATAGTTGCCCATTTGCATTACACATACCTGTCCTCTTCTTTTCATAGGAAACAATTAATGAAAACCCTGATAACTGACGCAGCTTTCCCGTTTTAAGCCAATGTTCTTGGCCACTAAATAAACAAATTAAATTATTAAGAGTATAGAAAACCAATTACAGTTAGAGCTGCAGGCACGGGAGGAGCGAAGCATCACTCAAATTTGGTTTTTTTTAGATCAGTACACAGAATTTAGTTCTTGCCCCTTTTTAGAAAAACTCAACCTCTTTACCCACAATGGTAAGAAAAATTAATAACAAAAAGCTTAAAAATAAAACTATGCTGTCCACCTAAGATGCAGAATTAGGATCTGTAATGTATAGTAGAAATTATTTTCTGGGTAAATGTGTAAGTTGGAGGCCCCAAAAGAAATATAATCTAAAAAACAGCTTAAGTTTTCCAACCACTGGAGCAACATCTGTGTCAGGTTCTAGTGTATCTCCCTATTAGCTGCAGGTAGGGCAAGAAGCCATTCTAGCCTTGAGATGGAGCTGGTATTTTAGAGACCATGGCTGCCCAAAACAGTAGGTTGGACTTGCTGATTCAGGAGATGCCTCTGTTCTTCTCTCCTTTGAAGATGGTGAGGCACTGGCACAGGATTTGTGGATGCTCCCGCCCTGGAAGCATTCAAAGCTGGGTTGTATGGAGCTTTGGGCAACCTGGTCTAGTGGGAGGTGCAGGGGTTGAAACGAGATGATCTGGAAGGTCTCTTCTAACCTAAACTGTTGTAGGTATGTATGTATGAAATTTACAGATACAAAGACAAGAGCAAGAACACATGATGTGGAAGAAGTTAAATTCAAAATGCTTGCTAGCATTCGGATTTGGTTTTCTAATACATGTCACCAGAATCATTATCATTTAAACTCTTTGTGCTGGTATTAAGCAGCATCTAACAGACTGTCACCGTTACTACTAAGGCAGCTGCAGAAATTTTCTGCTTCTGTCCAGGAGGCTGTATGGAAAGCCTTTACTCTCTTTCATCCTGTCAGAAACCGGTACAGAAATAACCAGGCTGCATGTTGCCAGACTGCTTGGGCCCAGAAATTCCTCCAGCCATGGCGTTGTGGAGCTTAGCCTGGGTTAACTTACCCTGTTGAACTCCATCCTGCTGCAGCTCCTTTCCTGGTAGTACCCCAGAATCCCATTCACAACACTGCAAACTGCAGCACAGGCACAACCGTCATCTGTGGCATCAAAATCAAATGTTGGATGGTTTATCTTAATCTGGTGTCTCCCATGGTGATGAGCCTGTGGCCAAAATTTGGAGATGAACTTTATGTGTGTGTCAGCTGGTCTATTGGGGCACTTTTTATTTTTAAAGAGAGCAGTTATAAATGAGAGGATTAAGTAAATGTACACCATTTCTTTTATATGTTCTGTGAACAGTTTATAAGCCAGGTTTAGTTGCATTTGTTAGTTTTAATTTGTTTTTTTTAATAAAAAGCTGGGTTTTTAAAATTAAAAATATTTTAAGTTACTTGTTTGTAGAAGGTGCCACTTTTTAAATATTCTGAGCAGTCTCTAGATTTGTTAAAATAATTTTCTAAGCCAAACTACTGAGTTAGCAAAATTCTTATTACTTTCTCAGGATAGGTATCATGGATATATTTATAATATTTTACAATTAAAATTGTAGATATTTGCTTCTGGCATTGCAGTAATTGCTTCAAAATTTGGATGATTGTGGGAAATGAGGGGGAATTGGGAAAAAACCCCCAAACAACGAACCATTTTTGTTGGGAAAGAGGGGAGACAGAGAAACTGAGACATTGCCTACTTAGAAAGATTAGGGTTCAGGTTTGAAAAACCTGGATGCTAAAAGATGATGTTAACACTGTGTTTGGCCTGAGATATTTCAAACTTCTGAATGATCCAGAGAACCAGGTGTGTTCATTATGAGGTACACAATATAGTTCTCCACTATTTAAAATCCATGCGCTCCAGGTGAAGTAATATGCTTTAGAAGCAAATCAGTGGTAGATGCCAATACCTTTTGTGATTTCCCAGAAACCTCCACATCTTTGCCACTGACCTGAAGTAGGTATCTGGGACTCTTCTTCTATCACTCCTGCTAAAGGCAAAGTTGAGTCAAGACTGCAGAGAAAACTGCTTGCTGATTAACCTGTTTGACCTGTCGCCTAAGGGACTTCTGTTATATAATATTACTTGAGCTTTCTAAACAAATACATGTAATTTCCATTTAAATTGTTTTTGACCTTGCACTACAATTATTCAATGTTAATTTATCTCAGGAAAAAAGAACAGAAATTGCATGTGAACTGTTAAGAAAAGTTCTGTAAAAAGGTATGCACAAGGGAAAGACTACATTTATTACTTTAGCTTACATTTGAACAGTAGCCAGATGAATACTGTTTCCTTTTCCTGCAATGAAATTATCAAAAGCAGCTCAATTCACAAGGAATACTTTGAGAAACACATGGAAGTTGGTGCTATGCACACCATAAATATTCTTGTTTGAAAGTACTTCTATTTTTCTGGTTTTAGGACTGTTTTTTTATTATTTATTACAAGACCCAGGAGCATGCTTGGGATTTTACAGAGCAAAGAGGAACAGAAGGTCCCTGCCTTGAGTAGCTTATAACCAAAGAGAATGAAGAAAACAACAATGCACAGGAGGACAAATTACGTTCTTTGTGGAAAACAACAGTTTAATATTGAGGTAGTTCAAATTCTGTCCTATATTTTCAATTCAATTCAATTCAATTCAATTATTTCAGAGTTGGGAAAAACTTCCTGTTAGCCATTCATCATCATCCAGGTTGTCTTCCTGATCTGACCATGTCTCTAGTTTATTGATTATGGGGTATATTAATCACAAGTACCATGGTTATTACCATCAAGACCATAATAATCTATATTGCAGTGTTGCATAGGGGCTTGCATAAGAGAGATTATTTTATCATTGAACCCAGACTGTTATGAAATGTAGAGAACTACCATTTTCTTAATTAGGTCATGGAGGGAGTTTGGATTCTGCAGAATAAACAGGAGAAGAAAGAGGAGAACCTGGGAGTAACTGTCTTGAGTTTCTGCTCTTGTGAGAATAGCAGTCAGTGCCACTTAAGAAAAATATTATTTACTTGTTGACTAAATTGTAAATCACTCCTCCAGAGTCTGAAACATCCTGACTTTATTCTTACATGTTAGGTCACACTTCAGGACATCTTTCATTTGAACATTTCTTCAATGGAAAAACTTGAAAAGCAGATAGGAATCTTCATTGCAAAAGGGTGAAAAAACCCCTGAATTCAACTACATAAATCATGGACTCAACTTGAAAGAAACCTTTTAAATTAACTGATAAAGAATTCACTGTTGCCCTTGAAATCATCTCTGTCACAAGCCCATAATCTCTTTACAGAGGTATAGAATTCAGAGAATGGGAATTACAGGAGTAGCTGAGAATTGACCTTGATGCTCAGGAACTGCTTATGTCCCATTTTTAGATTTACTGCCAGGATGATAACTATTGTAGTGTGTGTACTGGTCAACAGAAGGGCTGTATGCATGGTCCTTCATTCAGCCCCCCCCTCCACCCTGCCCCCATACTTCTTTCATGAGATCAGATGCACAAAAGGTACCCACATCTTATAATGTCACTGCAAGTGGGGGCAGAATATAGCAAGAGTTCTTGCAATTTGCCTCCTATATTTAACGAACAGGCCTGGGTCATTTTTACCCACACTGGCCAATACAATACTGTTCAACTGTACACTGGATGTGATTCCCTGACTGTGTTCATAACATTAACATTTGAAGTATCTTGGTTTGGGGTTAGAAAGTTATCAAGCATGAACTGTCCCATTAATGACAAAAAAAAGAAGCGTAAACATTCAAGCTAGTGTTAAGTAGAGCTTGTGAGATATAGTAATGCGACTTGCATAGATTACAGCCTGCATGAAAGAAGCTTTTCGCAAGTGTTCCATAAGCATGACAACGGTCAAGCACTTGAAGTTTACAGCTCTTACTGTGTTTACACCCGAGGAAATAGTGACAGGACGTTCTTGGTTTTGGTAAGGGAACTGCTGCAAGGAAATTAAAGTCTGCACATGAAGCTAATGCAGAGAACACCTCATCAGTAAATGCTGGTTTCCGTAGAATGAGAAACTCCAGCATAACCAGGGATAAATATAAAACAGGTGTTCAGAGCACAGGTCCTGAGAGAAGAGAGAGATCAGGGAGCAAAGGTGGGTTGTAGTGTCATGAATTCTGTAATTTTTTTAAGAATCTCTCTTTTCAAGTATTAAAAAAATACATCCTGCTAACAATGATGTATAGAGCAGAAAAAAAAGGTCTCAACAGAATGGGTGGGTTTTTTTAGCACAGAGAAATATATAAGGCATTAAATATTTCAGGGCAAGTCAGGAAGATCAATGAATGGGTTTATAACAAACATCCATCTAGGAAATAATTTATCAGTGATATATGGAGATGTAATTGCAACTAAGTAGGACAGCCAGCTCAAAAACAGGACATGCAGTGGACAAAATCAAGTCACAGAATACCAGTTATAGATAGAAGAGAAATGAATGTTGCCAAGAGAGGGCAAATGGATGTGATCACAGCATTTACCTGGACAAGACAGATGAGCAAAGTACAAGGCAGAGAAAAATGGCAGTAGCTCTCTCACTCAATCAGTCACCTTGTATCAGCAGCCACTACCACTAATATGATGCTATCTCTGTTATCTATAATCAAAGGTGGTTTTTTGTTGTGTTGGTTTTTTTTTTCAGTTGATTTGCAATTTCAGATAGAGCTCCTGTGTTAAAGAGAAATGTTCACTCATTAGCACTGCTGAGAATATGTTGTGGAAGAGCTTTGCAGAGAACTGCTGCTAGGCTTCTAGTGTAACTGCTACTGCTGGAGCAGAGCAGTGAGGTAATGAATTAATTCCTGTTTTTAAATATTCTCCATGGGGTTGCTAATAAAACACAGACTTTGTTTGCACAAGGAACAGAAATAGGTAACAGTCATTTGCCCTGACTCTCTCTACATACTTCACAAAATTACATGTACACTGTTCTCTCTACACTACTGTTCACTAGATAAATAATCATATTTTCCTAGTATAAGCCCACATATAATTACTGAGAAGTTTACAGAAAAAAGCTGCCACAGGAAGAAATGGCAAATTGAAGGAACATCAAATAGGCTTTTGTGGTTTAGAAAGTGTCAGACTTTTTGCAGCTATATCAGATGATCCAACCAGGTCCAATTATCTCTCTGGACAAAGCTTGACTCTCTTGTGAGGAATCTGTGAGGAATAAAGGAAAAGAACTAGAGTTTTTATTTGGACAGTATTAATTATATATACATGTACATGTGCATGTGTTTATGCATATAATTTCCCATCCTCAGAGTTGCTATCAGTCTGGTATCAGTCGTGCTGGCTGAGAAGCTACTGGAGACCTAGAAACAGCCACGAAAAGGCAACATGCTCATAGTCCCAATGACATGCTCAAGTGACTAGCACATGAGGTATCCACAAAGCACAATCACTTTGTTTCCTTCAAAGAATAAAAACAAAGCAACCTGTCATTACTGAATACCTGAGAAATATAACTGCAAAGAGAGTTTAGTGAAGTTATTCTAGGAATTCTAGTTCTCTTGAGCTAATGCTGCTGCTTAGGGGTTAGCAGTAATGAATGTGTGCAAGTTAACAGGTCAGGAAATATGACCGGGAGTAAGTCTGGAAGTACGTGTGCCTGGCTGCCCACCTGAATGTGATGTGAGGTGACAGATTACATATGGTCAAGCATGAGTGAAAGAGCATACTGATTCAATATGACTGCAAGAATAAACATGTGTGTTAATTATTTTCTCACTGGCTGTAGGAGTATAAGGTGAGGTGACATGACAGAAGTAAATTAAGTAAAACACGAACATCTGAAATGCAGAAAATACAATGACAAAGAATAGTTTCAGATGGTCAGTTTCTGATAATGGAAAATCCATAGTAACAATTGGCTTACAGGTGGGATAGAAGCAGACTACTCACTGCATGAATTGACCAAACTCTGCACCTGCCTTATCCCCCAAATCCAGCAAGTTAAAATGTGACATGAAGAGTAATTGAAAAGAGTTCTTAATATTAACTTATTTTGTGAGAACTTTCTTAAATGGAGACTCTTCTGACTTCTCTAAAGTGACTTTATAAACAGACACACAAGACACAAGTAAAGGGCCACCTCTTCCAGGCATCTTTGCAATATGTTGTTATTAGTATAACAGAAACACTTTTTGAAGGGGAGTGGGAGTAGGACACCTCTTTCTGCCAGGGGATTGCTAGATTTACAAGTTCATTGATTCATCAATATATATTTAGTTTCAAATTATCTAGCAAATGTAAGTGACCTTATCTTTTCTTGCTCTTTCTTGAACAGGTTCCTGTACATGTGGATGGAGGACATTAAATATGGTTATAAAATACCACTTCATTCATTTTCATCAACCATTTTGTGCTCTGTTTTCATGAGGAGAATTACAACACAAGGCATAGCTGTGGCAAATATAATCCTCCAACACAGCTATCTACCTGAGGAAACTGCTAAATATGGTTAACAGACAACTTGTCTACCCAACAGTTTTAAAAAGACCAGAATAGCTGAAGTACCACAACTCTCAGTATGCAGTAAATCCAAATAAAAGTAGATTTGTGCTCATCATGTGAATGTAATGGCATCATTACCTTCAGACTGAGCTGCCCTCCTTCTATAGGTTTTACAACACTACAGCTACAATAAGATAAATTCACAAATGTATGTGTGTTTCTGTTCATCTTTCCAACTCAATATAAGAACAGTTTTACAACACTCTTAAAGAGACTTCATCCTCTGCAATTTTTTTAACCTGCAAGTTGATGAGACTTTGATATTTTCTACAAAATTTAAAACAAATTTATATTAATTTTAATATAATCTAGGGGTTTTTTGTTTGTTTGTTTGTTTGTTTGTTTCTGGCACTAGCAACTTTCAATATTTTGAAAAATATTAACTGTTTTGGGGTATTAAAATATACGATACTCGTATCTAAGGTCTGAAAAGCTGAAAATAAACTTTTCTTATGTGATTACATTTTGATACCATTAGGATATTCAGAAATTACAGAAATAGAGAGATTTATATGTATTTGGGAAACCATCTACTTCTTTTCCATTGCTGGCTGAAAGGGTGGATGGAGTAGGCTACGTGCACAATTTACTTGGTGCTTCAGCTGGTTGCTTTGCTGAGGAGCTGAACAGAAAAGAAAATACTGCCTGACACAAGGCAAAGGCATCCTCTCAAACAGAAAAATAGCAAGAGTAGTGGAAGTTACATACAAGAAACCTTTTCTGTTGCTGTCACAAGTTGACAATCATGTCATTTGGGATGGGAACATGATCCTTGTCTCTGAGGTATAAACGATATGTTTTTACTGATTATGTGATTATGAAATTTGAAAAATTAAGGAATAATAAATTTTAAATTATAGTACTGTTTGTGATATCAGGCAAGAGGCAAGCTACTCTCTGAGTAGATTTGTGAACCTGCTACAAATGTATAGAAATATCAACAATAACAGTGAGCCAAGAATAAATTTTAAAATCACTTTATATCACTTTTTTCCCTTGGACTAACTTTAACATAACACAGGCATAAAATAATAATAGAAAAATGACCTAATTCTCTTCTGCTGAAGCTGTAGGAAAAAGGGAAACATGTATTTCCAGTATTTTTGCAACATCATGGGTGTTCTTCTGCAGGGACACATTCTGGTGTGGTCCCTTCCTCCCTCAGAGAAGGATATATCCCATAGAAAGGGATGTCTTGCCTCCTTACCAGTGCAAGGACTGAAGTCCATGTGCATTGTTACAGGTCCACATGCTTCTGCGAGCTGCAGACAGTCTTCACAAAATAGCATTCAGGTTGCATGACAGTTTCCCTTGTATTAGGGTCTGGAAAAAGGCCTGGCTTTTGGTGGTCATATGGCAGCATCATATGTACACGTTTGTCATTCTTCTTTTCAGGACAAGAACTTTTCTGTGTATTGTAATAATTGTCCCTTTTCTCAAAACTGCAGCATGATAGTTTTCTCTCCTCCATGACAAGCAAGGAAGTTTCATGCTCTTCTGAGGGAAGCATTCAGTGACATATTTGTTGCCACTCTGAGAAATTTGGTCATAGTCCTGAACTGCTGCACAATTAAATCCATTAGAAGAAGCAATCTGAGAGCAGCCAGGTTCTGAGTTAAACTTGCACCATTTTCATTCCAAAGATTCAGACTTGCTAGCCAGAAGCACCGGCTGCAACCTGAGCAACCCATGCAGGGAGCCCTCCCTGGCTGCTGCAAGCGGTTGCCTGGTCCTGTGAGGACAGTGAAGTTGCCCTGCTTCATACCACCTACAAGTCCATGGGGAGCAACTGTTCACCACCCTACCAGCCTCTGGAGATGCTGATCTGAGCATCCTCATCTCGTTCTCAGCTTTGGTTGTCACCTATTCCTGAACGCAAACACTAAGGAGCAGTTTCCAAAGGTTGCTTTCTATGAAGCCAATAGGCAGCCAAGCGTCAACATATCAGTTGAGTTATCTCTGTCACTAATACTAAAAGTCTCTTACTAATTTATTCAGCAGTAGGGTGCAGGTGGAAATATTCCTCCTCCTGTTGTTGAAACTTCCATCCGTCCATTGAGCACTTTGCACTTGTGGCTACTGCAGACTGATCCAGTGCTGGAAGTGTTATACCTTTGTCAGAGAGCACAGGAATGCCACAGATATAGATCGAGGTGAGGGTGAGGGATGATGAAGAGGAAAAATGCTATAATTCATAATTATGTTATCAGGCCCAGTTTGAAAACTTAAGTCAACAAGAACTGCTTTAGGAATAGAAATTATTCTGTTGTCATATTCATGGGTCAGTGAAGGAGACAGAAATATAGGAGCAATAAAAGGTAAGAGGCTTTGTGATTTCATGGTTAGGTTTTGTATTATGACTGTGGCAAGCTGCTCTTTAATGGCCAGGTTTTCCTCCCACTTAAGGCAATGAGTCTTTTCTGCTGATTTCAGTGTTATAGATTCTTAACTTGCTTTTCACTTATTTGATTGTTGTAGCTTTTATGTAATGTCTGTCAACTGGTGCTTCAACAAGTTCTTGGTGATCCATCAAAAAGGCCAATAGGCTTTTACCATCTTATCAGATATTTTATTAGCTACCTTTATTTTAGAATATTTGAGTTAAAAAATAATAATTTTTATCTCCCTTTGTTGAGAGTGGGAACTCATAACAGATTTTAAATAATACCTGTGACTGTCTAGGTCTATTAAAGCTCAGCCTGCAGAGAAATTGTGTCACCTCATCTGGGACTTTTCCTTCTGTCTCTTGCTCTCCTTGATGATCTTACAAGGAAAATAATTTATGAGGCATTAAGAGCCAAAACAAGCCCTCAGAGATGCAAAGGAGGACTGGGACAAGCAATTAGACACCACATTATATGAGTGTAACTAATCACAGAGGTAGCTTTCCTTCACGAGCAGGAAGACATGACCAGAATTGTTGAGATTGTGGATCCATCATTTTAAATCCTGACAAGATCAGTTCTGACTAACAGGACTATCCTGATGAATAGTCGATGGCCTGTTGTTAATTTAAGACAAAGCAGACCTTTATCGCACCACTACAGTGAGTGAGGGATTTATCAGATTCTTTAAAGTTAAAAGCTTGATTTGAGCTGAAACAGGTTAATTAGGTATTAATAAACACTTTTTACTGCCATTTTTAAAGTAGGTTATTGAAACTTTTCTCCAAGCCTTCTGGGTCTTGTAGAGTAGTCACTTAGAAACAGAGAAGATAGGTAGTACCTTTAGCTATGTTTCACTCGGGGAATAATTAGTAACATTCAGCTTCAAAAAACTCAACTCACAAGTTCTGCCCCTGCCAGAAGCCAGGGACTAGACAGGGAACCTGAAGAAACTGCCTCCCAGAGAAAATACTGTTCATGAGCAGGAAACTTTATCAAAGGGGAAGATTTCCCTCAAGAACATCTGCATCCTGCAGCTCTCTTGGTTTCTCAGGGTGACCTTCAAACATTCATGTCATGCTGGGAAATCTCACTGGTGATGAAAGATTTATTCAGCTATTTCTCCACCTGCTGCAAGTGGCTTGGTAGAGAGGGAGAGCCCTGTGCCTGCTTCCTTCACAATTCTGTAATACCTGTTCTCTGGTTTGGCCATACACCTGCAACACAACCTTGCCCACATTATGGCCTGCAGCAGGTGCAGCCACCGTGCCTCCTTCACAGGTGCTGGCAGCAGTCACCTCCAGCACCACCAGGCCCAGGACCTGCTGCTGTCCAACAGGGAAAAATCCCAAACTGGGGTCACTGCTAGGGTGCTGTTCAAATGTCTTTCCAATCCACAACTTTAAAAAGAAAAACAAAACCACTTAACATTTCATTAACTGCCAATACAGTGTGTTTCATATCATAGGTACCTTACTTGGTATGTAAATGTATCCTCTATGTGTTTATTTCAACTACAGTATTTTACCTTAAGTAGGAGAGTCATAAAAAGGTTGCTCAAAGGGCCATCCAGCCTGGCCTTGAACACTTCCAGGGGTGAGGCATCCATAACTTCTCTGGGCAACCTGTGCCAGTGCCTCACCATACTCACACTAAAGAATTTCTTCCTAATGTCTAACCTAAATCTCCCTTCTTCCAGTTTAAAACTGTTACCCCTTGTTCTATCATTTTTTTGTAAAAAGTCCCTCCCCAGCTTTCCTGTAGTCCCTTCATGTACTAGAAGGTACTATAAGTTCTTCCTAGAGCCTTCTCTTTTCCAGGCTGAACAAACCCAACTCTCTCAGACTATCTTCACAGGAAAAGTGGTCCAGCCCCCTGGTGGTCTTTGTGGCCCTCCTTTGGACTCACTCCCAGTCCTTGTGTTTGGGGCTCCAGAATTGGACACAGTACTCCAGATACTCTGAAACTGGGATGCATTTTGGGAAGCAGACACTCTCTAGATCTCAGATCTGTGAAATGTAGGAGTTACCGTGTAGTCAGAGGCAGGGGTGAGATTTAATCCTGTTGTGATGTTACTCTTCTCTAGTCAGTGGCATTTCCTTGCTGCTCTGTGACTCTGAGCCTGGAAGCAGTTCGCCAATCTATGTTGAGTAAATCCACTGTAAAACTAAATAATATGTATCACGTCTCCCTGGGGATGTGTGCTACATACGTATAACAACACTTCCAGCTAAGAAAGCCATTCCCAGTCTGCCTCTTTAATGGGAGGAAACTAGCACTTAATACAAATACTTTAGTAGCATGCACCCCCATTCTGCTTAATCTTAGCAAAGCCTCTTTTTCCCATTTTAAATTCAGAGCTTCAGTTCCCCTGATCAAACAGGTTAAATACTTCTAATCACATCAGTGCCCTAAGATTGTGAAGGGTCAGCTGAATGATGATGACTGCAAGCTGAAACATTAAAAATGCAAATTATCAGCAAAGCAAAAACTGTGAAGCTGTATTAAAAAGTATGTTGCTTCTGCTTAGCAGACACACAGACAGAAATGATGCTACTGTGAAATTTAGGGGAGGTAGCAAAGTTCAAAGTGTAAGGAAAACACTTATGTTGTCGTGTTTGCTTCCTGTTTCAAAAAAAAGCAACAGTATCCCCTCAAGAAATCTGCAACTGAGATCTGTCACCAGACAATGTCCTTAGAACTAAATACAGGATATTGTTGAATAAAGAAAAAAATATCGAACAAACCTTTTGTAAAATACCAATTTCACATTATTAAACTAGTTTAGTAATTTCTGTGAGTTATAGGTTGTATGAAATGTCATTTAAAGGCAAAAGCCTCTGGCTGCTGACTGTTCGCTAATACCAAATAAATTAAAAAAGCTGATAGATATTGTCCAAATAGTTCTGTATATAACATTGATTTCACCTTTTCCTTCCATCAGGATACAATATTAAACTGTTTAGATACTAATTTACTTTGGATATACAAAAGACATTTATTTACAAAGTCAACAGCCAACATGCAAGGAGCAGTACTTTGCAGATGTCCCTTTAGATTTTTTTAAATGGATGCACATTCTGCCTTTAAGCCTTCTGCCACAAATATGGAAACCTTACAATGACCTCAAATGGAAATGTCCCAAACAAAATATATCCACTTCCTTCTCCTGCCTCTGCAATTTATTTCTGCTGGAGGTCAGAGAGTTAAATATTGTCTCCAGTTTTTTTTAAAAAAATAGCTGGATGATTTTATGACACCACTCAGATCCTGCTTTGACATCACACAGTTCAGATGGTGAATTATAGTTTAGCTGTCACACAGCATTTCACCTTTGACTCCAATAAAAGCAGGATTAAACCTTAATGAGGGTAGTACTCTGTCTCCAACAGTGTGTCCACACTACACCTGCAGCATCACTGAACCACTCTGCTATGTCTTGCCTAACATCCTTGTAGGAAAATTCAAGAAATCTGGGATAGATGATTGGAGTGTGAGGTGGATTGAAAACTAGCTCTACAACAGAGTTCAGAGGGTTGTGATCAGTGGCACAGAGTCAAGTTGGAGGCTTGTGGCAAGTGGTATTCCCCAGGGATCAGTACTGGGTCCAGTTTTGTTTAATATCTTCATCAACAACCTGGATGAGGGGATAGCATGTACCCTCAGCAAGTTCACTGACGGTACAGAACTGGGAAGGGTAGCTGACACACCAGAAGGCTGTGCTGCTATTCAGTGAGATCTAGACAAGCTAGAGAGATGGGCAAAGGTGAACCTCATGAAGATCAATAAAGATAAGTGTAGAGTCCTGCATCTGTGAAGGAATAATGCCAGGCACCAGTACATATTAGGGGTCATCCTGCTGGAAAGGGAGGAGAAAGACCTTGGAGTCCTAGCGGATAGTATATTATCCATGAAACAGCAATGTGCCCTTGTGGCCAAGAGGGCAAATGGTATCCTGGGGTGCATTAAGAAAAATGTGTCCGGCAGGTCTGGGAAGGTTCTCTCATCTCCTCTCTCTTAGTGAGACCACATCTGGAATACTGCATCCAGTTTTGGACTCCCCAGTTCAAGAGGGACAAGAATACACTGGACACAGTCCAATGGAGAACTACAAGGATGATTAAGAGACTTGAACAGCTCTTCTATGAAGAAAGGCTGAGAGAACTGGGCCTGTTTAGTCATGAGAAGACTGAGAGGGTATCTTATTAATGTCTATAAATATGTGAGGGGTGGGTGTCAAGAAGAAGAGGCCAGTCCCTTTTCAGTGGTGCCCAGTAATAGGACAAGGACAATGGGTATAAGCTAGAACATAGGAAGTTACACCTCAACATTAGGAGTCAGTACTGTGAGGGTGACGACAGCACTGGAACAGGCTGCCCAGAGAGATTGTGGAGTCTCCTTCTCTGGAGACTTTCAAAACCTTCCTGGATGCATTCCTGTGTGGCCTGCTATAGGTGATCATGCTTTGGCAAGGGGGCTGGACTAGATAATTTCTAGAAGTCCCTTCCAATCCCTATATACACATATATACATAAATATGTCAACTTACGTTCATTCCTTGTGTAAAATCTACACTCCTAATAGTATTATTCTAATTCACAAACCAACTTGTGACTTTAAAATTTTATTTTATTTTTTTCCTATCGTCACTGCTGTTTTCACTTATCTTGCAGACAAAAATGGCTCCAAGGTCTGGTGCACTCCACTACTTTTTAAGGATCTTCATTTGGAATTGGTCCATATAGAATGTCACTATAAAAAAAAATATCTTTACTTATTTGGCCCATAGTGCTTGATAGACATTCTTTCCTCAGCATTTTGAACATCAGGTTCTGAGACATAAAGCACAATGTAGCCCTTCTGGAGATGCATCTGAAATTCACCTGTGTAATGAGTGAGCATAGACTAGGAGAAGATAGTGTTTATAAAATGATTACCTGACTTCTTCATTTAATACATTTTATAGAACCCCAGATTCAAGTTAATGTAGCTCTGAAATAACCAGTTTTATTTATAGCATAAAGTAACAACTAATCACAATCTTTTTGATTTTCTGCTTTTCATTTGCTGCACCTCAATGTACTTTACAAAGGAGATAAATATCACTACTATTGATTTATGAATGGCAGAACTGGCAGAGAGAGATGTAAGACCAACCACCTTCCAAGTTTTTCATGAAGCTTTTATAGACTTTCCAAAACTGAGCTCATGCATACCAGCTAAGCAACTGACATCAAACACAGTTCAATGAGATGATGATGGATAACTATAATATGCAACCACCTCAGATTTCTGACGTAGTTAATAAGGTACCACATGTGACATGGGTTTGTTGTACTGCATTACCCCCAGGGAAAGTCACCAGAAGGAGAGAGAACTCTGCTATTATTGAAAATATTTCCCAATCCTCATCCAGAGCAGGATGCTCCGGCAGGAAAGCTATCCTGCCATGAAAAATACATCTGAAGAAAACTATGCCTGCTGAATGCTGTAAGAGTGCAGAAGAACAGCTCTCACCTAAAGAAGCTGAAATTACCCTTTTGGAATTGTAAGTAGTTTGTTCAGGCAATAACCAACACATAATTGGAAGTTCCTTTAAGGAGCGATCTTCTTCCTACTTTGAGAGCTGAAACTCTACTCAACAGCTCAAGTGTTTATAGGAATGTGTTGTTATGCAATTCCTGACATTCAGGTAACGTGACTTTGACAGTATTGAACGTAGCCATAATTTGAAGGAAGTCTGATAGGATTAAGGAAATGTCTTTGCTGTCTCTAACCTTTGACTTAGCATGAAAACAATGTGAAAACTGCATTTCCTGAAACAGAATAATAGATATTGGAATAATATCACCACTGTTTCCTATTGCAAAAATATAATGGTGAGCTTGTCTTATATTTGTTATACAGAAACTCTAATGTTAAATATTGCTCTTAAATTTCTGTTTGTTAACAGAAGTCTTTTAACATTGCTATGCAATCATTTCGGTTTATGGGCATTAACAACTATTTTTATCACATCCTCCAGGTATACAATGTGTGATAAGCTGTTTAAACAGCCCAAAAGAAGTCTGCCAATGCACCTTCACCCTGATTTCCTTATTATTCCAGTCCTAGGCTTTTCTTGATGAGAAGCAAGAAGTTGTGCCAAATTTGCATAGCAGTCTGCTCCAGTAAGAACACTGTAAGAATTAAAGCTCTATCATTTTCCAGTTGCAACAAATAATGTAATTTCCAGATAATATAATTTACAGAATTCCCAGAATGGCTCTTGACATGGTCAGAGCAGCACTGCTGTCTGGTGCAAGAAAGTTGCCAGGCTGAATTGATATTTGAACCTAAATTCTTTCAATGCAATTATGAACAGAAGTGCAGCCCTAGAGTGGAAAAGAAGGCACTGAAAAACACACATATGAAAGAGTAGTTGTGGGTTTTACTGTGAAGAACATAGGCTTGGAAAAGGCATCCTGTGTCATTGTGTCCAGTCCCCTACTGTCTTAGGCAACCACAACATACAATCCTTTTCACAAATTTATCAAGTTCCATCTTAAACCCAATTAGTTTTCTTGCTTCCAATGAGGAGGCTGTTCCCAGGCCTTACTGTGCTGAGGGTTAGAAATATTCTTCTAATTTCCAGCTGACATTTATCCATAGCCGATCCAGACTCGTTTGTTCTTGTGCCAACATTGTTCTGTAGCTTAAATAGCTTCTCTCCCTCACTTGTGTTTACCACCCCCAATGAACTTATAGAGAGCAGGCTGTCCCTTTGGCCTCTTGCTGTCATGTCATTTTGTTTGTACATGAGTTGCAAGCACTCCAAACAATGGATGGGCTATTGTTTTAGGACGGTTAACAGCAAATAAAAACAGTTCTCTGTCTTGCTGTCGGATGGGCAAAATCTGTCACGGGGTGTCAGGCAATTGGCACAGCCCTCTGGAGCTCAAACTCACAACTAAGAGTGTCCCAAGGAAAACAGAAGTGTAAAGTCATAATAGACCAGTCATAATATACTCAATAGGGTCAGTTTAACACATTTCCCCAATTATCCCTATTTCTGAGTCTGAAAGAGCAACAACTGTTAATTAAGAAACACACCTACTGGTCTGCAGTGGCTAGGCAGAGAAAAAGTATCACCAGCAACCGAGGTAAACAAACATTTTGAGCAAATGTACTGTGCCTGTGAGAGGAGGAAAATGCATCCATGCTTTTAAGCATAATGCGAGTAACTGATCTAAGAGCTTGTGGTGCATATGAGCCAAGCATTTCTCTTAGGAAGACTCCTTTGAGTGTGCCTAACTTGGGTTGGTTGCAGCCATTAAGTCCCAGGAGGCAGGTTCTGAGATTTTTTTTAATAGCCTCCAATTTCAATATAGAAAGGATAACCATATTCCTTAACATACGTGTGAGCAATTTTAAAAGGTTCTGCTCCCCTTGTGATTCTAGTTTGTGTGTTTTTTCCTGTGCTTCCATGATGAGGGTAGATAATCCAAGTCTATCATATTGTAAATGGTGTTTTCTCAATGCAAAAGATTCAAACAAGCCATCTGCTATGTAAAGGATGCAGTTTTATCCAAACTCCTCTCTCCATATGTTTACATGTATATCATATCATATCATATATTTCTATGCAGTTCTATTCTATTGTGTAGTAGGTTTGGTAGGAGACCATAGAACCATAGAATGGATTAGGTTGGAAGAGAACTTAAAGACCACCAGGTTACAAACCCCTTGCTATGAGCAGGGACACCTCACACTAGACCAAGCTGCACAGAGTCTCATCCAGTCTCACCCTGAACACCTCCAGAGAGGGGTTCCACAACCTCCCTAGGCAACCTATTCCAGTGCCTTGCTGCCTTCATGGTGAAGAATTTCTCCCTGATGTCCAACATAAATCTACCCTCTTTCAGTTAACAACCATTACCCCTTGTCCTATCACTACCTTTTCTGGCGAAAAGCCCCTCCCCAGCTTTCCTGTAGCCCCTTCAGGTACTGGAAGGCTGCTACAGGGTCTACCAGGAGCCTTCTCTTCTCCAGGCTGAGCAGCCCCAGTTCTTTCAGCCTGTTTTCATAGCAGAGCTACTCCAACCCTTTGATCATCTTCATGGCCCTTCTCTGGACCCTCTCCAGCAGCTCCATGCATTTCCTGTGCTGAGGGCTCCAGAGCTGTACACAGTACTCCAGGTGCAGCCTCACCAGAGCAGAGCAGAGGGGCAGAATCCCCTCCCTGGCCCTGCTGGCCACACTTACTTTGATGCAGCCCAGGACACAGTTGGCTCTCTGGATGGACTTGGTTTTCCATTTATCCCCAACACACCTATAGAAGCTTTTCTTATTGTTCTTTACATCCCTGGTGAGATTTAATTCCATCTGGAATTTTCCTGTCCATACCTGATCCCTAGCTGCTTAGACAACCTCACTGTAATCCTCCCAATGTACCTGAGCTAGCTTCCTCTGTATACTTCCTTCTGCATCTTCCCCCTGTATACTTCCTTCTTAATTTGAGCTTTTCTAGGAACTGCTTGCTCATCTACACCAGCCTCCTCGAGTTATTACCTGACTTTCTCTTAGTTGGGATGCAGAATGGTGGGATTTTCTGTGCAGGCTTCATAGCTTGAGAACTTACCACTTTATAATTGAATTCCTGCTAAAATGACTATGGTTGCTGTTACATTCTAAGTGTCAAGCTTTCTCAGCTTCACAAAAATATCAGTCTTCTAGTCAAATAACATTGTTAAGAGAACTTTCTGCTTTCCAATATGTTTATAAAGGTGAGAATTTCCATCCGTTTTTTTACTGATTTTTATTTTCTTCAGTGAACTCTCTTTTAAACATCGCACTTGCTGAATCTAGCAGCAAGTTTTCCAGCTGGTGGACTGATAATGCCCAAATGTTTATAGATACTGCTGGGAGACCAAGGACACTTCCCTCTGCTTGTTGAATCTGCTGCTTCAGACACTAAAGGAACAGAAGTCATATCTTTTACCCTCCAGTAGGGAGGAACAGAGTAGACAAATGGCAAAACTGGCCAACCAAAATATTCCATCCATATATACATAACACTTGGTACGAATTCAGGGATCAAGGAAGTCAATTCTTCTTCTTCCCTTCTCTTCCATTCCTTGGACTGTGTGTTACTAACCCTCATAACTCTATCCTCAACTCCCGTTTGCTCTGCTGCTTTCTTCAGTAGTGGTCTGTCAATTCTGGAATTGCTCACAGCTTAGTCGGAGTTGCTGGGGCTGAGGGGAGGCAATAGGATTTTCCATATTCCTGCACATACTTGTATATAACTGTACATATTTCTTTTATTAGTAGTATTTAATTAAATATGTCTAGTTTAGTGTTCAATCCAAAGAGTGTCTCTCCTTATTCTCTCTCTCCTTCCCTACCTGGGTGGGAGGGGGAGGAGATTTGATAGCATTATAGTCTCTGGTTTAATTATCAGATTTGAGTTAAACCGTGACAGATCCAAAGACAAACACAAAGTCAAAAAAAAGGGTCCAACACAGTCTCACAAAGAACAGCATGGATTTATTAAAATGAGGCAAGTTACAGCTGCAGGGCAGTCTCTGCTCTAGCACTTAAAAACCCTATTTTGCCCTGTTAGAAAAAGCTGGTTCTTGTTTTCATATGCAAAGGTAAAGGGCTCCTAGCATGTCATTCCCCAGAAAGCCCAGTATTGGAAAGAGTGCATGATGATGCTAAGACCAAAATGGAGAAGTGAACTCCTTGGGATAACATCTACCCATAACGCTCTGTTTCATGTGTAACACAGCCTCATGCATTTGAAGAGCTGCAGGGCACACTGTTTTGCAGCATTCATTTCAGCCTTGTCACGGACAGCACCCTCAGCCACTTCCAGGGCATCCAGCACCAGACCAGCCCCTGCAGATGAAGCTGGAAGAACAGAGACAATGTTTTCTCAAGTTGTAGCCACCACCTGCCCACACTTTGGAGGCAAATTGGTCTTTACAGCTCATCATTCCTGAGAGAGTTTTTGGCATAGGCATCATGTCTGATTCAAAGGTTAATGTCAAAACAAAGGGATTTGCTCTTGGTGTGACTGCATCAGGAGGGGGAAGATGGACCTTAAGACACTCCCAGCCAACTTGTGGTATTTCATGGTTTTAGTTGAAACACATTCGCTATTGTCCTTGACACATGATCAGACTCAACTTCAGCTCATGTATATCTCAGCAAGACAGGTTTGGCAGTGGGAGCTGGTGTTGGGCTTTTCAATAAAATTAAGTAGTCTGGGTGCAATGGATGAGACTATTCCCTTGAATCACCTCACTGGGATTCTGACTTCCTTTTGCAGCAGGTTGGATGGAGGCCAGTGGTTTGTCAGGGTGCCTTGGGCCAGGAAGAACATTAGGAGAGATAGCAGGGATTTATCCACTCTGCTGGAAATTAGTCCCTCAGTGATCAATATGATTTGCTTCTTCTCTGGACAGTCTTTCCTGGCTTCATGGATTAGATGCTGGGAGTGTAGGGA
>NW_009952533.1:10170993-10190777 GCF_000747805.2 Chaetura pelagica | reverse complement strand
AATAACAGTAAAAACATTCACTAGCTGCATCTGGTGCAGGGAAAGCTTTCCAGAGATTATTAGTTTAAGCGTCCTACAGAGACATAATAAAAGAGGAATAATTATTACAGTGTGTGTATTTTAGGGGATCCATTACTGCAGTGTCTTGGCATTATTACATAATTTAAAATAATGAAAACAATTATCCTTCAGGATAAAGGAGACTTTGAAGACTCTGAGTTATATGTCACTGCCTAGGTATTTTTTAGGCTAGAAGCACCCTGACTTGGCCATTAGAAACTGAGTAAAATGTAAGCTTCTGAAGTAAATCTTGGACAGCAATAGGAAAGCTGCAAGAGTTGGGTTCAGTATTATCCACTGCAGAAGTGATTTCCACATCTCAGAGATCCCCACCAGTGTCACCATGCTGCCACATAGCAGGTTATTCCTCAGCTGTGCATTTCTCTGTAGTGCAGGGAAGTACAGAAGAGAAGGAGTGGTTTTGTCCATAGCAGGCATCCTGCATAACCATCCCAACAAGGCTGTTTCTGCAGATACAGTGGGACACAAAGATAACATGGAGATTCCTGAAGTTGTTACCTCATTCCAAAATCTCAAGCTTGAAAATTTATTTCACAAACTACCTGAATTCTTTAGGACTCAATGCTTTTGACTCTTGTAGCAGGTCTGAGATAGTAGCAATGAAGTTCAAAAGGAAGCCCATTGGATCTGTGAGGTATCTTGCTCTTCAGTTATGATTATTGTGGCATGTAGTATTTGCTTGATGAATATGCATGTGAGTGACATGGATCTGAGCATGAGGGCTTTTTCTCTCACATTTTTTCATTCTACATCATTGACTTTCTGTACGATTTGTATAATACCACATATTTATACTGCAGGTACTCAGATTTTTTTATTTTGGGAATGCTCTATCTGAACCTTTGATACAGATTTTGTTGTCCAACTTCAACCCTCCAACTACATAAATGTCAGCTTTCATTTACTTGTCTCAAACAGATCTGGGAAACCCAGGCAATTCAGTCTACCAGACACTGCATAAAATGTGTTACTTACGTGCAAATTATTAGTGATTATGTATTATTTTGTCTATATTAAAATATATCAACACTGAACATATTGTCATAGTTACTAGAGGACGTGACAGGGCTACACAGGCAAGTTGTCTTTATAAAATACCATGTGTTTGGCATAAAAGTTAACTGAGCCAAACATTCTGTTTCAGTAGTTGTCATACAACCGCCAGTGTGTGGAGATGACCCTCTCCCACACTAACACAGCCTTGAAGGACTGGCATTATGGAAAGCATCCCAGTTTCAGAACGCTGGACCACTTTCATCTCCCTTGCACATTGCAAACTCCTCTTGAAGTCAGTGGGTGGTTGGCCCTGAGAGAAATGCTGCATCGAGAGCTGTGTTTTTCTTAGATAAAAGTCACATAGAGAACTTGCTCTCACCGTCCCTTCCTCTGCTTCCCCAAGTATATACTTCAGCAACTATTTGTGTTGGCCACACCATTATTTTAAACAGAAGGGGCTGGTTTGCGTGCAGCCCACACACAATCAAAATCACCATGTAGCATAAAGCTGATGTCACCTCTTGATGCTACTCATATAACGGATTGTGTTTTCAGTCTGTGCACTAGTACAGATTTTGCCAGGCAAAATCATTCCAAAAGAGAGAAACCACTGAAGCAAAAGTCTGAAGGATTATCAAAATTCAAAATTAAATTAAAAATACAAAGATGTCACATGGATGTTCTTCTTAAAAGCATATCAACCTGATTTTCACAAACCATTTTTCTTTTCAACCTGTGGAATATCACCCTCCAAGAGTTAAATATTCACAAGTCCCAGGCTTCTTTTCTTTTTCCCCAAAACCACCACTTTGTCACCAAGACACATATGAGAAATTTATGCCTGTCTCTGCTTGGCATCACTGCCACCTCATGGATTAATGAATTCTGTGTCCTCTAATTCCCCCACATTATGCACCTCTGTTTTGTAAGAGTAGCCAAATGTATCAAGATTCATTTTAATGAATGTGAGTCATTCCCCTTATTCAGAAGGCAGGGCTGTTGTGTGGTAAGTAAGCACACAATTAGCTGTGCTAAAAATAAACAGACATTACCTGCAGGAAAACCTACACAGTAAAAGTACACACTACTAAGTTAAAAAAACCCAAACAATCTCAAAAACACACAAACAAATAAAAACAAACTACAACAAAAATACATGGTCTGGAATGGTGTTCATGCTGTAGGCAAAGGATACAAGATGAATTACAGATGGAGTACAGAGCATCCACTGCTTGTTTCATCCAACATGTCTGAAAACAAAGCAGGACCTGAGGATTACTTTACCATGAAATTTAAATTCCAAACATTTGATGCCAGCATACATTTTCTCAATGCTGTGCTCTGTTTGAGTTAATTCTATTGTTAGTGTTGAAAGAAGAAGAAATTAGTGGTTCTCTTTAACACTGGCTTACTTCTATGTCTTGGTTGGTGTCCAGTAACTATTTCCTGTGTGTTTTACAGAAGATTTCAAGATTTGGAGATTCACATATTTCAAGGCTAGCCTGAAGTTGCTTAAACTGAAGGCATGCACAGCTTAACCATGTGGTATTTCTGTTCCATTATTTTCATGACTCTTAGTGTGGTGCAATGGGAAAGGCTCTGGTTGAGTCTCAGAAACCAAGCTCATAAATCCGCAAGTCAATCAACAAGTCTGGGGAACAATATGTTCTTCTATTTTAATTTCTTTGTGGGAAATGTGTAAATAGATATTGGCAATGAAGCTGGAATATAAGGGGTACTTACAAATTAAGGCATCCAATGATTTATCTTCTCTACGTGCGATGTAAAAGAGGCTACACTTTCTAATCCGTTAGAAGACTATTTTAAAAATAATGAAACGTCTTTATCTTTCAAGGATGAGAATTATGCTTTCTGACCAGTTTCCAAAAATGTGGGAGGTTAACACACTGAGAAGAAAATGTGAAGACTCTCAGCAGAATATTTCCACGTGACTGCATGTTATCAGAGACCTACTAACAGCACGACAGACTGATCTGGGCAGGTACGGCATTAGCTACCACAGGCTCAACCTGTCTCCGTGGTTCCCTCAGTGCAGGGCCTCTGTGTGTCTTTGCCCAGGTGTTTCACATTGTAAAGCTGGAATGACAAACACCAGGATTACTAGTTTCTCAGCAGTCTTTGGAGACTAATTAGTTAATGTTTGTCCAGAATAAAGGTAGTTATAAACCATAAAATGTAAAACATATAGCAAAATAAAGGAAAAAAGTTTAAAACAACTCCATCCCTATCCCTTTGCTAAAGAATTTTCACTAGTATTTAAACAACTAAAAGTGTTTTCTGTACAGCTGATCCCAAGCAGTTAATTTAAACCCCACTTACTGAAATCTTATTGTTTAAAACAAATAAAATATATAATATGTTGAAAATTCATTCTGGAAAGAAGCAGAAGTAATTTATAAAGCTTCATCATCTATTTCAGGAAAACAATGCAGAACTTGTGATTTAGGAAGCCAAACATCAACCCTACATCAAAGAGTCAACTAAACATTTACTACAAACAGCTGATAAATGGCAATTCATAACTCCAAAATGTCCACAAAACTGCCCGCCAACCTATTTTAAATTATTTTATTATCTTTTTACTGTTGTTACAGAAGGGCCATATTTCTGGATAATTTACAAATGGGAGGAAAAAAATTAGCATTTGAGAAACCAATTGTTTGCAAACAGTAGCCTGTCCTGCCCTAAGGGCCTGATTCTATGGTGTATTTGGGCAGACAGATCATAAGTGGACTTTTCAAAAGCTTCTAGATATCTAAATGAGGTACTTATAAATTTTTAAAATCTCATTTCTGCCTGCCCAAATCTTCACATGCTTAAATGCTTTTAAAAGCTGACCTCATGTTTTTGCAATGTGAAAGGCACTATCTGAAGGCTCCTCTCCACCACAAGAGGCACTTGCTATTACTGTACCACAGTCATGTCCCTCAGATGAGGTCAACAAGGTAAGCCAACACAACAAAGCAGCACAGCAACACACAGTGAGTTGCACTATTTCAGGCTGCTCCTTCCTTTATCATCTGAAGACCATTACCTTGAATGTTACCTCCCATCTTCCACCTGTTCTCTCAAACTGCAAGCTGCCTTACACTTAAACATGGCCTAAATTGTACAGGAACGAGGATCTGGAGAGGAGTGCTAATGTAGTATCTCAGACAGGATTAAGGAAGCTTCAGGTGACATATGTTAATCAGATGCAACTTCAGGCATGATTTAGCACTTGGGTTTCAATCTAAAACATGTAGTCTCTCCTGCTATTTCCATAAAGATATATAGTACTTCTAAAAATATAATTCCTGATTAAGCTAACTGAAGAGTATGCCCTGTGTTCAATCACTTAATATTGGATTTCCTTTTCAAAAATATGGAGGCTAAATGTGTCAATAGTCTCTTGAAACCTAGTTATAGAAGTGCATAATTCAATCCTACTCTAAACTGAAGCAGATATGTTTTTTACCTGAAAACAAATTTAGGAAATAACAAATATACCAGCAGTTTAGAAGCCGCCCATTTGTACCTGTAAAATAAACAACAAAACTAATTTGGACTAAGGTCTAAGAACTGGACTGGGACCACTGGTGAAAGAGGTGTTCCCTGGAAAACAGGAGGTTTCTCAGTTTCCCTTGGGAATGCAGTGATTAATTGAAACTCAAAAGGAAGGAACATGAAGAAAAAAAGTTAACAAAATATAAACAAACAACAAAAAAGTTATAAACAGCACATAGCACAAAAATCTGGCTGGCTGTCAACCCTGTTAGTAATAATACAAAAAAATAAACAATTAATTTAAAACAAGCTTATTTCATGAGTTTATCTATTTTTCGTAGTTTATGAATTTTCCAAGTATTTTTCTTGAATAAACCTACTATGTAAAATGCCATTAGGTTTTAATAAACTTTATATACAAATCTATTTATTTGTGTATCAAGAGCTTTATATATGTAAGCTTCATAAAAATATGCACCTACCATATATGGTGGTTTTCCTGGCAAAAACGGTCCATTCTCTGTCTTTATTGCAATGTCTTAAAAACTTAGAATTGAAATCCCAGCAAAAATAAGTGCACTCCAATTTAAAAATGAATTTTCAGTACTTCAGAGAACATTCTTTCCAGTGTATTAATTTGCTGGAATATTCCTGTAATACAAACAAAGAGTCAGATGCAAAACAAGACTATGTAGATTATGTTAAAAGTATGTCTGAATTATTAGCAGCACAGCACTTGATCAGCTACTCCATCGTGTATTTCAGAGCAAAAGGCTGTCTTTAGACCTGCAAAACAGACAGCTGTACAGGGTGTCTCCTTGCACTGAAATTACTTTCTGACTGCTTTGTCAACAAAGTGGCTCCCTCTAGGCAAGTCTTGGTTGCCCTTGAAAGAGTTGCAAGACTCGTTCTGCACCATAAATATGATCAACGGGTAGTGGGACAGATTTACTGCTGCTCAATCCTGTTCTAACCTCTTCCTATAATATCATCAATGCAATCTGTTGCAAAAATTTCCTAACACAACTGTGTGAGGCTGAAAATGCTTGCATTTTCTCTCCAGCGACCAAAAGAATGGCTCCTTGGTATCCTTCAGGATGTAAACTGGGAGGTATGGTGGGTCTGAGTGGGATGGACATCTCCACACGATCTAATCAGGGAGGATGCTCTGAGCATTCCAGCTGCCAGAGAGACTTTGTCCAGGCTTTTGGACAACACAGCAACATTGCAGGTAACTCAGTTTAAGGAGAGGGAGAACCATGGAGCATACAAATCAAATTGCAGTCGTGCAATTATGCACCACCAGTAGAGGACTTGGAAGGCAGAAAAAAATCAGAATTGTACTGGCCTTTCTTTGTCCCATGCTTCCTGGATTAATTTAGCTACGTCGCTTCCTGCTCTAAGACTCATATTTGCCAGTGGGCTCCTCACTTCTCATTCGTAGCAGGAGCTGTTCTATTGTCTGGAATCAATTAGCATAAAACCACTATTTTTATTAATGTAGTTTCCTTGTTGCAGTTTCTGCTATTATTGAAGGCTTGCAAATGTCAATCCAAGCATAGCAATAGGAGGGTGTATCAGGTGCTGTAGAAATTCACTGACAATCCCTTTAACAACTGCTCTTTAATCTGGGCAGACAGTGAAAGAAATCCAGTATGAAACAGCTTCGAATAGAATATGAGTAGGATGGTGAAGTCTGAATTATCCAACAAAACTCCAGCTGCCTAAACAGAAATCAAACCTCAAAAATTTCCACATCATGAATGACATTTGAAGCCATCATGTTGGACTGAATTACAGACTTTTACAGATTAGGCCTCTTCTATTTTTTTGTTGTTGTTGTTATTGGGTTTTTTCGTTCTGTTTTGTGGGGGGGTTTGTTTGGTTTGGTTTTTGTTTTTTTCCTCTTAATTTCTTGGACTGTGCTAGAGGGTCTTAAGATTCTAAGTGAAACTAATTTAAGTGGCTGCTTCTTAACAAAACCAAAAAAGTGTTGGCAGCATTTTTTACAGATTTGTTTCCTCGTATGCTTCCTTCTTCATATGTTTCCTTATATTCCTCATATCTTCCTTCTGCAGATGTTCCCTGCAGTAGAGAAGAACTGACCAGCTGGCAAGAAATCAAACCATGACCTATGATGCTGAAAGAGATCCATTTTGGATAGTCTCTTTGAGGTAATCTGTATTGGAAGCAAACTAAACCATGGCCAAAAGTTTGTGTTAAGTACTTAGTAATGTAAGAATTCCACCTATGTTTCTTACATATAGTATAAAAAAGTTCATCCTAATGTCTGTACTGAAGTCAGACAGTCTTTAAAACAGAACAAAACAAAGTTTGGCATTTTTGCTGAGCACAGGTCATGAAATAATTACAGACTTAAAATGAAACTATTAATCTTTCAGCAGTAAATCAAAACAGAGAGGTAGATATTTGCCTAGACAAATGTACAGGAGTAATGAAGTCTGGCAGGATGAATGGTAACCATAGCTCTGTGTTTGGCAGCCCTGTATTTGAGTTTACCTGGTCAGTAGCTGAGACACGAGCAGTTCTGAAAAGAGATGGTCACAAACACAAACATGTAAAACCTTGACAGACTTAAGCTAATACACTACAGTTAGAGTTAGATGAAGATAGGCTACAATGTATTCTGGAAGCGATATCAAATGAAAATGTGCCAAGTTAATTTAAAATTGACTCAAGGACCTAAAGGAAAGAAGAGCTCAGACAAAGTAAGGAAAAGAGAGAACGGAGTCTGAATGAACCACACTCTGAAAGACTCTAATTTAAAACAAGATACTATTGAGTGAAACTATGTTCAATAAAAAAACAGTTGCAGTTCCACATAAACCAGCCATCAATGCCCAGGTCTGGGATCAGCCTCTGGTTTCCCAGGCCATTAAAAATTTTCCTTCACAGTGCTCCCTGGGCATGCTGTGCTCCCTGCTTGCCATGCGATGACATGGCAATTCCATCGACATCCACAACATTTGGCAATCATGGGAGATTTCAGTATAAGAAAGTGGCATTTCAGAACATACAGTGCATTTCCAGGTTGGGATCTAGGTACCATGGCCAGTATCCCTGATAAGTAATGAGAAGCATGACTGGAGAAATGATAGCATGGAAATCTGGGCTCCTATAATCTCCTTGACTAGACCTTCCTGGGCTTCTCATGATCATGCACCAGGGAGCACAGCCTAAATTTGTTCTGGGTCTGGCTGGTTTCCTATTGATCTACTCAGTGGATTTCTGGACCCTTTTGTTCAGCCTCAGGTGAAAGCTGCAGATGCCAACCATGCCTTAAAGTCCTCAACCTACAAAACAGAAATTTGGTTCCTGCCTTCAGATGTGCAAATGCAGTTTCTTTCCTGCAAACGCAGCTCATGGAGGTTTTCACCTGACAAGCAGTGCTCTTTCTCCCTTGTTTTCAATAAGGCTGCAAGTGCAAATACACAATGTGCAAGAAGCTGTACCAGGTCCACCACCCATCTCCAATCCTCTACTGTATCATATCCATCTTCTCCTCCAGTTGCTAGAAGGAGCAAGCCCTGTCACCAACTAGCTTCCCAAACATTTTTCTCAGGACCTGCTTGTGTTTGGCCTCCAAATTTCCAGGCCAGAGCGGTTGTCTACATGCAAGTGCCCTCCCCAGGTGCTGCAAGTTTGACTGCCATAGCCTGGTGTCCATGGACAGTGCTGCCAAACATCCTATGCCTGCCTCTGTGGGGAAAAAGAAGTCCCAGAGCTAATGCAGGCAAGGTAAGAGCATATGGGCATTGAATGTGGCTACAGTATTTTTCTTCCTCTAGTGATCTTGTGGACCTAAGTGAGACTCCTGGACATCCTTATCTCCTGGTAGACCAGCCTGTAGCATGAGAGAAAACCAAACTCTGTTAAACATATTAAGTTTTCAAATGCTTATTTTTCAGCTCTAGAAATAGAGCTGAAATCAGGTAAATAAATAATAAAGAATAATAAAGGTAATAAAGAAAGAAAGCATGAGACAGAGGATTAGTTTATGAATATATAAGTAACACAGGAGCAATGTACACAGGAACAAATATTGCATGATGATAGAGTAAGGTTACATAGTAGCTCTCTCTGAGTAAGAACAACACAGGTCTGTAAAACTTTTTCCATAGGGAATCCTGGGAGTATAGTTTGTAATTTCCATGTTCTGACATGAATAGAATACACACGTAATTATTTTTAGTAACACTTGGATTAATAATAGTGGCACCCAGAGATTTGGTTTATAATATTTTACAATAAATTGTCATATCATTTAAAATGTGATGCATTCTGCTTCTTGTGCAACAAGTCTTGCTTTCTGAACAGTTTGGAAAATAATTTCAGCACACAACATTTTATTATATGCCTCCTACAGCTTATGAAGTCAAAATGTAGTTTTGCTTTCAACGTCATCTTAGTCACAGGGCTGACCATAATAAAAGGTACCTTATTTAAGTAATAATCTTTAAGGCATCCCAGACTTCAGTGGACAATAACAGTGTCTTTGTAGAGAGATTTAGGCAGATTCAGGCCCTAGAACTGCAATTAACTCAGAAAGACTGCAAAGGAAGGGAGGAACATGAAGGCATGCCAAGGAAATAAGATGTAGATTTTGAATCCTACATCTAAATGGCAAAATGAGTCTAGATTTCATCATGTCACAACAAGAGTCTACCTGGAGCATTTTAGTTCCCCCTTAAACCTGTGAAATTCCCTCTAAATAGTGTATGTTCTATGTCAGCTGAGGAGAATGATCTCAACTGCAAGAGATTAAGAGAGACAGAAGGTACTTTATTGCCTCAAAGACTAGGACAGTTCCATTTAAAGTAAACGGAAAGGCTCCCAGTGCCTTTGGTCACATCCAGTCTGATCCTAGGGGAGCTGTCTCTCCTGCTGCTGCTTCTTCTCATGACTCTTGCTTGTTACAGCTACTATGCCTGGAGTATGGGAGAATAAGGAAAGGTTTCCCATCCCTTTGTCAGTCACAAAATGGAAAGCTACAGCATAACCTGTGAAATACACTTTCAGGAGAATACAGGAAAAATGTACCTGTTTAAATTGTATACATTTTCCTGTATAATGTCAAGTCATATGTGCACTACAAGTAGCAAATAAGGGGATGCCTAAATGGTTTAGAAAGAAATATCCACACAACTCACTGTCAGCAAAATAGGATGCAGTTTGAATTCAGTCTTTATTATTTGAACTTAACACGGTAAGTTCAGTAAGTAAAGGGAAAAGTTGACCTGCTGCACTGAGATGTGCTCCACTCCTTAAATACCATTTGCCACATGGCATGTGTCTAAACTGTTTGATACGTGCACCAGCCCAAGTTGCCTAGATCCCAGTTCTTCCCCAGTCAAGCTGTCATGGTGTCCAGAGGGACTTTGACAGGCTTGAGAGTTGGGCCAAAAAGACTTGGGTGTGGTAGTAGATGAGAAGCTTGACATGAGACGCCAATGTGTGCTGGTGCCCAGAGAGCCAAACACGTCCTGGGCTGCATCAAAATAAGTGTGGCCAGCAGGGCTAGGGAGGGGATTCTGCCCCTCTGCTCTGCTCTGGTGAGGCTGCACCTGGAATACTGTGTACAGCTCTGGAACCTTCAGCACAGGAAGTGCATGGAGCTGCTGGAGAGGGTCCAGAGAAGGGCCATGAAAATGATCAAAGGGCTGGAGTAGCTCTGCTATGAAAACAGGCTGAGACAGCTGGGGAAGGCCCCTCTCTGGAGGTTGTTCAGGATAAGGTTAGATGAGGCTTTGTGCAGCCTGGTCTGGTGTGAAGTGTTCCTGCTCATAGCAGGGGGTTTGTAAACTGGTTGTCTTTAAGTTCCCTTCCAACCTAATCCATTATATGATTCTATGATTCTATGATGTCCCCACTTCATGTAGTTGTTTTTTCTCCCTCAGTAACAAAAGAAACAAGGAAAGGGAAAGTGTATATACCCAAATCTGACCCCATAAAACAGGGGTAGCATCGGGATACACAATTTGATCTGTGGTCTCGGAAGTACTTCCAGGTGCTGCATACTAAACATACCCAAAAAGTGCTCTGGCAGAAAGCCTAGATCCTGTGGTATGGAAAAACTGTAATAAGCTGTCAACGATGCATATATGGAGATTGCATATACAAAATTTTCTAAAACTTCTTTAACTCAGCTTCCTCCAGAGCCTTGGACATCCCATATGTTTTTTCCTAATTGTTCCCTCAAAACAAATAATTGTTAAATCATACTTAATTTGCATGTATCCTCATAGGGGAGGAGTAGAACAAACCCATACACAGCATTTTCAGGTTGAAAGCATCTAGCAAGCATCAACTAATTAAGCTCTTTAGAATAAAAAGAAGAAGGACTCATCTGCATAGCTATAGACAAGCTAGTTACCCTTGTCTCACTTCAGTCAAACGACATCTAGGCAATATTGACAAAAAGTCCAGAGCACTATTCATGTCTCCTAAACCAGCCACCTAAAGTAGATCAGATATGTACAACCTAAAAAACAACTTTACTGGCTATAAAGTGAGTCTACCCTGGCTGCCTTAACCACTGGACAATTTAGATATCCAAACCTGACTGGGAATAACTTCATGTCCTATATGAACTACTTGAACTATATGAACTATATGAACTTCAGCTAAATTATATCCAGCTAAGAAAGCAATGGTTTCAAGAATTTAAATTGCCTGAAGAAGGAAGAAAAAATTTCAGATGCACAATAGAATATAGCCCAATAAGTATTCAAAAGCTATATACTTCTACTGTTAAATTCAGAACATTGATTGCGTATTTGGTGTTCTTACTGTGATTTTTAGTGTCATGGTTTAACTCAGGATTGGCAACTAAATGGGCAACAACAATGCTTTTGGTCACCCTCCTACTCAGGTAGGAAAAAGAGAGAGAGAATAAGGAGAGAGACTTCCTGTATTGAAAATTAAACTAGACAGCTATAATGAAATAATTTAAGTAATTTAATTAGATACTAATGACAAAAGAAAATATGTACAAATATATACAATATGAGTAGGAATGTGCAAAATCCCTATTGTCTCCTCCCACCCCCAGCAACTCCCACAGCATCTCCTGAGTTGTGAGCAGCTCCAAAATGTCCCGGAGCTGCTGGAGAGAGCAGCAGAACAGACAGGAACTAAGGGGAGAGTTACGAGGGTCAGGAATGCACAAGCCTGGGAATCAATGGTGATGGATAGATGGAGTCCACCCTGGACACAAGCCATGAATGGAAATGGAGGGAAGAAGAGGAGTCTGACTTCCATGATCCCTGAGTTTATACCAAGACCTATGTAGATATACATATGGAATACTTTGGTTCACCAATTTTGCTGTCTGTCTAGTTGGCTCCTCCTTATGGGAGGGTTGCAGATACGACTGGTCTGCTCCTTTGGTGTCTGAAGTAGCAAATCCAACAAGTAGAGCAAAGTGTCCTCGATCTCTTGGCAGTATCTATAAATACTCAGGTGTTATCAGTCTACTAGCTGGAAATCTTGCTGCTAGTTTCAGCAAGTGTGCTGCTTAAAAGAGACGTCACTGAAGAAAGAAAAATAAAAAGCAACAGTAAAAAGAAAATTGGCTTCATCTTGGCTCAAACCAGGACAGTTAGTTTCTTAAAGACCTGTTTGCTCAGCTCTGCAGGGATTTTGTTTCATGTTATAAATGATAACCGTAGTCTCTTCAGAACAAAATACTGATAACATTAAGTATTTTAGCTGTCCATGAAAGGTGATCTGTTTGACAAAAATCTGGTGGTTAAACAGTTTATCCCTATAGACTTTAATGTATCACCATTATCACTTTTTGTGCTGTTCAAATAACCTGCATAACCACTTCTTCAAAAAGAAATAATATTAATTTGTTAAGACAAAGAGAATCCTTCTTACAAAGAGGAGTCATGAAGAAGCAGCTGACATGTAAGTTAGTCATACTTCCTTGTGGCTTCTCTCTTAAAGGCTAAAGATACATGGCCAATCTGCTCATAAAATCCACAGGCACAGCAATAATCATGTGCACAATGCACAAAGCCTACAGCTGTTAAACTTTTGGCCATTTTTCTCAAAATTGAAGTAGCAAATAGAATAGGCTAAATATTAATGGTTCACCAATAAAGAAAAGAAACAACCAAGAAGTCAGAGTTGCATAAGAACTTGGTGGCAGATGAGTCAATGAAGCCTGCTTGAGGTAAGGCTGTAGCCAATGCCACAACAAGCAGCAATATTAGCCATATGGAAGTCTGAGATTTGGAAGGATGGTTGCAAGTACAAACCCACCCCCTCATCTCCTGGCTCCCAAGGGAAAAGGGCATCAAAGCATCTCAATTTCAAATCTCACCCAGCTTAAAAGAATATGTTATTGTTTTTATTCTTGTTAAATGAGAGTACAGAACTAACATGGCGAGCCCTCTACTTCCCAGGAACATGGAATTAAAAATGACTCATGGCTCTGGATGATGATGCTGCCTTGGCTATGGTAGAGGCTCCCACAGCAAAACTCAGAGGTGCTCCATGGTCCTTTAATACAATTTAGGACGACCACCAGATGTCTTAAATTACACAAAGAAGGAGGCCTAGGAAGTACCAATCAGCTACTTCATTGAGCAACAGCAATGAACTCTCACGCTGAAAGCAGGGAGAGTCATAAGTCTTCTAGGCTATCATGAAATCCCTCCAAAAGAAGAAAATTAGCTGGGCTTAGCTCACTGTTTTGTTATTGTTTACATAGAGCCATAGAAAGACAGGTAGATAAACAGTGTGGCAAACATTTTCTATCACACAATATATTTGTCCTTACGTAACAGTTTACTTCCATGCCTTTTTCTAATAGGATTAAAAATTAGGGGGGAAAAGTGTGTTTTCAAAGGAGAAACAAGTTTGGCAGCAAGAAAAAACTGAGATGAGTAATACTTCTGTTTGTGCTTTTCAGAAAATTTTATTTGAAAGCTCTCTTGTGCCCTAAGTGTTGACTCATGCATTACACGTTTCAGCATCTGCATTTACCCTGAAGCACAGCAAACTTATATATGGGAAAGTAAAAAAAAAAGTTGCATCAGAGAAGAGAGGGATCCATATAGTTTGAAGAGCTCTGTAGCAAATCTGCTCATTTTACAAGAGGGAAAAAAAAAAAAAAAAAAAAAAAAAAAAAAAAAGAAGGAAAAGAGATAGCAAATTTATTTTCAACTCTCAGTCTGGCAAACTCAAGTTAAAATACGAAAGTCAAACCGGGTTTATTCCTTCCTGAGTGCTATTGCTGGTACCAAGGAGCCCAAGAGACAGATAATTTTCTCAGTTGTCCTTGAGCAGCCCTACAGTCTTCAGAGCACACATTCAGGGATCTCTGAGCACCCTGATTGCCATCTGTGGGTATGCACCATAGGCTGCACTTCAAGTGACATACAGGGAGTTACCCTATTGATAGAGAACTGGGAGGAATGGGTTGTGGTTCAGCCTCTTGTTGTGTATTACTCATCAGGTTAGTAAGTTTAAAGATCAGTAAAACTATTCGTGTCACTAAGGTCAGCAGATGTAACTCTGCACACAGGCAGCAAAACTGGGGAACAATTTGTCATTTTATATAGTCACTTTTCAAAGCAGAGCTACAGCCTTAAAAGACACTTGTTTCTTCTGCCTTCTCTCAGTCCTATTTTGCATAATAAATCTGGATTTCCTTTGTGGACAGTAAGTAAAATGAACAGCTTTGTCTAGGACCTCTTCTGGAAATTAGCTTTCAATAATTTTAGTATACTATACATCATTTTTCTCTCAGTGTTATTTGTGCATAATTATACTTTGATGAAATTAATGTTGTTTGCTTTTATTTTAATGAAGTGAGATAAATGTTGAGTGTTTCCAGTTGTTTCAGGTAAAACAGAAATTAGTAACTCTATGATTACAAGTAATTCTCAACAAGAAAAATCCAGAGTGCAATCTTGTGGCTACAAGAGCATATGAGTAATTCGACAGATTATTTGGAAATATTTTGATAGATATGAATATTTTAGGGGAAGAAATGAATTTTTATTAAACATAAAATACCACACTGGAAATGTTTATAAATAATGTAAAGATGAGAAATATGTTTACTTATGTACCTATTGTATTTGTCCTATCAATATTAAAGAACCACATGATTTCAGTGATCATTCACAGAGCACAAATACTGAACAGTCAGAACAACCATATTATGACTAGCAAGTACTCATTAACTACTTAGTAAAGAATTACCATAACTGCAGAAAATGTAAATAACTCCGATAACAATTTTCTGACTAAAAAAGTAACCAAAATTGCAAACCATGAGATGAGAAATTAGTACCTATATGAGATCAACTGTCAAGACAGCATATATGAAAAAGAAAGAATGGGAGAACAAGACATCTAGATTCAGGCTTCCAGGATTATCTATGTAGTAGCTACAACTATACTGTGTCAGCTGGATCTGACAACAGTTCAAATGATCAAGACTGAGTTAATAATTCCAAACATTAATTTGTTATCCATATCTGAAAGAGAATATCTAACCCCCTAAGACAGCAACATAACTACATTTTATCAACCATCCTGACAGCAGAATTATAATTAATTCGCAAAATGCAGATTTAAAGGTGGCAAAATACACATATATATATAGATCTATAGATATATGAAAGGCACTCAGAAAAGAAAATATATTCATGCAGTACAACTAACCTCTAGCAATAAAAGTCTCCCAGGAACTGTGTGTAAATTTCCTCCTTACTGGAAGTCTAAAATAAGAGGAAAGAGAGGGGGAGAGAGTTACCTCTGTTTTCATGCCCTTTCCCAGAATACCTGGCAATGCTCATAGGAACTCAGAGATGAGGAGATAGCTGGGCCAGAAGGTGACATATCCATGCAAGCTTAGCCTCAGCTCTGCATGGCATCATACAGCACTGTACAAAGTATCTGCTACAAATTCCAGGGTAAGAGTATATAGGAAAGCCCTTAGCATCAAAGTTATTCACGTTATTTCTGGGGAAGTGACCAACTGCCTTGGGGGGTTGATTCTTGGGTATATATATATGTATATACACTATAGATCATAATCTCTCTGAACCCACACAGTACAGCATTGCTAATCTGCACGAGATCAAGAGTGCTTTGGGGAAGTAGTTTTCACTGTACTGTGAACTGGTTTGTATATAGATGTAAAACTAGTGCTAAGGTAAATACACATTTTCTTCCAGTTTTCTTTCCCATGGCTACATTGATCCTCCTGTGAAGATCATAGAATCATAGAACGGTTTGTGTTGGAAGGGACTTTAAAGGTCATCTCATTGCAAACCCCCTGCCACGAACAGGGACCCCTCCCACTAGACCAGGTGGCTCAAAGCCCCATCCAACCTGGCCTTGAACACTCCCGGGGAGGGAGCATCCACAGTTTCCCTAGTCACCCTGTTCCAGTGTCTCACCATCCTCACAGTAAAGAATTTCATTGGTGAATAACCTGCAGGCACCGCTCTGTTCTACTTGACTGATACCAAGGCAAGTGAATCTAACCAGACAGTTGAAGATAGACTTAATAAAAAAAATATTTCTATTTACATCAGTGTCTCACTTAAATAATTAGATAACAAACCTCACCTTTGAGAGGAAGAACGAATGTCACTCATGAACAAGAAATAATACTGTGTATTACAGTACCCTCTAGTGACTCCTGCCATAGCTGGATTTCAACTGGAGTTCAGCACATCCCAGAGTAAATCCCACCATGGTAAAAGTGCAACCCCTAGAGTTCTCCAATGTTGCCCCAGAGGTTAGGGATATCAGTCTCAGCTTTCTTTCCTAGGTAGAGTAGCACTAAGTGTTGAGTTTTCCTTCATTTCTTGTCTGCTCCAGGGTTTGACTTTCTTAATTTCAAATACACAGTTTTTAAAATCTCTGTGAGCTCGTAGCTAGAAACTCACTATTCTTTGATCTCACATTATGAGCTTCCTACACAGCAGGAAGCTGATATTTTTTCATGTCAAAATCCAGTCATATCTCAGAAGGAAAAAAAAAAATTAAAAATCAGCTTTTTCTTCTCTGCCCCAGTTTTCATCACAAAACCTTTAGTGCCCATTGCTTTCATAAGATCTTTCCTCCCTGTCTGACACATAAACTGTGGGAAATCTTTCCCAAGTGTGATTAAACCCATCCCATCAACCCATTCCAAAAGCCACTTTGGATTCCGTGTTCCTCTATTCAAACACTTCCTTCCCCTCCCATGGGGTTTAACTCAGGAGCTGGCAAGAAATATTATTAGACCCTGGATGGCCTGGCCTTGAAAGGTCATTATCAAAGGTACTGTAACTCCCTTCTTGACCAATGTTCTACACAGCAAACTGGGAAGAAAAGGAAAGTTCAGCTAGCTTTGTACCTGAATTCTTTACTTTTAACTGCATCTTCATTGTTCCCCTTTCTTGAAAATAGCCTGATCACAGGTAACACACAGAAGTTGGTATTAGCAAAGCAAAAGGGTATAATATCTGTAGGGTTTCATATGTGGAACCAATTTTTCAATAGTTGCAAACTCTACCTGAAACACATGCTAACAGCTTTGCTCTTCAAATTTACAGACCTAACAATTTGAAAGAGTTGCCTTTTAACTAGTGGACCAGAAAAGCAGTTACAGTTCAGACAAGGGTGTTTTGAGGTGTGAGGGTGAAGAAAAGCTTTTGAGAGAGAGTTTCAGGCTTCCTTCAGAAACTTTGCAGCTCATGGCTGAACAGTTGCATGTGCAGGTGTAGTTGGAAAAATGTGCCGAGCAGGCTCTAGGAGAAGCATAAATGCTTTTCAAATGGATTTATGGATGGATACTTGAGGGGTCAGCACTACATGATGTGGTATTATTTTAATCCCTTACTCTGCCCATTTATGCTTTGGTCCCATTCCCAGAATGGCTGAGTCACCTTCAAGAACTTATGATGGAGAAAGAGAGGAACTGGGAAGGGAGCAGGATGCCAATGTTTAAACCCTGACCTAGGTCTGCTGATAGTATGTCCCCACCATTCCTGGAACTACCAGGGAAATTGTCTCTGATCTGCTTTATTTAACACTGCAATCTGTCCCACATATAGTTCCATGCTCCTAAGCATAGATCTAGCATCTTCAGATTCTCCAAGACCCCAAATATCAGCTGCAGAAACTGCTCTGAATTAGGGCTTAGATGAGAGAACAGCAGCATGACAGGCAGCTATCATGACTCAACCTTGACACTAAGCAAACTGAGTAGTTAAATAATTCACTGTAATTCAGCTCAGCAATTCAAAATACCGCACACTCCTGATTCCCTGGCAAGCTACTTCATGTAGGGTATGATATATTTTTTCGGCAGCTTCAAACTGCCAAAAATGTGGTATTATTTCTCAAACAGGAAACAAATTAATGAAGGATGTGCGAGGTAAATGAAAACATGTCACAGAATGAAAACATGGTTCAAAAGCTCTTAATAAATTAAAAGTTACAAAAAGCAATTTACAGAGTGTTTTATGTATGTCACTACAATGAGGTTTTATTGGTGTGATATCATAATTTGGCTGTCTCTGATTCCTTTCTCTTGGCAGCTCTAGCTCCAAAGACATTATGCGCTGATCATGCCAGCTCAGAAAGCTGAATGCCAGAGGTCTGCTTTATTTGGGCAGTAATCAACGAGACTTGTAGGTTTACCTAAGGCCTTCCACATCAATTCTACAAGCACCAGATCTTAGGGTCTTTCTTGCTTCACTGAAGTAATTGCCTTTGTGCAGAGAAACTGAGTGAAGTAATCAGGATTCACTTTCCAAACTGCATGGGTTTTAGTGGTTTTCCAAATTCCCTGTGGAATTATTTGTGTTTGCAAATGTATCCAGTGTTTGCTTTGAACTTTCTCCCCTCTCCTGTCCTTAAAGATAAATGAATTCCTAAACATGTTTGTACTTGCAAAATCATAGATTTATACACTTCATGCCACTTTAATCCCTATTAAACTGATCTGAAGTCATGTCAGGCCAACTATCCACAGTAAAATGGATTAGACAAGCCAGTTGATCAGATACCAAAATTACTCTAGGCACCTTTTCTGTCTAGCCTCCATGCACTTAGAGTACTATTTTCATACAAATAATTTTGTTCTCTTTAATTCCTTTGTGATTAGGCTAATTCACAAATAATATTGGTTCTTAGAGAATCATTAGTGTAAAGCAGAGCTGACAATGCTTTTAATTAGCAGTTTCATACCTCCTCTATCCATTTGGAAATAAAATTACTTCTATATCAATTGATTAGTTATTTTAATTTACACAGCCATAAGTGCTAATATGCAGTGGCCATAAAACTTATTTGTTAAATAATTTTTAAAGTACAACTGATATTTATTTCCTGCAGAAGTAGAAGAAGTTTTGTTTAAAAGATTTGTCATGTGACTGCTGCAGCTCCTAACAGAACATACTAGAACTTCAAGTGAATTTCAAGGAGGAACCAACGTGGATTTCAACACAATTTTTATTTCCACTACAGAATTTTGTATTACCAAAGGAAAATGTAGGTTCTTTGAATGTCTGAAAATTATGTATAAGACATTGTACAAAGAGAATCTCAGACTGCAAAAGAATGTTTATTTACTGAAGACTAAGATGTTCTGTGTTCTCAAACTTTTGTTAGTTTTTGAGACAAAAAAATAAAATTAAATACTTCATCTTACTAAAGTGAATTGTAATTTAAAACAGTTGTTGGAAAATCAATTTATCATTTTTTTACATAGAATAAATCAACATTTGGAATAAGCAATTAACGTTATTAAATCATATACAAAATCTCTGTTTGGGTGGTTATGTCAACACAAATATATTATAAAGTTGTTTCTAAAGTCTTGATTTTCACATTTCATTTTGAGAACAATGACCTGACTTCTCAGCTATGCTAAGTGTTTCATATTGAAGGATAGAAATAGAAAGCGGGTTTAGATTGATTACTTAAAAATTACTTAGGTAATATGCCCTCCAAACTCCTTGGTGCACATAATACAGTTTTGGTGCAAATATTAGACAGGTTCTTCTTCCTTTGCCTTTCCTCTGCAGAAGAAAAGCTGCTGGCCACATTGCCACATTCATATCCCTTTGTAGCAAGACAGCTGACTGGCCCATTGCCCTCCATGCCGACCCCCAACCACTTACTCTTGTCCCTGGGGATGCCTGCTCCCTCCAGCAGGA
>NW_009952533.1:10137021-10170532 GCF_000747805.2 Chaetura pelagica | reverse complement strand
GAATGGGGTTTTTACACTCACCTCACTCCCACAGTAATGCCATGCCATGGTTGGAAAATCAGCAGGCAATGCTCAGTCCTCCTCCTCAGTAGCAAGTGTTGCCACGTTGTACTGGCAAAGAATAAAATTATCCGATCCTCTGTTACATCTGTGAGTAAAGTGGAAAACGAAAGGATTCAGTTTTCTCCTGAAATTGCTGTTATACTCTTCACTGCCATGTTGTCAGACCATGCTTTGGACCAAGAAGAGAAGAGCTGAGCAAAAATGAAAACAAAAATGAAATCTTCCAACAGAAGTTTAGTGCCTGATAATAAAAAAAGATTAATTTTTAGTTTAGATTTGTAGCCTGTGTTAAGCAAGTTTACCACACTTAATCATACCTGTTCAAGTTGTTAGTCTTTCTGAATGCTTCTCCAGAAACGGACAAGCACATATAACTATGAAAATGCAAGGATTACTGAAATAAAACCAAATGGTATGTCTATTTTCTCTTCCTTATCAACTGATGAAGTATCAACCATTTAGAAATTTCTATAGCCAGATAAGCATTTCCAAATGAATTTATTTAGTCTATTTGTTTCTCAAAAAGAGTACAAAAGAAAATAAATACAATTTTTCCCCAACTAAAATCAACCTCATTGAGGCATTTATTTTTACAACTTATGGCATTTGAACACAGAAAAATCATTAAGTGAATGTCACCCACTCTGCTCATTGAATGAGGCCAAAATCCTCTGGGAAGAAAAAGGGAAAACAACATGCAATCATGTGGTCAGAGGCTGCATATTTGGACAATTTTGCAACTCCAGAATATTTTGGTTTTAAAGACTTACCAGTCCCTTCATATCGTTTCTGTACGTCATGTTTATAACTTTGCTTTGTCCATCTTCTTCTTCTCCCACACCTTTTGGCTCACTTAACTGTTGCTTTACATTTGCCACATAACTGAAATCTTTTAGGCAGGAAATGCAGCTATCTGAAAGCCTGGAGTGCAACCCGTGTATAACCAGTGTCACAGCAAGTAAAATAATGGCAACCTGATTTATCATTTGAAGGCATAAAAAGGCATTATTTTAGGAGAGAGGAGATACAGGAGGGTACACTCTTAAGGAAAATGCTATTATGATATTCAAAGTCCTAGCATTAATGAAAAAGAAAAACATTTCCAAAAAGCTGATATTATGGCTAGCTATTTTACAGTTTTTCTGTATTTGGCAAGAGAAAATAAAAAAATTAATGCATTCCATTCCACTCAATATTACTGCAGCAATTTGTCCTAAAGAATTCAGCAACGTTACAGAAACAAGTTCTCAAAAATAAACAAGAGTCAGACTCAACTTCTGTGGAGTATATGAGCATTAATACTACCCAGCATCTCCAATCCATTGCATTGGGGAAGACTATATTGAGCATATGCCAAGTAGAGAAGATGCCACAAATACATCTACTTACTGTCAAGGTGAGCTTTGTAGCAAGCCTTCATGAAAGTTTTAACCCAAACAATGATAATCAACAGAGATAGTGACAAATGGAAAGGAAGTGGGGAAGAATAGTGACATTTGTTGCTGAACCATATGTGCGTGGTTTGAAAGACATGACTGAATTGTTTTTGGTACTCTATTATTCTGACATTTAGAATGAGGCAAGTTTCCATTTCCATTAATGTACTGCCAACTCAAAGGGGAACTGTCGCAAATTTGAGACTAAAGAAAGCTGTTCCTCAAACTTCTCTTGAGCATAATCAATGCCCTTGCTAAGCAACAGAGTAGTGTCACAATGTAGAACAGAAATTATTATTTTGCTTTCTGCTTTTTGAATACAAGAATGTGTTTTATACCTTATGATGATATGGCATAAGCTGCTTTGACAGAAGACCATGAATTTATAAATGAAAGGAAAGCAATCAATACAAAGGAACTCTGTTGATCAAGATTTTTCTGATTGCTAACCTGGAAAATCCAGTCACTGAGAAAGTGATCCAGTCTGAGATGGAGGAAGTCCCCGTGTATTTTAGGGGGTTGGACTAGGTGACTTTTAGAGGACCCTTCCAACCCAAGACATTCTATGATTCTGTGATGCTATGTTCAGGTGAAAGAACCTGAAAGCCTGAAAACTTTAAAAATTGTAGTTAGAACAAAAAACTGTTTGGTGGAAAAGTACAATGATCATCAGTTTCCTTTATTCTTTTTTTAAGTCACTGCCTATCTTTACCAAAAGTTTAAAAAGAAAGGGGAAGAGTGAGATGAGGCAGAGGGGGGAGAGGCTGAAGGTAACACAAGGTAATTCAGGATCTAGAGAGGAGGTTGTGGACTCACAAATTCATGCCTCTTTGAAACAGCTCCTGGATGCTGAAATTTCCAGCTGAAAGGAGCTGTTTAGCTGCTTTGCATACCACTTGCATTCAAAGGACTCTCCTGACCTTTGGCTATGATAGATGAGCATGATGCTAGGGACATCACTCAGAGATCAAAACTGAAGAGATTAATTATCTCAAAATCATTGATGTGAATTTTCTTTACTAATTCATATTTCCTCTTTGTGACTACTTAATTTCTGAAGCTTAGGTGGTAGTGGCTCAAAATCATTCTCTCTAGGAGTCAGTGACTTCTTCAGTAAGGGAAAAAAATAAGGCTGTGTATCAGCTCATTGCCATACTAACTGTATGTTATTCTTATTTGTTTGGTTGGAGTTTGGTTTGTTTTGGGTTTTTTTGTTTAATTTGGAAGTAGTTTAAGAAAGCCTCCAGTTGATGAACCCCAGTTTTTACATAACTCCCTTTCTGTAGCAGACATGGAGCTCAGTGTTTGCCATTTCATCTAGGAATAGCAGAAGAGTGAATACATGGAACTCTGTGCCTTGTTATCTCTCTGAAGACTGCTGAATTACAGCCCTGGCCTGACCCCACTTCCCAGCTCCTCTTGCCACTCATTCCTGGAACACTCCCCACACCCCTCAGAGATTAATTTCATTGCATAATTCACAAAATCCCTTATGACCATGCACATCTTTGGTGCCATTATGTGTATTTTTTTTCTTTTTAATTTGGACCAACTTCATCGTTTTTTATCAATTTGAGATTTCCAGCAGTTCTTGTTGTATTTTCCCACTCTGCTAGTATAAAGAATACAAGGAAATAGGTAAGAGTATGTACATATTTTAACTTTATACGGACAAATCTATTGCTAGAAAACATGCCAGGATTGGCAATCGAAGCACCTGAAGCCCTTCATTCACCCACACAGCATGTGTTATAAAGATTAAATGTTCTATAATGATGAAATGTAAACTCCCTCTCAACACCACTCCATTTAGAATCAAAGACTCAACAAGGTTGGAAAAGACCTTCAAGATAATCAAGTCCAACCATCAGCCCTACAACCCCTAACCCCTAAACCAAAACACCATGTCCACTCATTTTTTTAACACCTCCAGGGATGGTGCCTCCACTACCTCCCCGGACAGCCTGATCCAATGCCTCACCACTCTTTCTGTCAGGAAGTTTTTCCTAATATCCAATCTGAACCTCCCCTGGTGCAAAGTGACCCCGTTTCTTCATCTTATTGCTAGTCACCAGGGAGAAGAGGCCAACACCCACCTCACTACAACCTTCTTCCAGGTAGTTGTAGAGAGCAATGAGGTCTCCCCTGAGCCTCCTCTTCTCCAGGCTGAACAGCCACAGCTCCCTCAGCCTTTCCTTGTAAGACCTGCTCTCCAGACCCCATGTCAGACTAGTTACTCTTCTCTGCACCCTCTCCAGCACCTCAATGTCCCTCCTATACTGCAGTGCCCAAAACTGCACACAGTACACAAGGTGCAGCCTCACCAAGGCTGAGTAAAGAGGCAAGATCAGCTCCCTGGTCCTGCTGGTCACATTATTTCTGATGCAGGCCAGGATGTTCTTGGCCTTCTTGGCCACCTGGGCACACTGCTGGCTCATGTTCAGCCAGCTGTCTATCAACATCCCCAGGTTCCTGTCTGCTGGGCAGTTCTCCAGCCACTCCTCCCCAGCCCTGTAGCACTGCTGGAGATTGTTGTGTGTGCAGGACCCAACATTTGGCCTTATTGAACCTCATGCAATTGGCGTCAGCCCATCGATCAAGTCTGTCCAGGTCTCTCTGCAGAGCCTCCCTACCCTCAAGCAGATCAACACTCCCACCCAACTTAGTGTCATCTGCAAACTTACTGAGGGTGCACTCTATCCCCTCATCCAAACCATCAATAAAGAAGTTAAATAGAGCAGCCTCAGCACTGAACCCTGGAGAACATAAAATGAATAAGGGCTAAGAATAACCAGTAGAAATGCCAAGGGAGAGAGAAACAGTATGAGTACAAGTCACAAAATTTATCTTACAAAGAATACCAGTTCAATCCCTGTAAATGCTGGAGAATTGTGAACAGAACACTGAATTAATCTCTCTTTAAACACTGAGTAAAATAAAATAATGACTAAAACAATCTTACAAGAGATGGGGAAAAAAAATGAAAACTAGAAAGCAGGGAAAAAAAATAACAACACAGACAATCTACTGGTCTGTCTGCATGCAACGATCCCTAACAAAAATACTACCTTGGATGATAATACATCTGAGGAAATACACTGAAACTCCCATATCATTTTACACAAGAAGTCTAGAAACTATCTGCTGGAGCAGTTTCTCATAGTTATCACTCTGCTTTGCATTTCATTTGCTGCCATTTGGTCCACAGAAACCACCCACTGAACATTTGCCTTTGAAGTGCACCACCTTGTCCTATGTAATATGACTGACTTCTTGGGTCTCTCTCAATTTGCCACAAACAGCCTCTGAAATCTCCAAGTTGTGAGTGACTTCTAGTTTTTGTAGCATTGCTACAACATCTTATGTTCAAACCAGCAGCCTTGGAGGGAGAGAACTAGTGGCTTGAGTTACGAACAAGACCAAACCAAGACTGAGTACAGCAGTGATGGATGAATGTTCAGAGTATGGCTAACCTTAATGCAATCTGTTTCACATTCAGCACACTCAGATAAGATAATTGGTATGCTGCAGACATTCATCCACGACCCTAGATTTTCTTTAGGTAGGCGCTTTTTTTTTTTCTTTCCCTCTTCCCCCTGTCTCCCTCTCATACATTTGATTTACAATGTACAAAAACCTGAGTATTATGCAGGATTACAGTATATTGCAGCTCACAGTGCAATATTTGACTCTCTGGAAGGTTTTCTCAGATACCTAAGACTAGTCGTTGGTTTGCATGCAGGTGACTATTTTATATTCATTGTTTCTAGTCTCCCAGCCAAACAGTTTTCTTGCTTCTGGCTGGTAGTTATAATTGTATTATTCGGTAAATCACTCATAAATCCTTTGTGTTTTGTTTGTGGTCCCTTTTTAGCAAGAAAACATTTGTTGCTGAATGCAGAGTTATAAAGATCAAAAATTCCACTAGGAAAATATTACATTTCTAACATTGCTGCCATCCTTAGAGACACAGCTGCTAAAGATTTCTTTAGTGGACTCTAGTGGAAGTTTATTTTTATTATTTTTTAAGAGAAAATCCCTTCTGCCTATGCTTACTGTCTTGCTTATCATTTGAGAGAGCTTGCCGACCATGCTAACTTCAATATAGTTTGAATGAATCCACAGCACTGAATATTCATACAGCGTATGATACAGACACTGAACCCAATTTAGTAAATGAATACTTGTAATTTCACCAAAGCCCCTCTGAGATATTATTATGCAGATTTATGAAGGAATATTGCTGAAGCAATTCTTGGCTGTGTTTTCAGCCACTGAGGACTTAAAGTATGTAAAGCTAAAATAATTTCAGACTTATTTACTGTCACTGCTTTAATCTTTTGGACTTTTCTGACATTATTCTCTCATTGGTTTGTATCCAGCATCCCCTCCCCTGTCCTTGCCCTTGAGCAAAGAGCCAGCTTCACAACACCTGCAAGCGTTGCCAAGTTACTCCCAACAATACCCTTGCTGCCATAATGCCAGCAATCTGTTCTAATCCTGCTGCTGCAGAATTGCATTACTGGCAGAGGGATGCATGGACACGGGCATGTGGGTACTATCACTCACAAAGAAATACAGAGACCTACACACAACCAGATCGTGAGCAGACTCACACCTCTTCTGTGTGATGAAGATTACCTCAATATTTTGGGACTACAGACCTCATAAAAGAAGGAATAATCGGGCTGAGGAATGGTGGAGATACTTGACTCAATAGTATATTACAGTCCTTTAAAATTCAGCAAGTGTCCTGTAAGTTGCTCTGTGTTACAGACTTTACAGGCATTATCTTTTTGGAAGTTTCACAGACCCACGTATTTTTTCATCCCATACCCACTGTATCACCTTCAACTTCATCCCTCTGGGTGTCAGAAAGAGAACTCATCACTGCCTGTTAAATGTCACTTAAAATTACATTCTATTCTCTGACATTGCTAGCAAAAATAATCATGAAAGATATAGAGCAGTATCACTCACTCTAGTGAATATTGCATCCCCTGCCCAACTCTTTAAGGGAATTAGTAACCACTGGACTATCTCAGTTTGCTAATGGGCACAGTGCCATATCCTGAATCCCTATTCATATTGCGTCATTTGTTCCTCAGCAATAGGAGTCCTACCTCACATGAGATGAACTAAATGTGGCCTACAGGCTTCAGAAGGTTACAGCAATAGTTAAATTTAAGCATACTGTAAAAGCCCACAGTTCTTCTCAGTAGCATTTCTTGGTATACAATATAGTAACATATGCTACATGGAAGTGAATCGTAAAGGCCAACTTCTGCTCTTGGATTCAGATCTCCTTGACTTCAGTGAGACTGCAGAGCAAGGGAGCCTGGTGACACCTGCAAGCAGCAAGTAACCATGGCAAAGTCTCCACGGGGGAGCCAAGAGAAAGATCAGCAGATAATTCCTGAAGGTTTCTTGTGCTTCATGCAAATTGTCACATTGTGGCTCATTTTAGCCATGTTTGGTGTGGTGAACATGCACATGTACATCTTGAAATCTTTTTGCAAATTAATGTGTGATAGAATAAGACAAGTGAAGCCTACGGGCAAAAAGTTAGAAAAGCTACATGTCAGAGACATAGTAATAAAAGAGCTGGAGGTAGAAGATGATGGGAAAGAGCAAGAGAATTGTTGCAAAAAAACTCTTTTTCTTGTAAACAATAGGTTATTAATTCATTTCAAAACTTTTCCTATTTCATCCCTCTCCATTTTTCTTCACATTTCTTATTTTTTCCTGGATTCCTTTCCTGCCTTCCTTCCCTGTTTCTCTGTCTCTTTTTCCCCATCACTCTGTGTTTGACTGACTGTCAAGTTCAATATGGGAAGAGGGTATTGGCTCTGAAAATCTCAAAGAGTAACTTTGAAAAGACACACATTCAGATACTTTATAAGAAACGTTTGGCTACACATTTAGAATCCAAGATACTGAGGTACAGAGGAGTAATTAAAGAAATTCTTCTTTCCGCTTGCAATCATTAAACTATGGTTAGCAGAAGTAAAACACGAGTTGGTTGAAACTTAAGGATGGGTCCAACCGCTCAACACTGTGTGAGTGAAAATAATGAAAGCTAAGTTGCAATTTTCAAGAGGAAGTGATGACTGTGACTGACTTGGCTAGACCAATCAATTGCACATGGCTTAAGGAAGCTTTTCTCCTTGTCAGGAAATCCCCTTCACTTGCTGCACCTCTTCAAGAGGTTCAATAAGCATTGTAAGATTTGGAAGTTTGAAGAGGAGCTTTCCTAAGGAGCCGCTGGGCATTTATTATCTTTTAAAAATAATCAGGCAAACCCCATGAACTGCAAATAAGTGACACTACATTCACATCTCAATACCAGGAAGCGACGATGTTGTTCCATGAAATATAACTTCAGTCTTCTCTCAGGACCCTTTCCAACACCTATCTCAGATAAAAATGCAAGGCTTGTAATATCTGCAGGTAGAACTGACTGTACCTGGCTCGCCATCAGCTTGGCTTGAGGATTTTTATTTGTGGGTGAGCTTGAGGTGGTTCTCTCAGCTAGTCCATTGTCAGCTGGAGGGACCAGACACCATTTTGCATCATTTGGAAAGCTGGATATAGTGGACAGAGATTGGAAAGGCAGAGGTTATTCAAAAACGTGTAAAGAACTTTGGTAGAGCTCCGATACTTTTTCTCTACCTTTATTATGCAGTATTTTAATAAACATGATGAAACTTTTAAAAACATAATTATTCCAAGTAACAAAGACAAGGTTGTATGTCATCCTTTTATTTACAGTGAAGCTCATGCTTTAGGGGTGCCATCCTTCTAACTCCTGGCACAACCTGCTTTCCTGCTACTCTTCCAATGGACCATGGATATTTTTGTCAATGTATTGCCCCTCTCTACGATTGTACAAAAGGAAAAATTATGGCTGGAATTTAGGGGGCATTATTCTTGACTCACATTATCAACTTATGTTGAAGTTGGGACAGTCCACAGAGCCGTCAGCCAGTGATGGCTCCATCCATCATCTTTCAGCAATTCAAATGGCTTCACTGTATGTGTGAATTTCTGACCTGGGCCAGTGCTGAACTAGAGGAGAGGTCTAACAGCTGCCATCTATAGCCAGCTGACTATGCCAGCTGTACTTCCCAGCTAACCTGCTCAGAATACAAGGAATAGTCAAAATTTTACTGAGTCCTGTGGAGACTGGCATAGTCCAGTTCTGAAGCTTCTTCTTACTTCAGCAAATAATAAAGGAAAAGTGCTAGTTATGTTCTGGGAGTAAAAGCTATATTTTTGCTCGAATATGCACTCAATAGGAGGCAGCAAATTCCAGGTACAGTATATTTACAGTAGTACAAAATACTTACCACAGAATGCTCTCAGCAATTCATCCAGTGCCTTGTAGTAAACCCCTCCAAGATGTCACACACAGGAATCATCCAAATTAGAGAAAAAGAAAACACAAGAGCACCCAAAATCTACTTTCCTTCTGACACTCATTTCTATACAGTGGTCATTTTTTGCTCTCCTTAATTTCAGAGTTCATTCATCCAACAAATCAGAACAAGTCTCTCATGTTTCACAATCTTTTTACTTTGTACACAAAGCTCTACTTTATTGTCTGACATTAAGCTTTTCACTAGATAGCATATGCCCAAAGCATCCATTATTTCAGGTAGTTGTAGTAATGACAGACCACAGAACATCAGCTGTACTTTTAATTTGAAAAGGGTGCTTCTGTGATGAAGACAGAAACTTGAATACAACAAAGCAGTTTTATGTCTAACAATTAGGTTTCTTTAAAAAAAAAAATATTAAAAATCATCTTTTAAAACCAAGTCTGGTGCATCATACATAAGCAAAATCTGTTACTGTGGATTTCTTGGCAGTGATTGTAATATAAATGTAGTTTTCCTTTGGCCCAAATGACCAAAAAAGATCATAAGGAAGTATAGTTCTAGATAAAAAAGGTGCAGTCACAGTCTTGTCTGGGTCATGTAACACCCACTGTCATCTCTTTAAGTTCCAACTGAAGTTTTTAGAAACCTTGTCCTTCTGTTTGTACAGTTTCTCACACAAATAGCATGCTTTCCAGTGGAAACTCAAAAGGCTCTGGATCACACAAGCCTAACTCCACGAATGTTCCTCTCCATGAAAAAAAATCAATTCCTCAAGAATTGATGAAAAGTGGAAAAAGTGATGTGAGTACAGCTGCAGGAAATTCATTTTATAGTCTGAATAGCTGCATAAGATTTTTTGAATAATAACCACCTAGTTTTGAGGGGGACATTTTCATATTGCTCACTCTATATTCCTGAATAACCATCTGATACTCTGTCAGAAGTACTTGCAGTATCATTTAAATGAGGCAAAACCATTAATTTTCCTTCTTTTGCATTCAACAAGATTTGCCTTTTTTGAGACTGAAAGGCCCATACATTTCTTCTAGTCAAGCCTCTCAAAACACTGCAAAGATGTTCAGTAAATCCCAAACACACCTTATTACCCCACTAATGCCATCTATCATCGTTTGCTCTCCAATATCAATCTTCTCCTCTCTATGTTTGTACATGGTACCAGAAGGAGCTGGGAGAAGGTGACCTGCATGACTCTTGTCTTAAGTTATCTGCTGTAGTCCCAGAAGTGATTCATGATCATATCAAATCTATCTCCCTGGTGCTGTTTTGTCCTTAAGGCTTCAGCAATTGCAGAGACTGACTAGAGACTCCAATCAACCATCTGCTGTCTGCCAACTGTAGTGTCTAGTCAGATTACACTGAATGCAAAAAGAAATGTGTTTTGTATTTGGATCCTTAGTATGCTCATCTCTGCCCATGGGCCAAGCAGAATATTAAGTGGTTGCAACTCTAAAAAAGTGGGATGGCAGCAAAACAAAACCTTAGATTTAAAAAGAATATTTAAAGTCAGCTTTAAACTTGACTGAATGGAAGTGCTGGTATAGGGCACAGCTGCTCTTTACTAGCAAAGGATGAGTTTAATAAGTGATGGGACTTTTTCCATGAGTTCTTCCTACAATTTTATTGTTTAATTGCAATTTGACTATTTATATGTTATTAGAGTGTTGTCAAGGGTGCTCATTTTTTTCTCTTAAATTCTGCTTGTCCTCTAAATAAGAACAAGGAAATGTAAGAAGTCTGAGAAACTCATTATATGCTTTTTGCCAGATAATTTTGAGAGTAGGCTGCATCAGTCCGTGCCTTGCATAAACAGTTTTACTCCATGTATTTTGAGATGAACCTTCCCATCATAGATCTCTTCCTTTTCCTTTCCCCCTTCCAAGGATACCACACAATTGGAAACACAAATACTTTTGCCAGACCCAGTCTTACCACATTGCTGCCATGTGAAATGTCCAATTAGTTATAAGTCCTTAATAATAAGCTTCTTATTCAGCTGGTTTCCTCCTACTATGACAAGTTTTATCACAGGCTTGCATAATCACAACAGCCAAGTGCCTGAAGTGGCCATTTGGGGAATTATTTTTCAAAAGTGGCAACAAGTTCTGCCTTGGTACTGTATCCTTCTAGGCAGAGGGCTCTAAGGGCATGTCCTCCATGGCAATTTGGTGCCTCAGTGTCCTGTCCTTAAACACCAGAGGCAGTCATTGCATCCATGGACAGCAATTTTCATAGTACCTCTCACTCCTGAGTTATGTGCATCAGCTGTTCACAGGCTGATTTGATGGGCAATATTGCCCATGGGCTTCAAACTGGACAGGAAAGTGCTGTGGTGTTTTCATCATTTTCACAGATTACAATACGAACCATAAACTGGCATTATATTCTCTGTTTTGTTTCTACAAACTAAAAGATCAGACACAGGACAGCTGTCTTGTAGGAGACAGCAAGTTACCCATGGGCTTGTTTGGCCTAAGCCAGAGAGAAAGCCAGGTTGGCCACCACAGTGTTGATCATCCTGTATAGGATGCTGATGGCTTCTGCAGGGCTGTATCTTCACCCATACTCCCAGCCATCCCCTTCCCCTGGGGGCAATGGAGCAGCAGGGGAGCTGCTGGCTCTGGAGGGATTTCCCGGCATGCTCACCTCCTTTCCTGCCTCCTAGAGCTGCAGCAGTGTCCTGTCCATCAACCCAGTCTGACCTTGATGACCAAAATTCAGCCATTAAGGCAGCAAGATCTGATAAGCACCTAAGGTTTAAATACCTTCTAGAACTGGTACGAAACAAGGCTTTAAGCCTAAAGCTCCCAAGCCCTGAGAGAGCACCTCATTTACTGACCTACTCTCCATTCTGCCTCCCTCTGTGCCCTGGACTGAGATCCAAAATTTCATCCAACACCTGACAAGTCTTCCTGATCAGAGTGCTGTTGAAATTGTGAGAATCTGACCTGAGATTTGGTTTGAAAAATGGACTTTCCTGAAGAAGCTGGATTTTTATACAATTACCTGGCCTGTCCTACTCAGGTTTAAGACCACAATTAAAGCTCAGGTTCCTGTTTATATCTCTTAGTCAGAATTTATTAATCAGTTTTTCCTCTTGTATCAGGGGAAATAAGGAATACACACGTCTGTAAGGAAATATTGTTCAGAGGAGACACAAATGGGACCAGAATAAATAATTTATCATCAAAATATGGAGGAAAAACACAGAGAAATTTGTTATTCCATTTGATACTACATCAATTCTCCTTTAGGAAATACAGATATAGACAGACGCTGACGCTTTTGACTGATTCTTGCTTTGCTTACTCAGTTTGCCTGTCTCTTTTAAGGAAATAAGTCTCCGGTGAAGTCTAAATAGAAAAAAAGTGAACTGTGATTTTAAACTAAGCACAAAAAATCGTAAGAAATCCCTCTCTTAACTTCTGAGAGCAAGCTTCTCAACATCATAAAGTTGAGATCAGCTTATCAGACCTCTTCATTTGCTAGATTTTAGCAAGGGCTGCCCATATGTGACACACTTCCACAACACAGCTTTGTCCAAAAGTAAAACCCCAAACCAACTACAAAGGCAGCAATAATAAATCCTAGGGAGACAGTTCAGACTATATTTACTATATACCATCTGCACTGAGCCCTGAGAGACATTATGTTCCACATTCCCTTTCTGTATTACAGAGAGCTTTTCTGATGTGTAAACCATCATTTATCTTGTCTTTGATTCCCTTCATGTGACCTTTTTCAGAGTATGGCAGTATAACATCCTTGCTATGACAGGCTCAGAGACCATCTGAGGACAGGCCTCATAAAGCCTGCCTTTAACATTAATCGATCACTTTATTATGGAAGTAAATCAAAGCAGTTAAGCTCAAGTCTTTTGGGAGCTGAAGGTCGAACAGGGAAAAACAAACTTCATTCTGGGAAGAACACAGAAAAATTCTATTAGTCCTATACCTTTGTTCTTTGCCTTAGAGGCATGACAAAAGCACATACTACACACACCGTTTAGGGAAATACAAAAGAAAATACATGTTAATATACACAAAGTGTTTGTCTGCATCTCATCACTTCTCCATCTCTTTATTCCAAATAATTTGGTAAAGCCCTTCTTTCATGTCCTGGAAAGCAGAGGCTGGAGGGAAGGGGTGATCTGGAAAAGAATACAGACCTACTTGTTTTCTGGGAAGCTTGGCTGGAGAGGCAGAGGAAAGGAAAAGTGAGTGGTGCAGATGAAGGCTCTAGCAGATCTAGTCTTTACTCATATTGGCCTACACTATACCTTCACTGATATATTTTGAGAAGTGCAGAAGGATCTCCATATCCATAAGCACAGAGTCTGAAGGAGCACAGCTAACGCTTTAGGTGCAGGTAGGCATATAAATATTTTTAGAGAGGAAATTCAGCTTAAAGAAGTTTTACGAATAACAAAATCTGCAACTTCAGTCTTCATTCGCTCTGCAGTGCTGGATAAACTGACAGCCAATATTGCTTCTTCCCATCTTCTAGTTAGAGAGATACTCCACTCAGGCACAGCCCCAGACAGAAGTGGCAACAGTGCTTTGTTACTGTAACCCTCTGTATCCTGAAGTAAAATCAGAAGGCTTGGAAAAACATCACAAGACTGAGTAATAGGGCTGTGTGTGAAGGAGAGCCCAGCAGAAAGCTGCTACTTCACTGTGGGTCCAGCTCAAGGTGATGCTGATGCCCATGACTTGCTCCTTCCCCTATGCTGCAGTGCCTGAGGGTCTGCCCACATTCCCCCAGCCTGCAGGAAATGCCACCTCTGCTTGGCAAGCAGTGTGAAACTTAGACAAGCTGTCCCTTCCCACTTTGGCAAAGGAACACAAGAGCAAGAGTTGTTGCACAGGTGAGGATGCCCCTGAGAGTGGCAGGGAACACAAGTCAAGGGCACACAAGCAGAGACTCTAACATCATCTCTAATTTATGTGCTTCAGTTTTCCCTTGCTGAAATTAGGAATATCAAATATTTTTCCCCTGTTTTTTTCCTGTTTCATTTGTTTTAAGGAGAAAAATCCTCAGCACTGACTTTGAGCCTCAGGCTTGTGTTCTTCAAGCCCTGTGATCTGAGGTTGAAGTGTTTCCTTGAACTGTTTTGCTTTTTGACTTACCATGGATTTAGGGCTTTGCAAACACACAGGAATACCCAAATGGCACAAGAAGGTGTTGGTCAATAATGAGCTTTCTAGTCAGGGGAGCCTGCCAGTTTAATTTGTTTCTTTGTAAGACACAGTCATGTTTTAAATACAGAAATTTGCTGACATAGTAAATAATAAGAGTGCAGGCACTGATCTACTACTACTTATTGTATTTAGCATGCTGAAAAGTGTGCAAGTCACTTATATACCATATGTGAAGACATTGTTCCTGTCCTAAAGTATCCAAAATTTAAATGTAGACATGACATGAGGATAAAGTGTCACTGGGAGTGGTGTTAGGAGAGGTAAAGGTTACAAAATCAGACAATGCCACTGATCAGTTATGGAATGTTCTTATTTTGGATCTCCATTAGAAACACAATAAATAAGCTTATTTTAATGGGATTAGAGCAACAGTTGACTAACAGACAAGGTAACCACTCAGGAAAAAATGTGCATGTGAAGGAAGTGGTTCCCAGCCCCAGGAATCGAGACATTAAGTGTTTAAGGCTTGAAATGACAAACAGGCTATTGTAAGCAAGGCTCTGAACAGAGTGGGAAACATGGGTGAATTTATGATAGATCATAGAGACAGAAAAGCAGGCAAAGAAGAGTTGCATAGAATATATGTCTCTATTGTATCTATTAATGGAAGGCTGAGGAAGGAAAAAAACCACTGTCAGCTTGAAATATAATGTATTTCATGATGTTTTTAAGTTATTAAATTTCTTTTTTCTTTCTGCAGTGAATCATCTGAAAAGAATGCTGTTCAGCTGACTGCACTATTAATTAGAACAAAATTGAAATACTATAAAGTACCCAGCACTAAAAACCTAGAATAAGTATACATATTTCCACAACTCTGTCAGGAGTATTGTAAGTATTACCAGTAGATATGAAAAATGAGGAAAAAAACTGGTTTTAGTATCACAGTGACCCATTTAGGCCTGAAGTGCTGGGAAAGGGAGTGGACTTGAAAATGGCATGGTGCTACCAATCAGTGTGAGAAAGGCCATTTTTCTGAAGAACATTCTGACATTTAGCCAGGTTGATTGAACAGCACCGTGAGGGTCACCAGGTTCAAGAACAAGACTATGTGAGTCATCACAAAGTGGTAGCTATTACTGTAACCACAGAAACAAAGGAAAACGGATACTGCTCTTATGAGTTTTTAGTTATGGTCCTTTCTGATGGGAGGCATACATTGTCTCAGAGCTGAACTCCCATAGAATCAAAGAATCATAGAACTTTTCAGGTTGGATCACTCTTGGGATCACCAAGTCCAACCATCATCCCTACTCTACAAAGTTCTCCCCTAAACCATATCCACCAACACCACATCCAAAGGACCCTTAAACACATCCAGGGATGGTGACTCAAACAGTGTCTAACCACTCTTTCTGTGAATTTTTTTTTCCTAATGTCCAGTCTAAACCTCCCCTGTTGCAGTTTGAAGTCATTCCCTCTTCTTCTGTCACTAATTACGTGTGAGAAGAGACCAGCACCAACCTCTCTACAATGACCTTTCAGGTAGTTGCAGAGACTGATGAGGTCTCCCCTCAGCCCCCTCTTTCTCAAACTAAACATTCCCAGCTCCTTCAAGCATTATTCATAAGATTTATTCTCTAGGTCCTTCACCAGCTTTGTTGCCCTCCTCTGTACTTGCTCCAGTACCTCAATAGCTCTTGAATTGAAGGGCCCAAAACTGGATGCAATACTCCAGGTGTGGCCTCATCTTCCGTCTACTTCCCATTCTAAACTGAGCATGGAAAATTCAATGTCCATTTGAAATAAAGCAAGGATTCAGCTTCAAACACTACAGCTGAACCCTCTTTTGAGACCAGCACAATAGGACACTTGAGCTCCAAATCCCCCTTCACTTCTAGCAAGAACATCAATCTGAATCTAGCTGCTGTGGCTGGGGCTCATATCTCTTGAAAGGACTTCTGGCTCGGTTTGGACAGGCATCCAAATCCCAAATGGTCTGAACCTCTCAGGTATGCCCAATTAAGTTGGAAATATTTAGGGCAGGACTTTCTGAAAAATCTTGATGCTTTTTAATTCTTAGTAGATCAAGGAAGCAGAAAACTGAATATTCTATTATTCCCATCCCACAGTCTATCTAAAATTCAAGGATCCAATTAAAAGACAGAATATGGAATATATTGTATGAACTGTCTCAAGTCTAAACAAAAGGTTCTGCTGGGCTTTGCTTTGAGTATTTGAGTGAAAACTTGACTTATTATTTCATCCCAACAGACTCATACACTATGTTAACAGTCAGTGTTGGAGCACTTCCTCCTGTATTCACATGTGTATGTAAATAATTTCAATTATTTCCCTGGGCACAAATTTCACCTAATGGTTTGTTTCTAACTATAACATTTGTCTCTGTGTACATTCACTCCCCAACATGCCATTTCAGCGATATAAGATTATTCTTTTTAATCTTCTTGGAAACTGACAATGAAGATACATTCCCAGGATAAAAAAAAAAAAAAAAAAAAAAAAAAGCCCAGATTTTTCCAGCAGGATTCCCATCTGAAACAGTCCTCTCTACCTGAAATATATAAATATGGATCTATGTGGCTGAGCTAAAACCTACTCAGCATTCTATGAGTGGTTTGCTCCTGATGTGACTGTTCTACTAAGAAGGACACAGTTGTTTTTTCTAACCACTCATATCCTGACTCCATAGACTTCAGTGCCCCCCAGACTGTTAGACACCAAAGCCTGAACTTACTGGTAAATATTTTAAAATATAATTTTCCCTATATTTGCATTTAGATGTTCAACTGGACTGGTGGTCACTACTCCTAAGAGTAGTTACGATTTTTATATAGCTGGTGTGTGAGAAAACATGTTCTTTTTGTGCTGCTGATTTACATTTGTTAAAATGTTTCCAATTTGCTATATTAAACTTAATGAGCAGAGTTCATTCACTTTAGGGTGTAACTTCTTGTAAAAGCAAAAAGATTTATTGAAATGCTTGCATTCTAGCTAAGATAGCTAAGCTTAAATGTTGGCTTTGAGATGGGCAATATAGATTACAACACTTGCAGATGGACCCTCTTGTACTCCTATGTGCTGCAGCTCCACTGGAATAAAATATGGCCAGAAAGGCTATTTTCTTGATAAACTGCATTCATGACCAATTTTTTTTATAATCTATTCCTCTACTTAAAAAAACAGAACTTTCAGAAAATGTAAAACACCATTGTTTAATGAAAAATATATAATAACTATCTTGGCAAATGTTGTATGTGAAATTTCAACAGAAACCATAAATTATATTAAACACCCAATAAAAATGTTCAATCAAAAGCTCATTTTAAGATACATTGTTAATGAACTGTATGAAATGATGCTTAATCAAAACCTGACACCTTGCAGGGGAGAGAGATTCCACAGGACCTCAAGAGCACTATTGTTCTGAACAAAAGATAACAATAGAACAGGGTAATTAATAGTCTGCACTCTTGTGGCATTCTCCAGGGAATTCCAATTTCTAAATGAGCTCCATTGTTTTTCAAGAAAGCAGAAATTATGCTACATGGTCCCATTAATGCTTTGAACCTGATCAAACATTCAGACATCCTTTGGCAGGCAGGTTTTGTTTACTGTGGAGTTTTGATCATTCCCCCATTTAAATTCCTTGTGTGAAAAAAACAAAACAAAACAAAACAAAAAACTTTTCCTGTAAAAGCTCATTTTGCAAAAGCAGTGCAGTGTCCTTTTCTTGTCTGTCTGCTGTTTTGTAATTCTCATATTACATACAGCAAGTTAAAGAGAACATGTACGAATAGTTTTTCACCATAGCAGTATTAGTAAGAGATTCAGTGTGTGTATATTGATATGCACAACAGATTTTCCTATTTGGTTCCCTTTCAACTGGCACCCTATAATGAGTGTGTCATATTTATCACATAGAAATTTCTAAATTTTCCTAGCCAAAGATAGAAAATGCTGCTCTTTCTAGCAAAGCAGAAGAGAAGGGTAAAGTACTACAGGGACAGCATACTGAAATACTCAAGTCATCCTAATGACTGTCAGTATTTATACTTGTAAATAGTTTCAAATTCAGTTCTGTGTATATTTTTTCCCCTCTTAAGTCTTACTTCTTTGAAGCAACTTGGAAACATTTATTTTCTAGCTACACAATTTTTCAATACAGTCATAAGCTGCTGTTATTATTAGTCACAACATTCATGTTAGTACAAAGATGGATTTACGAAGAAGCAGTGGAAGATGTAGCCCCCTCCCCTCCTCTTCATTACCACCTCCCATTCCCAGCCATGCTCCTGCTTGCACAGCCTGCAACACTCAGAACTAGAAAAAACACAAATGTACCACTACTACCAATGCCTGAGAAGTATTAATGCCTTGAAAGTTATGTTTCCTAAAAAGGAGGTCAAGTTTTTACACTGCACTTGTGCTCCCCTGAGACCCCTGGCAGCTGACCAAGTTCCAGGGAGTACCTGGGATGCAAATTTGCAGCCCATCAGTGGTGCAGGGTTTGCTCCTCATACCTGCACTCCCCCTGAGCAGGCGTCTTTCCCTCAGGGTTGCAGCACATCCAAAAGAGACTGACCAACATGCCAAAAATTCATGCACCTGCTGCCTTATCCCTGACAATGTGTCTGGATCCTTAAGCACTTTTGAGAAATTGTCCCACTGCTGTGTAAGTGAAGCAACTCTATTTGATGGAATGGAAAGGGAGAAAGCTCCTATGGAACATACCTGCTTCTGGGGACTTCCAAGTCTGCCACTTTTGTTAAAAAGTGGGCAAAAAACCCTAGAATTATATTAGAGGCAATTACATGTGAAATGTTCTTATGATCAAAGCCTTTTTTAATGCATTTTCTCTTGGACTGGATACAGCTGTACTGAAAGGAGCAAATCAGGCTGAGCAGGGAGGCTGTGAAGGATATTGTAGCATATGTATGGCTACACAGCACTAATATGTCAGTGGTATGTAACATGTAATTGCATTAGTGCATCTGATTTTTTATGTTTCCAGTGATGGGAATAGTACTTTGGGCCCTGCTGAATTGCCCAGCAGTCAGAGGATCTGCTGCTTCCATCAGATGCAGATGCAGCCCAGGTCCAGGCCTGAGACTCAGTCCCTACAGGGAAAGGGTCTGGCTGGCTCCTCAGCCAGAAGGGTTGTTCCTACTGGTGCTTGGAATCTTTATTCCACAGTCAAGGGGAGACAAATGAAGCAAAACTATGCGGAAATTGAGGAAATACTGATTAAACCAAGGAGTCACTACATGCATCAATCTTTGTGTGTATTCAGAAAACAATACTTTTTTTCTTTACTTTTGCTCCTTATAAATTAATATATGTACACAGGCAACTGTGAAGAGCTTAGATATGCAGCCAGTATAACTTGCAATAATCCCCTGATGTAGCAAGGGAGAATACCAGGACTCTCGTATCTCAAAGCTGTCCTTTAACCACTAGACCACCTCTTTGCTTTATCTAGTTATCAGGTCCAAGTCTTTCCTTCAAATTTTAACATGAAAGGTGGTCCCATTGCTATCTTTATTCCTTTAATATCTAATATATTTGCTTTTTATATTTTCTAGGCAATGCTCTTCCCAACTTATAGTTTATATGAATTTTCCTTTTTTTTTCTTTCCAGTAAAAAAAACCACTACAATTTTTGTTATTTTTAATTTCAAGTATGATGTATCTTCCTCTTCCATTCTTTAACTTTTACTCATTATTTTTTTTTCATACCTTGAAGCATCTTATAAAATATAAAATAATATTTAAAATAATATGTATTGAAACATTCAGAGGTGTCTTGCAGGTTTTAAGAGAAGCAACATCATGCTGAAGGTCCAGCCTGCATTTTATTACCTCCAAGAAGGTGCAAAGAATAACAATAAACACCTACCTGCAGTTCTAACATGACAAATAGAATGTGCTCAAAGGCCCTCTCACCTCGATTTTGAGTCTCAGCTGGATGCCTCCCAGGCAGGGAGGTGGACATTATGATACACTGTCATTCTTCTTTAAATATGGAACTTCTCCAATCATTAATTTAAATATACAGTGTTCAGACAGTCTTGACTGATTATTAAACTGGACTGAAAACTCTTGCATTCCTACTGGAACAGTTAGCTGCTGCCACCACAGTCCCAATTAGTTATGTTCATTTTTGTGGGTTTTTTTTGTTTGGGTTTTTTTGTTTGTTTGGTTTGTTTTGTTTTTTTAAATCATACCATGTTTTAATGTCTGTGGTTGTCTGGGCCTCTGCAGTGATTTCACGGAATACTTTCTTACCTGTCTTGTTCCACACCCTTTTTCCTGCCCATAAAGGTTTTGATTACAACATTCTTTCCCTTAGTCATATGCATTTCTTCTGGTTACATGAGCTACTTGCGCCAATCAGGAAACTAAATGAGATACCATCAGAAAACTCTGGTTCTAGGCAGTTCTCTCTCTCTTCCTCGATGGTTTAGGATGGCTTCTTAGGATTAGCTGCCGCTTGCAAATATGCCTGTGCAGAGAAAGCAAAACCTGACCATAAATGCAACTGTACATGATGCTGGAAGTACCACCAGGGCACCACTCTCCACAGAAAGGATGGGTCTGCAAAAGAAGGACTCTGAAAATTAATTCTGGGAATACAGCACTTCCCTGAGAAGAGTTTCTGGGTGTTGAGGAATGATGCTTTGAATCTCCTGGAATCAAAAGTAAAATGAAGAAATTGTACTGAGTAGTCTTTGTTGAAATATAGAAAGGTATTTAGATGTATATATTAGCTGAAGAGAAAAAATAGCTGGCAACATACTATTAATAAATTTTTTAGCGATGATGTGCTATATTAACAGACTTGATATAGACCATGACAGGGGGGCTAAAATGATATGATCTTTAAGGTCCCTTACAAATCAAACTGTTCTCTGAATCTCTGATTGTATATTCTTGTCATTTGAAAGGTAATCCTAGTGCTCAAAAGCAAAATATATCTATAAGTGTGTAACCTTTGAATGCATCTACAAAATACTTTGGGAGAGATTAATGTTCCTAGGTAAGACTTGTGCTTTTACTGGTACATATGAGTTGCTGGGAACAGGGAACAAGTGCTTGAAAGTTCATGAGTCAATCATAAACTACCTTCCATTTTAAATAAACCAAGCTTCAAATGTAGTGAATTTAACACTGGAAATCCAAGTCCAAACAGAAGACAACACTTCAATGAGTTTAATGTCGTGTTTTGTTGTGTTTTTTTTTTTTAATCTATGCCAAAAGCTAGAGGTCAGTGAAGCTGTAAACAAAGAGAAGAAGCAGTGGGAAGTATGTGAAACCACAAAACACAGATGTATTTCTAAAAAAAGTCTGGCAAACTGGAAATATGCAGATATCAGAGAGTCAATGCAGTGGACTCAGGATCACAATACAGAAGGAAAAATGCAGTGGATACACAATGCTGCATGATTAGAAATAACAGAAGGTTCAGCTATAATAGCACAGCCAAGTCACAAAGGTTACCAGCACAGAGAAGTGATACCAGGATAAATATTACTTGAGATTTAGTGTACATCTTATTTTCATCTTCATAAAAATATTGTATTTGAACAGGTGAAACTATTCAAGCTTACCACAGTCATTGTCTAAAATCTGGCCTAATTTTGCAGATTACTCATGAATGTGCAAGCTGTGTATATGCATTAAAGCAGATAAAATATTTACAATTCTAAATTGCGGATACAGTGCCCCACTACTGCTTGATTTCAAACCATGCCTGAATCTTAAATTGATCATGTAGATATTAAGATTGGGGGCCATTTGACTTCCAGTGCTACCAGCATTGAGACAAAAGATGTAATAGAGGGACACAGAGACTAATTTCATAAAACCCTGCAGTGTCCTGGGGAATACAAGATTAAAGTGAATTCTCCACTATGATCATTACGGAACGTCCCTCTTGCACTAAGACAGATTGGCTAGTAAGACTCTGAAACTAAAAAACATACAGAAGCTCTGTGCCAAAAATAGAAAAAAGTCATGCACAAGAGAGCTGTAACTACATCTAAGTCAACAATCAAGAATAAGATTAAACGACTTTATCTGATCATACAGACATTGACATATATAGTTTAAGCTATACTAAATATTTCAGATGAAGGATGTAAATACAGCTCTAGTTTACTGTCCTCTGTATTACGCATTCTTAAATCTTACTGCTTGTCTGCATTTAGTCTATAAATTTCCCTCGATACAGTGCACTTTCCAGAGGACACCACATCTCAGAGACATTCAAGCATGGCAAACTTCCCATTTCTTTCCACTCCTATACAATGGCTCTTGGTAACACACGTTCGCTCCCATGAAAGCACCCTCAGCAGCTTCATGTTTCCTCAAAAGCATATATATATATATAGCCATAACTTTCATTTATGATAATTTAACCAGGCTGAGATCTTTAAATCTCTTGGATTATTTACAAGGCCCAGCTGAGGCACTTGTTGTCCTCCCTGAATGAAGCTCCTGCAGCAAGATCCTACCCTTATGTAAGTGAAGCCAGAAACCACAAATACAAGCTCATTCTGTGATAAAAGCATTGATAAATAGTAAACTCATTTACATAGGGGCTTGGGCCTAAATGGGTGCAAGAGGGCAGTCAGTAATTGATACAAACAAACCTCTAATTCTCAGGAAAACATACTGTGAAAACAAGAGGTATGCCCAGGACATTTCAGTTGTTCTTCTATCAGCAGAGTTTTGACTGAAACCTCATTAAATTTGACAAGGCAATGCCCAGTCTCCAGAGAATAATATTACAACTATGGAAATACAGCAATTGAGATAACAGCAATTGAGAGAAACTCAGCAACAGATATGCCAGTGCTGGCACCTGAAACAGACTGTGGCCAAGCATAAAAATACAGAGAAGTCACCTGAGGCAGGTGGTGAATCCTATATAACTAAGAGTTTCATCTGATCCAGATCATCAGTTATATCTTATTCTAGATATTTTCTTCTGGAGTTAATAAAAATAAATTCTGCAAACATTGTATTTCCAAACAGTAGTGCTTCCTCAAATCTGTCCTGGCTCCACACAAAATAGAGACAGATAACAAACTGATCTATATACTCACAAGACTGGTTAGTCCATGGTTGCCGAAAGAGTTTATCACCATTCATATTGTATGTAAAAGATGAGGATAGTTCCAAAATGTACTCTTCTTACTTGTATGCAAATGCATTAATAGCTTTGCCAGTCTGTATATATTACCTGAACATACCAACACTAAACTGCCTACTGAGAATTTACTTTGGACTAGGCATAGAAGAATAGTTTACAAGCGCAAATTGCAAGCTTATTTTAATGCATGTACTTGAGATTAACTTTCATGAATCTTTATCTTCAGATTAGATTAAATTTTCCTCATACTGAGTTTTTCTGCTTCAGTCCCTAGAGAAATGGAAAGATACAGAAAATCTCTGGTTTGTGTTGCTTGTACTCTGAAATCACCTAAAGGCTTGAATACATGAATACCTGCTCTAAAGTTGACATTAAATGTTCCTGTTGAAAGGTAAAATGTTGTGCACTGAAATATTAGCAGAACACACTGTCTAAAACCCACCTTAATTGTAAATTTGAGTGAGTTTTCTCTCTGAAGCAGGCCCTGAGCTCCTGAAGCAATGGTTATTTGGACCCACCACAGAAGCAGGGAGAACAGAAGTTGTGGGTAGCCAGGGGATTCAGTATTTGGGGGAATCACTAGATGGTGTTAGGGCTGACAGTTCTCCTTAATCAAACACAAGGTGAAAATCTTCATTCCGTGCTGTGGGACCTCTCCTTTCAGAAGCAATGCATATTTTAATAAAAGTATCCTATCACAGCTTTTCTGACTAGAAGTTATTTCTTTGTTATAGTTACTGCCCCAGGCTGCATTTTAAAATCAAAGCCTAGACCCACGGGCTTTTCTTCTGGAGTGTCAGCAGACAGGGAGGTGCCACCTGCTCCCCTTCCAGGCTTTGCATCCACAGATGTTCCAAATTCCCCCATGACTCTACTCCAAAATGTGTCCTCATTCCCAGCCATTTGTGAGTTCAAACAGACATGGCTCCAGAAAACAGCTGTGTACATAAGTGATCTTGCAACGCATGGGACCATCCTTGACTGCTCATGACCAGCCCCTGGTAAAGGAGCTATGCGTGTGGAAGCTGCACGGTCTGCTCCAGACAAGACAACACAATAACCAGAGACCTGCAGATTAAATCTGGAGCAATGACAGAGTAGGAGGTGACGGCTTTGGTCAAGAAGAAGATGGAGAGTTGCAGCAACACACAAGTCCTGAAGCTGCTGGTCTTGCATTGCCACAAAGTTGAGGCTATAGTGACTTAACATAAGCTTCACCTAATGCACAGTTCTTGCTGCAGCAGCCATATGTTATCAGTGTCTGCCCACATCCAGTACCTTTCTCACTGTTCAACTGCACCAAATACTTTGTTGTTTGAATTTGGTCGTGTTTTTGCTGTTTCTGCTGGTCAGGACTGTTCCCCTGGACTCGTACAAAGAATGAAAAAAGAGAAATGGTAGGTATTGAGTTTTTTAAACATATTTATGATGTCTTTCTATATACTTTAATAAAAGATACTACCTCAGAAGACCACAGTTCACTTTTTATTCCTTTTACAAGACTCAGAACTTGCCGCACTCTTTGTGATAAAAGCAGCCTTCCTGCTTCTGCTGCAACAATTCCAAAGTTATTGGTTGGTCTTATTACTCAGTCAACAGGCAGGGTATGAAATACGCTGTGAGGAAACATTTTTGGCAATATATTTATATGTATGTTAAGTACATCTTTTGAATGTTTTGGGTTTGGTTTTTTTCCAAGTCTTTACCATTGTTGCAAAATGCGTCTCTTCCATTTTTACCACAGAAATGCACATGCTTACCTTGAATATCTCCATATATGATCTTTCGCTCAAAGACCTTCAGGAGTATAAAAGGAAAAAATATATCTCTTATTCAAAATAATGTCATCTTAGTAGACCAGTTTCCTTTAGCCAGTCTGGGTGCAGTGCGAGTGTTTTGCAGGTGCATTCTTGCTGACCTTGGATATAGCAAACAAGTGTAAATGACATTCAGGCCCCTCTGCTGTTGTCATTATGGGTTCTTTGTTATATTGCAGGAGTCACATTAGCATTACACTGAGAATACAGTATTGCAGGTGAAAGAAAAAACTGAACCTCATGGATATTACAGTATAACAGCTTTGGCACAGACTCCTGAGGCATTGAGCCAAGCGATAACAAAAAGTATGTTAAATTAAATACAAATAAACCACCCTACATTAGCATTAAGCATTTTGCTTACACTCCTAAAGCAAAAAATGTTCTAAGTTAAGTCTGCTTCTGTCTGAATTTGGAGATAAAATAATACAGGAAATTTAAACTTTAAAAAAATGGACAATTACTTTGCTTGGTTTTGTGTTGTGGTTTTTGTTTGTTAGTTTTTTGGGTTGTTGTTTGTTTATTTGTTTATATTCTGCTTTGGGTAGTTTGTCAACTATACTAGATTTTGTTTTAAAAGCTTTTTTTGTTTGACCATAACATTTTTTTTCAGAGAGGAAATGTTAAGGGTCCAACCTATGATTGTTGTAATCAAGTTTAGTGGACTTTGAAGCAGGCCCTTACAATCCAGTAATATAAATTGCACAAAATTGTGCCAAATGCATGAGAAGGTGATATATTGGAGGATGGTTTTAAAAAAAAGCTCCTTCACAGAGGTGTTCAAGTTGCACTAATTTCCAGCATTGCATGCATCCATTGTATGTTCACCTTTTTTTACAGTAAGAAATACGATTTTCTAATTGATTGTTCTTGCTTAACCATACAATTGTATAGTAAACTTCAAAAAAATTAGCTTATGCATTATAAGCCAGAGAGTGCAAATTACTAAGCAGATACAAGTTCCCCTGAAAAGAATGGAAGGACTTACATGAACAAACCACACAGTATTTAGGCTTGTTGCAAAACTGAACTGTTTGTTTGACCTGCCATTCCTTTTTAACCATAGTCACACGTGTATAGTACAAGTAATCTAGACTGCAAGGTTGGACTTGCAATATAAAAAAGGTGCTCCTAAGAAGTCCCTTGTCTCCTTCCAAAGACAGAATGAAAAAAATACCAAAAGATAAATAGTAATCTGATCTGGTGGCAGGGAAGGATCAAGACTTTAAGTCATTCTTGATGCATGGGAATGGAAAAAACCAAAACAAAACATGATGTTATAAAATTATAATGCTAAATGGTTTTTTTTCTTTTTAAAATATTCCTGACTTCTTTCTTTTATTAATTATTGCATTTTTTGAAACACTGCGTATGTCACAGGAATGAGTCAGACAAGGTGTTTCCTTATAATTGAACTGATAAAGAAACATTGAAATACTGTTTCAATTCAATAGAAATTAATATAAATAAAAATGAAATACATGTACTGACAACAAATAATGTGAACATGTTTGAAAGATACAAGGCAAGAGTCAAAAAGGACACTGAAAAACCTGCAGCTGACTGATAGCCTGAATGTTCCTGCACATAGTGAAATGTTTACCTATCAACCTCTCTTTATGGCAATTTATGTTCATGAAACTTATGAGAAATGATCTTAGCTTAAACTGAAATTGTTATATCCACCAGGACACAAAAGTGTTCATGGGGCTTCCTCTGCTTATTTTTAATAATTGAATTCTAAGTAGAAATGAAAAAGGCTGAAATTTATTTAAAAAATCAGATAGGAATTAACAAGAAGACAGATGAATTTCAAAATTATACCTATTTCTTAATGAGGTTCATTAACATAATTTGTCACAACACTGTAAACATCTTAAAGTCAGTGGTCTTAAGGGGAGACTTCTTGATATTTTTATTATGTAATTTGATTTTGCTGAATGTAACAAACAAACTCTCAAAAGTGGCAGAAAAAAATAGTTCTTCCTAAACAATACTGGGCTTCTCCAATTGATCTTCTCACTCTTTTTTTTTTTTTTCATTGGGACCAAGCAGCAGACAATAAAATGAAAGTCAATAAAGAGGTCAGATTCTTTCCATCCCTGTGGACATTCCTGGTTTGTTTAAAAAACCCAAATATCCAGTCCTATAGCAAATATTCTGTCAAAAAAAAATAAATTATGACAAGTTATGAAAAAAGATTGAAGAAGTGGTAAAAGAGTTTAAAAAACAGTTTCTCCTTGCAACAGAATTTCAGATGGCTCACAGTGAAATGAGCAAACAGCAAAACTTTTTCATGTACTATGCATAATGAGAGGCAGAACCAAGCATTCAAATCCATCCTGGGGTCACATCTATGGTCACATTCTCATACAGGGGAAAGTCCATGGGCAGCCATGTGGCTTTGTCCATGTTTATGAATGCTAGCCTCTTAACCTCCAAGTGGATCAGATGGTCACCCAGGTATAAACACCCTGGCAGCATGTGGCACATTGAAGGTAAAGTTGCATTGACACCCTGTTATGAGCATCCAGGCAGCATGTGAGTAAATTTGCGTTGGCATAATTAGCAAAAGCTTCTGTCTCCCTGGATGTGCTTAGGTGAGCTCATATTCCTAGAGAAGCCTTGCTCAAGGTCTTCTGATATGTGCTAGGGCATGTTTTAGTTGCTTTTCTGCATTTATTGTCCTTGTGCAACAGTGGCTGCAGTCCTTGTTCATGTTGATTAGTGTGTGGGACAACTCCATCCGCTGTGCACTGAGTCATCACATTAATCAGAGGTTTTTTGCCTCTTGTCTCCTCCTGACCAGGAAGCTGGAAACACACTTGGTATCCTTGAAATTGGATCCAAGATGTGAACAGGATGTCATGCTACACATACTCTTAATACCCCAATGCATGAGTCTCTTCATAACATCTGCTGCAAATGAAGATCCCTTTTCACTCACTTTCTTACAGTGAAACACTCTGTGGCCAGCAAAACATCACAGCTTGTAAATCAGCAGCTTTGTTTTATATACCTGCTGGCTTCCCTGCACCTTACAGTCACATGCGGTGGGACTGGTTGGCTGGGGAGCTCCCCTGAGCACACCATGTAGTGCCCAGCAGAATTGGAGAAATGTCAGCTTTGCAGATTGACCTGATAGGACTTGATAGGACAAAATCACTCACTTTTGGCACAGGCAGTGTTTGGGATGGTGGTCTGAATTACTTGCTTTGCACAAACCCATGCAGAGTCTAATGTGTTTTTAAATTTAAATGTGTTTTGATCTGATGAAAGTTAAACTGGCAATCAGGTAAAGGTAAAATTCATCTGTGTGCAAGGGAACTGTGCAAGGCTGTGTGCCTTATGTGTGAGAACTCAGTGAGGCTCAGAGGTTCATGGGCCTTTCCCAAGCACTCTGCCCAGGGAGAAATTCCTCCCTAAATGAACAACAGCTCTCCAGTAAGTAAAACCTTTCAGAAATAGCTTGTGTGACTGATGTATCACACGGTACATCACGTACTATATTTGCCCCCAGGTAACTTGCCTGAACAAAGACTTACTTTTGTCCTCAAAGTTCTTTTGCCTCCTTTTGTGTCTTGTATCCCTCATTTCTCAGCAATGCTCTCCATGCTGGAGAGACACTGTGAAGCCTTGCTAAATTGTGCAACATTTTCAAAGAAATTTATGGTACAATATTTTGTTTTCAGGAGGCTGCTCCTCCCATTTCTGCTTTAGCAAAGAATTTACTCTGGCCAAGGTCGTCTGACTTTCAGTAGTGGAGATACCTGACTGACAGGCTACCTCAGCATGCCCCAGAGATGCACTGCCTTGCAAAATACATGACAACAATGTATTAAGCCCATACAGCTTTTAATTCCAGGTCTGACTAGATTTGCATGCTATACAGCCAAAACTTTGGTAGCTGCTCCAGAAAAAAAGAAAATTGTTAAGTCAGAATAAAAGCATGAATCCATATCAATCACTCACACAGATTTATACACAGATAAATGTCTGGGAAAACTGGAAGAACTCTATCAAGACTGATGTGGAGAAGAAATGACTGGCTATATTGACAATGAGGGATAATCGCTGTAGAGATGCACACGAGGAAGACTTACAAAAGAGAGTCTTAGAACTAGTGACATAATTTGAATGAGAAATGTCTCAGGAAAACTTAAATGTCATTTCTGTTTAGGTTGTCAACAGTAATTCTGTCATTTAGCTAAATGCTCCATTACTTTAATACAAGGCTTTAATTACTGTTCTTGCATTCTAAGTGTATTTTGCTCTTTGAAGCTCAATGATAAAGTGACCCCTGATTTACTAGAGGTACAATGGCAGCATAATAGCTTGCTAGCCTAAAAAAGTCTTAATATTGAGATGCATTCATGGAGCTAATACTGGACAGCCATGCACTGCATTTCATTAATACGTCGGGACTCTTGTTTGTTTTGTCTGTTTGTGTTTGTCACATCTTGGAACAAATATGATGATCAGCCCTACTCGATGCATCAAGGGCATGACAGTGTATTTCTAAAGATTCTGGAAAACTGACTAGAAAACAATAAGCATTTGTTCCAGTAATCTGCCAGGATGGATGCATTAAAGGGCTCCTAGCCCTCCAGAAGATAGATTTTGTGGAAGGATTGCAATCAATAAGGTTTTCAAAAGGAGGCTTCATACCTTGACAAGTACACCTTAAAGAGAGATCACATCAGGCAGCTTTCCAGCCCAGGCTTCCTTAAGGAAGTTAAGGATATTAATTCATGAACATATTTCGTAACTGACAGCTGAACTGTGAACTTTGGGGGTTTTTTGCACAGTATGTGAGATTGTGCTCCCAAACCCCCAGATGATGCAGTGGAAAAAAACTGGAAAATGCAGTTATACCTCAGTGCCATCACATGACTTGTCTGATCTTGACCCCAAGTTCACATTCAACTTAACTAAGAAAATAAAAGAGATATATAACAAGGGAAATGGGACTGGGGGAGGGGAGGAATAATGGCCACATGGTGCAGTACAAAGAAGAAGTGGAGCAGAGTATTAACACATGAAAACCACAATTCAAGGCAGAAATAAATCAAATGGGCTGCAAAGACTGCAGTATATCCGAAGTACTTTTTGTGAGCTGGAGAAAAAGAGGCCATCCAGGGATTTGCAGAAGGGACAGGTGTCAGTCCTTTAAAAAAGTTCCTCTTGAACAAGAAGCAAGTATCACCCTTTGATCTAATTTTCTTACTTTGCATTTTTTTCTTGACCTGCTACAATTTTTGCAATGTGCTCTACAGCTTTGTGACTGGTCTGTTGCTTGAAACAGACTGACTCATCAAATGATGCACTTTTACTGCTCTGTTTACACTACTGTAACGGCCTTATTTACAGTACAATAGTTCACTGCAATACCTGAATGTATAAAAAGAAGACAGGCAAAGCTACTCAAAGATAGAAGCATATTCTCATCTTAAGTGTCAGTAACAGAACTTGAGTTGTCCTTAATAGACTCGGTGTGCATTATCCAAAATACTAAGTATTCGATCTTTTTCAGATTTACATATATGCAAGATTCCAAGCAAGACTACATCTCCAAGAAGCCTCACTGTCAAACATAAGATTCAGAATGAAAAGAGGAAGGATGTAAGGGAGAAATGAACCTGAATTTGATCATAAATTTACATTTGCATATACCACACACAGAGGAAGTTGTAAAGTGGTAAGACAAACTGCTTAAGAAGTATAGAAAGAGTTAACACAGGCTGATTTAAAGAACATAATTAATGCCTTCCAAATTTTGCTCCCCACTCCTTAACTTGCTTTCTTCTTTCACCTTCAATAAAGTAATTGATCCACCATAAATACTAAAACCCTCTTTTAACTTGATGCTTTAAAAAGGAAGAGGTTAACACTACCATCAGGAGCCAAGGAATAATGGTGGGTAGGTCCATGCCAGCTTTAATTATGCACCTCACTTGCAGAACCTTACCTATAATTCCACTCTGCTAAGTTTACAGAGATAAAACTGCAAGTCAAGTAGAAGGAAGTTAAAGCACAAGACGCTTTTGAGATACAAAGAAATCTTCCTTGGAGACTGTATTTCAGTGGCAATCCGAGGGCTATGGAAGACTATTTAAGCAGAATTCCTGAGTGTAGCTCTGCCCTATGTATCTCAGGCTGGTTTTCTTCAGGGCTCAGTCCCAAGCAGCCATTTCAAATGTTCATGAGCAGGAACGGGAACAGAATTAAGTAGTTAATGGGAAGCATTTGTTATTGCCTAATTGCATCAAATATATCAGTATTTAAGAAAGTAAATTATAAATATAACTGACAGTCATGGAATTGTTCAAGGTTGAACAGAGTCCTGGAGTCAAAGATTAAATAGCCTTTGCCTGCCATGATTCATTATCAGGAACCTGTGGGTATAATGGAAGCCAAGGAGGTTTTGGCCAAAGAGAGAATTCATAACATATGACAACTCAGTGGATTTCCAGTTATTTAAAATGTCTTTTTTCTTTAAATATACACCATCTATATGAGCATCTACCCATTGTTCCATAAGGGTCAATTATCAGCCTTCTACAATTATTCTTTCAACCTCTGGGGTTCAATGATGCCTTTTTTCTTCCATATTTTAAGCACAATTCTCAAGTGTTCCAAGTACAGAAACCTTCTGCAATGAACAGCTGTATGACTTAATTTTGCATCTAGAGCTGATAGAGCAGAATGAAGGAAGCAGGCTGACAAATGCAGGTTTAACATACAATGATAATAATGGCCCACAGAAATGGGACACAGTATTGCTTGTGATTCGAGCAGTAGGTTTTTTCACAGAAAATCAAAATCACTATTGATATAAACAGTAGACTCAAATCTATTTGTTCTTAAGAGAAAAAAGTAACTCCTAAGGTCACTGGCTCCTGAAAGCAGTAGTACTGTTTCTTGCTTGAAAAACTGTTGCTACCATGGTCTTAGTAGTTACTTGTTCATTTGCATGAAGGACTTTTCTTTAAATGGCAAGATATATAAAGAAAAGCAACAAAAATTACACTGGAGATTAAAAAGAAATGAGATTTAAACTCAATCTAAAATACCTCAAAGATAAAACACAACAGAGGTCACACAAATTATATAATACATTACATAGGAGTAAGTAATTTATATTAACTTGAGTGAAACCCAACCTAGCACTCTTGAGCTGACATCATTAAAACAAGCTAAAAAAGGGTACACACAAGTTATACTGGAATAAGATGTATTAGGACAAGAATTAAAAGACTAAAAGTATTCTGAACATATGAAAGTATTACTGCAGTCTTTAGTCTAAGCTCACTACTTTGTAGTTTAACATTCTCAGTTGTTAAGTCATAAGGTATCACTTCCATTAAAAAAAACAAAAGATCATGGAATAAGACCTAGTTGTCAAGCCTAGAGGGCTACCAAAATGGCTGCTGCAGAAGGAGCTCCTAGTAGTCCCTTAGAACTGAGATTAGAGAACCCAATTTCAACATGACCCCCACAAACAGCAGAATGCAGCTGAGGCCTGTTTCTATCTCCTTCTGCAAGCTGAGGAGTTGATAAGCCACATGTGTTTTAAATGCCACTAAGGCTATCAGATCATACCTTTGGGAGAAAAAAAAGTCAGAGCAAAGATGAATCTAAGTAACTGGCAAAAAATGAGGCAGGGAAGGAGGGAGGGGAATGAGCTAGTGACGTTTGCCTTGCAGTTCCCTGTCACCACCTACCACTAGCTCAGCTTTCACAAGCTCCACAGGCATGAACATCATCTCAGATTTTCATGATGACTTTTGAAGGGTGTGTTTCCTCCCCTCCCTCTCCCATGGAAGCTTGAAAATATTGGTGTGCATGGGACAAATAGGCCATTCTTTTTTGTATTAAACAAACCCAACACTGTTCTGGTAGACTCAATCATTGCACACTTTTGAGCTGTTTGGAGAAGTTATGCCATAAGGTCTCATTCTTCTGGCACCCCAGGCAGTGTCTCTTCCATGTATGCATGGAGTCACTTCAAAGAAAACTACTGTGTAAAAGCCTAACAAAAGTAGTAAAACTCATTTTGATGCTCTCTTGATGTGCAGTGGGCTCTGACATGAGTTCTCACAATCATTCCAGGATAAAGAAAAAAGCAATCTTGTCTCTGCTTTTTTATTACATGTTAAACCTCAAAAACCAAAAACATAAATAGAAATAGAAGCAATGATCAATTCTGCTATGTGCCTCTGACACTAATGGAAATACAGAAACCACAGGTAGATTCATTTGGAAAGAAGGAAAAAAATACAGAAATGTTCTTCTCAGTCATTCAGGTAATATTACCTTCTGCAATACTTTAAATTTTTATATAGCTGCCATTGTACAGACTGGAAAAATATTCACTGGGACATCATAGTGAAGTCCACCCAGACATCACTGCTTGATTACTTACAGTGAACTAAAGGATAAAAGTCCTGAGGAAGTGAAAATAAATTCTCTTTCC
>NW_009952533.1:10127216-10136761 GCF_000747805.2 Chaetura pelagica | reverse complement strand
TCTTTCCCTTTAAAAATATGTATTTTACTAAACTATGCTGAAAGATTCAACTTCAATCCCTTTGCAAAACAACAAACAAGACAGGGACAAAAGCTCCCTCTCACAGATATTTGTTCACTAATATGAAATTAATTTTCATTTACCTTAATTTGTTCTGTTTGCTAAGAATTTATGGCCCTATTAAAGCCCGGACATATTTTAAGATCAAATTACTTTCTAGTGAATTTATCAGTATATTAATCTCACACATCAATGGCATCTTCCTTTACCAACATGTCCATATCTCCTGTTCATCTCTGGAGTGGCAAATCCATATATTGTCTGTAAATATACACATCTAAATACTCTGGAGAGTTCATATAACCCTCCTCATGACTGGGCCACCCTAAGTCTTGATCTCAGTTTCAAGTTGATAAAGTAAGGGAGGCAGTAAATTGTTTCTATGTATTTTTTGATTCAAACACCCAAAAGGATGTTTCTTTATATCTTTGGACTCCTTGTCAGTGAAAGACCCCAGGAGAGCAGATTTTAGTGTCACTACCAGGTTGATCACTTCCAGCTCCCTCAGAAGAGCTTTGCCTAGAATTTGTCTTCCCATATTCCAGTTCCTTAGGAACTTCTTCAGTTATACGTATATTGATAAACAAACTTGTGCAGCACATACAGCCCTGAACTGCTGACAAATAGATACCAAAAATAACTGAGCAATTATAGACATGGTACTGGTTATATTTCTTGATTCATTGATGCCCAAATGCAAAAACATCTCACGAGGACCTAGAAGAGTAGAAAAAAAGAAGTCCTAAGGACACAAAGAACGCTGTAGGATTCTTTTCTTTGGGGTAATTAATTTCTATAAATTCTGTTTCCAAAATGTATTAACAATAAACAATACTGGAAACGTTTTTCAGAAACAGCAGCATGCAAAACAGTCTTCTGAAACAGAAACCTTAAACATTCACAGATGAGGGGCATTTGAAAGTTTGAAAGTTGCGTTAACAAAGCGTAGCTGCTTTTGACCTTACTAGTTTGTTTTCCCTAAATAATTTCATATAAACCTTCTACTGTCACAAGCAAGACATTTCCTGTGCTTGTTCAAGAAGTTGACAGAACTGGTCAGGGACTCCTTATGAATCGATAAAGCTCACTTCTGACATCAGAGAAGCACAAGGGAGCTAGTGGTGGGTTCCCCCTTCAGCACAAGATGAGCAGGGAAGCCCTAGACAGGTTTTGATTGTGAGAGACCAACTGTCAAATAATAACTGGGATGAAAGCCCCACAAATATACTCAGTCAATTAATTCATAGGATCTTTAAAAAACATGATCTAAAACAAGTGCTGTTACCACATGCGTGTCAACATCAAACCACTCTCATAGAGAGATGACAGAAATGTGAAGTTAAACTCCTGAATTCCTAGAAAAGCTAGAAAGCATGATAAAAACATTACAAATGAGAAAGCACAAATCTGATCTCAAAATGAACATGAATAAAACCAGCATCACAAACAACAACTATGTCAAATAAAAAGATTTTACTATTGTACTATGCCACTGGAGAAAATAGATGACTTTGCAATACCTATGGGAACAGATAAGCATTAATGACAGCATGGGAAAGATGAAAGAGATTAACTAGCTATTCTGGCAATGTGTCCTCCCAGCCTTGACCTAGAGTGCAATGCAATATGGCTTATTTTTTACATAAAATACTTAACATGTCTCATAAAATGCTTTATAGGGAGAGTCAGCCAAGGTAAAGGAAGACTACAAAGAAATGCAATCCCAAGAGAAAGTAAAAAGTAATTGTGATAAAAGTCTGCACAGTTTCCTTGTTCTCCCTTTTCTGTCCACACCTCTTGTAAAATCTGCAGATTTGTCTTCATGTTTTCCACCTTTCTATGCATGCCTTCATACTTTAACATTACAAGACAATGTAAGATGTTATGCATTCATTACTTTAATTTACTTATTCTACAGAACTTATTCTTTTGGTTGTTACTTATATGAGTTTACAGAAGAAAGAAAAGCACAAGCTCTGCACCCAGAAGCCTCCCATTTTTTGTGTGATAACCTTGATAAATTCAGTTCTTAAAGACTCTTAAAATAAAGAGATATTTGTCCACTACTCTGCGAGCTGAAGTCTTGCAACCAGTTTTTCTTGGTGTCTCTTCTCAAATCCACACACAGCAGACGGACATACTTGGTTATTCCTGAGAATTGTTACCTGGGTCTTTCCTGTAAACTGTCCTGCACCAAAAGGCTTCAATAAGTTTACATTTCAAATGCATAATATTGCACCCAAAGTCTGAAGTGTTTATTCCTTCTAGGTGATGGCAGCACTTTCTTGTAGTATTTTGTTTCATCTTTCTTGCAAACTCTTCTTTTACCAGTTTACTTTAAGCAGAGACTGTTGTATGTTACGTAAAATAAAACAACAAACCAAGCCAATACACCAATAAATTAAAACCACAAGCCCTAGGAATACCTAGGACACCTACTGATTTGTAAGACTGAGGGGATGGATTCAGGGAGAAATTTATAAGGAAAGTGAAAGGAAAAAGAGTTCAGAGTCCTTTTCTGTTGATGAGGTGCAGATACATAAGATGGGACAAGTCGAACTACCTTCCCAAGTAGTGACATGGTGGAGGAAGGGACTCAAGGGAGGCAGACACCAACACAAGGAGTAGAAATCTGAAGCTAGGCTGGCAGTGGAGCCATGTGGAACAAAATACAGGAAGTTTTCATTTCTGTAAGAACTAAGCACAATTTTACAGTTGGGCTTACAGGCAGTGGTTGAGTGTGAACTAATAAAGGAAATAATGAAGTCATTCATTTGCACTGAGACATACACTGCATCCATAGTGTTAAGTCCATTCTGTGATTACAGACTCTGACTCTGAAGTCAGTTAGGTTGTGGTTGAAGATGCCAAGACCAACTTGGGCCCACTTACACAGTATCGCAGTTATCAAAAATGCCAAGCTTCACCAGGTAAAATGGAAAAATAAGGAATAAGCAATGATATGTAATGATATGCAAGCTTCAAGAAGGTGGTGGGATGTGTCACTAGTCCACAGAAATGGTCCTGGAAGAGAATCCTGTAATATGTTTATGACTATGTCAATTAGGGCTTAAGCAAGTCTTGATACTATGTTAACCTACAGAACTGTAGCATAGCAAGCACACCAAAATGAAAGTATCTCTCATTCTGTCTTTAGTTCTACATTATTATTATTCTGAGAAAATCCATTATCTTATTTTTGTGATTCTACTATCTTGTCCAGCATTTGTTGAAGTAAACTTGCCTATTGCCAAGCAAAGTTTTTGATTCATTGTAGCAAGGAAGTTGATTTCACTTACAATTAAAGGGAGATTCATATGTTTTGGCACAAATTCTGCTTGTGTACCATTAAGTCCTTATTTTTCATTTAAGACTCAGCACATCATCTAAGACAATAGAAGTAACCTTTAATATCTACTTTTTCAAAGCTGTCACCATAGTTTTATACTAAGCGAATCTCATGCATTGCAAACATATAGGAGAATTCTTGGGAAAAAAAATTTTTTACATTCACATGGATGCTAGTGTGGTTAATAATGACTAAATTTTTCCAGTGAAGAATAAAGAGCTATTTATTATTTAACATTAAGATGGAATGCTGACACAAATAAAACTAAGAGAGAGAAAGAGAAGAATCATTGTGTGCAGCTGACATTGGGAGCTATGATAAGCACAAGTGGTTGTTACATCATTAGAAATTAAATCATTGCTGTTTTCTCAATGTTCTTGCATTATGCCTTATAAACTTTGTCACATTATTTCTAGAAGGAAATGTAAAGAAAAGGAAAAAAAGTAGTAAAATGCTTATTATCTGCTTGTCCATAATTTGCTTCTATGCTACTCTTGATTTATTTTTTTCTCCCAGGGGAACATAATTCAGTTGTTTGCGTTGACAGCAAAGTAACTCAGAGCAGAGCATGAGCAGAAAATCATTTCCCTGTCCTGTATTAGATGTAGCAGATGGATTCCTAGCTCATACATGTTAAACCTGAATGCAGCTAGGAGCTTGTTTTCCAAGGTTTGAAAATGTTTCCTCTTCCACTTCAAGATGATAGCAAGTCCATTTCATAAATTGTTTCCACCACTTCATCAGTTATCTGTAGTTCTTAACCGTATGCCTTATTATGTGGAAAAAACATGCCTTAACAAGTCCTACCTATACTTTCTAATACAGCTAATAATATTTTCAGACCATTTTTTTGAAATTTTACAAAAAAACCACAGTATTTCTAATATCATATCCTCCGAAAACTGGGCTTTTATATGGTGTGCCTAAGGGGGAACACAAAGACCATGACACTTCATAATTTAGGCTTAAAAATCTCCATCACAGTATTTTAAGGTTTTAAGCTTTCACATCACAGAGCTATGGTGGCACTTCTAACAGATTTAGGTTTCATCATATTTGTGTAAATTGCAAATACAAATACTTACAGAAGGACATTGTACTTTCTTGTTGTCCATCTGGGACCAGGCCAGTCATATCTGTTTGAAGCAGAGAAAGAGTAAGCCTTCAGTAAAAAATTATTTACTTTTCTGAGCCAAACTGGTGAGAAGGGAAGTGTTAATTCTGATTGTCCCTCCTTGTCCATCTCCTGGGAGAGAAGCTTTGCAGAGGAGCACACAGAAAGAGAAATGCTTGTGGCACCATGCTCTTCCTACAGCTCTTATGAGGTGCCTGGTACTGGTCAGGGAGAAGTTGATGGGATGGCAGGGAAACAATTTACAAGTTGGCAATGTGCTTGATCACAATAACATGCTTCAGTGTTAGGAGGTCTTCCCCTGCAAAGAGAAGGGCTTTTTTGCAACTGAAGTCGTTTAGTTTGGGTGCAGCACCCATAGGACCAGGTCGTTCTCCGAGCAGCTGCAGACGACAGGCTTTGCAGAAACAGGGATGCTCAGCCCAGATGTGCTTCTCCAGCTCTCTCTCTGTATGTGCCACAGCCCTGCCCAGCTCTGGTGTGTCCAGCACTGACATGCTCAGTTAGGCTTCCAAAGATCACAGGCTTGTCTTCAACCTGCTAACAGACTTGAAAGTTTTCATCTTAGATCTGAAAAGCACTTTTTGATAGGAACAGCTGAAACATACTTTATTCAAGGGGAGCTGTTCCAGTTCTGTAGATACTTCCCACGGCTGAATGGTTCATCACCACTGTGGTGGACAGACAGGGCCTTGCAGCCTGGCAGCCTTACACCTACAGTACTTCCAGAAGTCAGTACAGTTGTAGGGCAGGAAAAGGGAAGGAAGCTCACCATAAGTCCATAAATGCCTAAATTTCCTTTTAGTTCCTATTTTTGGGGCAAATAAGATGCCAATACATGCACATCTCTTCAACTTGTTTGGGTTAGAATTTCTAGAAATTGAGTTTCATTGGAAAAGGAATTAAAACAGCCACAGCATGAGCAAGGATTAACCTAAAGACAGCACGCTCCTTGTTCAGCTGCCCATAACTAACAAGCATTGAGAGGGCTTTGCCTGAAATTCCAGCTTTGCCAGGTACATTTATCTGGAACAAGATCTCTCTACCTGCTAGTTATCCTTCTGGGATGCAGGTGGCCTGCAATCCACAGCAGTGAGCTCTTCTAAAGTAGGGTGGCAGCCCCAGGGGCAGAAGGTAGAGGGAGGGAAAAGATGTGTACCTTTGCACTGTCTCCATCTTAACAGGACTTTGTAGCTAAAGAAATGCAGGAGCCCTATCAAGAACTGAAGATAGCCCTCTGCTTCAGTGCTGCATATTTTGCTAATCCTATCTGCTTACCTTCCTTGTACTGAGCAGGGCAGGTACCCTCTGGGTGGGACAGGATTTGTCTAAGAATTATAAACTTTGGCTAGTTGTTTGATGAGTTGGGTCATCAGTCACCTAACAGGCTCGATTGGGGGAACTGAATCACAGTCAAACTTCCACACTGAGTTGCAGAGCATTGATTATTATACTGTAAACAAGACCTGAGCACCACATGTGTGATAAATACCAGAGTATTAAATGCATTCCTCTGCTCATGTCTGAGTTATTTCAAAGATTGCTTTCTGAAAAAAACACCAAAAAACCAACGAACCAAACAAAAAAACCACACACAAAAAAAAGAAAAAAAACAACCAAAAAACCCCACAACTTTGCAATGTCTTCTAGAAATAAGAACAATGCATAATTTTGATATTTCATTACTTCTGAGTTGTTTTATCGGAAAATAAAACCTTCCTTCAGCCACTAATGAGAATGAATTATTTATATTTAATGGAGTTTAAGTGGTAGTAGAGAAAAACTGCATCTTAAATTGAGCCTTCATCTCCTAATTGGCCCTCTCAAACTGTATGAGACCATTTATATGCCGAAGACAGTTGCTGCAGTACCTAGCCATCTGTATAACCTTCCATCTCTATTTTGTTTGTGTGAATTATAATGGAGATTGACAGGAATCTGTGGTCTGCAGAATATCTTTGTTTAAAATGTAACTGCCATGTATCAGCAGGAGTTCTGCTCTGAAGAGGCCTGAACACCCAGCATCTATAAAAATACTAGATGGCACTTTCTTTCCCACCTGACAAATTATTGTCCTGCTTGGGTGCATGAAACAGGATAGAGCAAGGCAAACCAGAAGGTATTTTGTGAAGCAGAAGAAACTGGCTAGTCAATTTAATTATCTATCATACAGGTATTTTGAAGCACAAGTGTTAAAGCTTTTATGACCTATCTTTTGGTGATGTGATATATGTAAAACAAGTCTTATATTGAGAATGGTACAATGTTGTTGCTTTAAAAAAAAAAAAAACAACAACAAAAAACTGCTGAGAAAATAAAAGTAAAGATGGAAAAAAACGGAGTTTTGATACAGGTGACTTACTGTAGCGGTCCCTTTTATTTCTCACTTCATGTAGCCTTTGAGGACTTATTTAACCAAAGACAGTATCCCATTTGATTACAATATTCCATCCTTTTTAATACAGGAATAGCAACAGCTTCCCAAAAGATGTCTGAAAAGGAAAAACTGTGTGTTGAACAGGTCAGCCTTGAATTCTGCTGCACTGAATAGCTGTCCTTCCTAGTGCTTCTCAAATGATCGCCATTGATAAGGAGGTAGATAGGCTGCATATGACTGCAAGAAACAAAAAGGTTCTTTATAGCATGCACATTTGTATGTATATTGATGTGTGTATACTTGTGTGTATACATATGTATAAGTAGCATAAGTAGTAAAATTGCATTATTTCTCCTTTACCTTCAGAATTCTGTTAGCTTTTCTGGTGGGCTCCATGGAAGTGAATGGCTCAAGTGCAGAGCTTCAGATAACCTTGTTTTTTAACAAGCTTTCTTGTTTTCACAGAGGTCTGTTTGAAGTATCTCGTTTTACTAAGAAATTGCCTCAGGGTGGAAGGTCACATTGGTTTCTCTTTCTTACTTGCTAGTCACATGCTGCTTTACTGTAGTAACAAGGTTAAGGCACTGGAATCAAATATAAGGGCAGAATGTTCTCTATTTTAGGAAAAATAAAGAGTCTTTCATATTTGCTACACTATCAGGGCTCGCACACCAACATTTTTGCCATGACATCTGATCCTAGAGCATAAATTAATGTATTTGTCAGTGCTGCTCTGCAAAAGACATATTGAGCTTGAACATCAAAATGCACTGGAGGCTGGAGTGGATTGATTTGGAGTCCCAAGGCAGCCTTCATATGATGCATAATTCCTACAAAACAAGAAGGTTGTAGGTTGGTTAAGCCCATACTAAATCACGTACAAATGCAAGAAGATGAGCACGCTAAGCAGGTGAGATTTTCACTTTTTAGTAAGCCCTGAGCACATAGTAGGAAAATATTTCACTACCTTAAGAAGAACCTGGTGGTCAAGCTGTGATTTACGAAGAGAGCAACTTCAATTTTTCTCTCACTGACTTGAGTGAAAAAACATTAATTTGTGCCCAAAGAATGGTTTAGACATATTTTTTAAAATTTACGACAGAATCCTCTAACATGTGCCTTGAGTTTTGTGACTCTCCTTATAATTTTGCCTGAGGCTGCTATTATTTTGTAATCCTGATAATTAAGGATACTCCAACTAAATGACCATTATCTCCATCACAAAAATGTTCCAGAGACCTAAAACACAGGCCTGAAGTGGAATGCAAACACCTAAGCACATATATCTATTGCTATTTTAAATGCAAGATGCTTTATTTTAGAAGGAAGATGCTTTATTGAATCGGTCACCTATAGGTCTTTTTTCACATATGCCAGCTCTATATCATCACTTCAGACACAGAGGATGCAGAAAATGACAATAGGTGATCATGTTAGGCTCCTGACCAATCCTCTGGGTCACTTAAAAGTTTGTTTCTAGAAGTACAGTTTTTGTAATTTTTTATTTTTTTTTAAAGCACCTATACTTATATTTCCCAGAAGGAAATGCAACAGAAGCAATGAACAGACTAAAACTAAAAACAAATTTCAAAGTTTTGCCACTCCAAATTTTTGTACATGGCAAGTTTGCCCCGTGCCAATCCCACCTCTCCAATGCAGAAAATACTACAGTGGTGCAATCTGGATGAAAATAACCACACCTTTTTCTTTCAAACATATTCTTAAACAGAATAGTATTGTGGAAGCAAAAATCTGGCTAAACAAAATGCTTGGGTACATAAGTAATCCCACTACACAGAAAGAACTGCTTGTGTGCTCCAAGATAAGCATATTCCTAAATGCTGCATTAAGCTGAAGCCAAGGAAAATAGGTATAGAAGAGAGACAAGGAAGGCAGGTTAGTGGAAATGTAGAGTAAGAGAGAAAACCAGTGCAAGGTGAAAGCAATAAATTTTGATCAATCAGCAGGCATAAGGGTAGGGGAATGAACCTGAAAATATTTTCTGGGAAAGAAGAATTGAATCTTTTGAGTTAATCCCCAATGTTCATTGTGGAGAGTGAATATTCAGGTAGAAAGAGTTTTAAGCAAACAGAAGGTAACATTTGCTGAAGATTAATTTTGCACTAAATATTATAAGGTTTTCTTTGAGGTATCTTGTCATCTGGGTTATATTCACTCCATCAGTGCAATACCATAGGTTCTGTGGAGTTCAAATAAAACAAGGTATCTCAAGTCATCTGGGAAACTGAGATGCCCTGCCAGGGAAAAACAAAACAAAACAAAACAAGGCATGAGGCAAATTACGAATGCTATAGTGAACACGCTTATGAATTGCAATCTTCTAGGCTCACTCAACAAAAAGTAAATTATATGGATTTGTCAAGTAACATTTCACAGCAACCACTTCCGTCAGCTCACAGCTCCTGCTCTACTGTAGTTTATTATGAATATTACAGTTGAACATGTGTGCTCCTCCAAGCCTGATGCAAAGGTGAACCCTGCTGTCTTGGTCCTTGTTTCCACAGTCAGGGAGCTGAATCATGCAAAGGTGGGGTGTACCCACATGTACTGAAGTGGAAAGCCTGTGTTCAGAAATTCCTGCCTCCTCTTCCAGCTGACTTACATTC
>NW_009952533.1:10111426-10126931 GCF_000747805.2 Chaetura pelagica | reverse complement strand
CCTGCTGTTACCCACCTACCAACAGTTCCTTACAAGCAAATTCCCTGTGAGGCTGCTTTCTGAACCAGATATGTCTAAATGATGTCTTTAGCATTCATAAACTGGCTAGGGGACAAATAGCAAAGCAAGAGATGGAATACTGTATGGAGAAGAAAATTCAGATGAAAATGCACCATATAGTCCTGGTATATCATTCAACCAGCTGGGCTAAATGTCAAAGTGACTGACACTTAACTCATGCAAAACTCCCACAGATTGGAATAAGAGCGATGCATAAATAGTGACTTTAGGATCAAGTCTGTTCCCAGGAGCTACTGAACACTCCTCACTTCTACCAAAGCCCTGGAATACACTCATCAGCATCCAAGAATCTGCCCCAAATCCTAGCTGTGTTCTGCACCATTTGCATTCTCATTTTATCTCATTACTGACTAAAATATTCATGTGTTTTTTTTCTTGTTGGCTTGTTTGTTTTTCTATAAAAGTGTAGGTATGTCTTTAATGGTTTTAATGTCTTTAATGATTTTACCAATAGAGAACAAAAAATACAAATTCCTGGTGGTTTTCTGTAATGCAGAAAGAAGTTATGCCAATGATAGCGTCACCCAGAGGCTGAAATGTTTTTGATCAGAAATTGATTGCACTGTTTGTAGCCATTTGATGTCCCTAAATCTGCTTCTCTTCTGACAGTGTAAATAGCAGAGAAAGTCGACACAGGTTTTCATCCCTGACTACTCCCTCCACAATTAATTCAGAATCAAAGTCTTCTGTACCGACAAAATGCTCTGCTATTTAAGTAAATTAACTTTGATAATTAGATACATTAAACACATGAAAGGTGTTTAAACATTTGGATACTACAGCTGTGCGGTCCACATAAAGGCCATATGTAGTGGTTTGTCTCAAGAAACTCTCCTTAACCTAATGAAACACAGGCACTAGAAACATTTCTGTGCTGTTTCTAGGAGGATTTTCAAATGTTCTTCATTTCTGCAAAAGTAAAAAAGATTTATGCACAATTCTTTACATTGTCAGAGTTCCTTTTCTAACTTTTAGAAACAGAAATGTCAAGAAAATTATTAAACGCTGTTATTCTATTTGAAGCTATGGCAGTTTCTTGTACTTCAGGGATAGGCACCAACAGATTTCAACACTTTCTGAAGTTGACTGTATTGCCTGCAATATGAATCATCATATTGTACCATGGAAAGTGAGGAAATATGAAGATAGAAAAGAGAAACTATTTCCACCATTATCCCTGCTCAATGGCCCAGGTATCTCTGCCTCTTTATTCAGATGGAGCTTGTATCTATCCCAGAATAAACTGAACTACTACATATGATTCAGTACAGAAGGCAATAGTTTTAGCAAAATGCTTTCTCTTTAGCTTCACTGAGTGATAAAGAGTCAAGTTTCACTTGTAAACAGCAGTTACATGGTTTTAGTGTCTTGCCAGTGCGACAGCATGTTCATTGCTTCTAACTTCAGCAGAGTGCACAGCCTCACCAGAGCAAAGTGTGGGGCTGTGTTTAACAGGTAGTTAGAATTCCATTGGTTCAACAAATCAAGGTATGCTCATTGGTAGAAAAATAATCTAGATTTGTCAGAAATATCTAGTCTGTCTTTTGCAAAACCTGCACCATTATCACACAACCCAGAGCTTTTCTCTTTTAATAGATTCGTCTTTTTCTGCAACTTTTTTGGATAACACTTCCCTGCATATGTAGTGTCAGCCAACTGTACATTTTTTTAGAACTTCCAAGTATAAGCAAATGCTTCAGTTTTCATATGAACTTAGGTTCTAACTTTCTTTGTAAGGAGTGCAGCCTACAAACAATTTTCTGCTGTTTTTCACAATTATTCCTTATCACAAGTGCTCTTTGGAAACACTTTGACAGCAGCTCTCACTTTACACCTGGCTATTTCAGGAGCAGCAACCTGCCAGCTTTCTCTGTCCTCAGCAGAATAAAAATGTATAGTCAGTTTCATAACTTCACACAGAATTCCATGCAGAACTGCCCAAAAGGAATTAGTCAGCTTTTGATTTCCACCTCAGCCTTCACTGCTTTAACACATTTAACCTCTGATGCCCCTTGCAGATTTCAGTCATATTCAAAAGCTCCAGCTTGTCTCAGTCTCCCCAACCCCATTCGAGGCAGGCAGGCAGGACAGCAACCAGTGAGTGCTGATGATGCCTCAGATCCTTCACCTTCCTCATCTCTTCCATCTGCCACGCCTAAAATTTTCAAGACTTACTAGCATGCTAGCACTGTCAGCAGACATCTTGTGTACATCAAGGCTTTTGGGTGTTGTCACTGTTTCTCAAGGTGCATATCCTTGTTTTGCGGACTTGGGGATACTGTGAGGTTTTTTGCCTCTGTGTTGCCCTTTTCTACACGACAGGCATGATTTCTAGAGAAGGCTGTGAACACTAAAGGTTGGTGGGCTGTGCTGTCTGCCTGTCTGTCAAGCAGCTTCAGGAAGGACCACAGCTGGCTGTGCCTCTGCTCCCCACAGCAGAGCCAGTCCTTGGCACAGGCTCTGCTATGGCTGTAGCAGCCTGCTAGATAGAAACCTTTTCTTGTGAGGATGTTTTATGACTAACTCCAAATTGAAGAGACAGAAAATTAGCATTTTAAATTGTATACTGAAACCAAGAAAAAAAAAAATCTGTATTCACATTTGTTTGCTTCAAAAACAAGGAAATAGAACTTCATATAAAGAAGAAAATATTTTGTTTTAATCTGATGAACTATTTCCCTTTATTTATCCTTCTTTAAGAAAATAATCATGGTTGTGATCAACATATGCAGCCCTCAGTTCAATTTTCAGAGATTTGCTGAACTTTTGTGGAGAAATATTTGATTTCCAGTCTGCAAGAGAGCAGATGTTTAGCATGATGCAACACTTCATCCGCTAGGCCTGTAACAGTGACATTAGTCCTCACATTGATCGTGAGGAAGAAATATATGGTCTTGTAGTGGAACACAGAAACTGACCACTTCAGTCCTGTCCTTAGTCCCACTGCAGATTTCCTGCACAGTCTGGGGCAAGTGACATAATCTCTCTGTGCCTCCATTTCTTCCTCTCTGAGGTCTTTCTGGGTTTTTATAGACACCTTTATCAGTGTAGCTGGGGAAGTCCTCCTCAGAGCAAGACAAACAAATGCTCGGCTTCTTCAGGTTTGAAATCCCCTTTTATTTCAGCAGCAACACTTGGAGAAATAGCATAAAATGTTGTACAACCTCCTCAGCCTCCGAGCAAGTAGAAGCTGAAGGCTTGGTCAGCAGCCCAGCTTCTTCTGGTATGCAGAGGATATGCACTTCCACCCAGCTGATGACAGAAATGCTGGTGTCAGAAAGATAAGAACAGTCAATAATTCACAGTTGATTCTTCTCTCAAATAGACACCAAAAGCTGAAGCCTTGGAAAGGTCACTGAGAAGCAAATCTAACTAACTAAATAAATTTATAGGTTACTATTCAAATACTTTTTATGTTTAAAAAATATACTTTTAAGTGAAAGAAAAAATCTCAGTATGTTCTTGAACAGCTCAAAAGCTGACACTGTGGTATATGCAGAAGTACAGGGAAATCCAGGCTCTGAAATAATAAGTCACCCATCACAACTTAAAAAAAGCCTAGAAATTTCCCTCTTCTCTTTCCAATTCTTCTGAATTTATAAAAGTACACATACAGAAGAAAACAAGCTAAAATGTTTTTAGAACAAAATCTAGTTTGAAATAAATGTGAAGTACAGAAAATCACAGGAGTAATCTGTTCTAATCGTTTCTGTCATTATCAGGCTGATTTTCAGATTGAAAGGATTCTGATATTGCAAGTAATCATTAAGTAAATATCAAGAGTTTTGGATCTATAGCTGAATTAAACTCTGTGTTGCTTGGTGATGAGCATCATTACTTCCCAGATACTCAGTTATCCTGAAATGACCTGGAAAAGCAGCAGCATCACAAAAATACATTGTAGATTTTATGAGGTCGGTTTCAATTATATCCAGGCTGTTACTTCTAACACACTTTCCTCTGAGCACTGTATCTATTATTTGAGGACATTACTTTATGTTTGCTGTGATATTCTCCAGACTTTTAATAAAATTCCTTTGAAAATGTCTATTTATCAGTAGCAGGCATAAGCCTGACTTTTGCCTTGGGAAACAGTGATCTTCCTGGAAGAATTACTTTAGGTTGCTAGAAAGATTAAAAACATAATTTAGTCTTAGAGAAACATGAGGTATAACTTTAAAAACCTGGCTTTCTAGATATATGGTTTGTTCCTTGGTCAAAATTAAAACAAAGAATGAAAAGACTTTGCTAAAAGGTGTACTTTTCATCTACTTGCTCTTTATAGCAAAAATGCACTTACCTTGGCTTTCTGTATAAGGTATTTTATATCATCTAGAATTATGGCTGATGTGTATAAAGGTTGTGTCAGCATTTCCATTATAAACCCATATTTTAGGGGGTTTATAACTCAGCCATAAAAACTCACTCCACACTGAAACTTGGCAAATGAAATCCTAACCTGGAATATCACCACCATTTTATAAAAAACCTTTACATTTGGCTGGTTTTCAGTTTTCTGAATGACACATAAAATGATAAGGATTTTTGGGTGGGGATGAAGGGCAGCAGCTGCCTGAAGATGCTGCTTGCCAGCACTAAAGGAATGAGGAATTGCACAACTTCCACCCGAGCCACACAGCCTTGTCACTGATGAATTGGAGGTGATTCTCCTTCTACTCCACTATCATGAGATCCCACCAGGAATATTGTGTCCATTTCTGGAGCTCCCAACAAAAGAAGAACATGGGGCTTTTGGAGCAAGCCCAAAGGAGGGCCACAAAGATGATCAGAGGGCTGGAGACCTTCCTTATGAAGACATGCTGAGACAGCTGGCGTTGTTCAGCCTGAAGAGGAGGCTCCAGGGAGACCTTATAGCAGCCTTCCAGTACTTGAGGGGGCTACAGAAAAGCTGGGGAGGGGCTTTCTGCAGGGGCGTGTAGTGAAGGGACCCGGGGGAATGGCTTCAAGCTGAAAGAGGGTAAATATATAGAGCAGATATTAGGAAGGAATTCTTTACTGTGAGAGGTGTGAGGCACCGGAACAGGTTGCCCAGGGAAGCTGTGCATGCCCCATCCTGGAAGTGTTGAAGGCCAGGTTGGCTGGGGCTAGGAGCAATCTGGTGTAGTGGGAAGTGTCACTGCCCATGGCAGGGGGATTGGAATTAGATGATCTTTAAGGTTCCTTCCAGCTCAAACCATTCTACGATTCTATGATTATTCACTACTGGCATCGTTAGCCCTATATGCACAGGAGATATGAGCTGCCCCTGTGCCAGGCTGGCAAGGCTCCTTGAGTGTTTAACCTACAAAAAAGCAATGAGATGACCACTGCTGCCCCAGACCCAAAGCTGTACATGAGGGTAGGAAGGTCAGGGAAACCACCTTCAGAGATGCCACTGCATGAGGCAGGAGGGCCAGTCGCCCCACATAGCAGCAGAATCGTGTGCACCATTTAGCCCAGAAGTGTAAAAAGGCAGATATTCAGTGTCCATGCAACTTTTAAACACCCTGTGTTGCTGCTTTTTAGAAATACTTGTGAAATATCTAATGACAGGAGCAGCCTTTCCGCTGACAAGCTACACTCCCATATATGTAAAAATGACCACACTGTATTCAAATTCAGCACTACCATGGGAGGAAACAGAACAAGGAACACTCCCAAATCCAATATTTGGATCTTACATAAAGTAAGGGAGGTAGATAAACAGTCAGTGAAAGTGGAAGCAAAAAAAAAGAGTAAAATGCTTACGATCAGGAGACATGTTTAATGACACCAGACGAGACCCTCAGAAGTTATACCTGCCATCAAAGTTTCCCATTGGAAAAAAGACTCAGAAGAGAGCTCAGGAAGCAGAGAAAAGGTGGCTATAGGTAAAATGATACCCTTCAGAAATGACAAATAGCTCCCAAAAAAGGTGAAGCACATGAATCTTGACAAGTTAAATGTTAAACCTCAGGAAGGCATGCCGATTTATTGCGGAGCAACTTATTAAGGGAACTCATTAAAGGAATAAAAGTTAATAATAAAACCTTTTTCAAATGTTTCAGGAGCAGGAAGACAGTCAGAAAGTCAGTGGGGTGAATCCCAGATCTGCAAAAAGTTCCTGGTGACAATAAAACTCTCAGAAGTGTTAACATTAATTACTTGCAACTTTGCAGTGACTACCAGATGGGCTCTCAACCAAAGCTGAACTCTGGGAGAAATGAATTGTAGAGTCTATCTCAAACTGGGTCTGTAGAAGTTTTTTTTAAATCTTGAAGAACTGAGAAGGGCTCTATTAAGGAAAAAGGTACTAATACAAAAAACTGAAGGTACCAGTTCAACCACATTGCAAACTATAGTGTGGAAATTGTTGCTTGAAACAGCTCCTATGTGCACCAGCCTCCCTACAAGATTGGAGGTTAGATTGATCTTTGTTTTTGAGGCAGGATGCAGGATCTTATGGTGTACATGGTTACGAGTAATTTTTTTCTTAAAATTATATACGTATCTCTAATGCTCTGTTCCTTTTATGAAAGCTCAGCTTCTGGTGACCTAGATACTCCAGCTACACAAGATTAGAGACACTCATATGAAAAATGAGATTTTTGTTCCTTAGTCTCCTTGCTAGACTTTCCATGCAGCATCTATTGCTGCACTGAATGTTTTCATCAGGAAGCGGCAAAGAATGTGATTGCTTGTGCCAGTGTCCAGGAGAACAATCCTGCAGATTCCTGCTCCCTTTTCACCATTGAGCCCTGTGGCCTGTATAGTGCAGCTGCCACACTGAGAGTCATGTTGCTGGGAGGAGAAAGTTTATGAATATTACACCAAAAATCTGCCACTGAGCAAAGAGACCATTTGCATAATGACTTTTCTGGCTCAGAGGAGTGTAGATCCAAGACCATCCATGTTAAAAGGGATAATTCCATTAATTAAATATTTTTTATTCTTTTGAAACAAATTCACCTCTGAAGCTGACTAGAAGTGTAGTCCTCAAGATTGGGTTGTAAACTGAGTTCACCTAGGGCTGCAGAGCTGTCTCATCCACCACAGATGCTTTTGAAGAGGACTACTCTTGCAGCAGGGGTGAAGTGCTCCACTACCCCTCAGTCCCAACAATGAGGAGCTCTCCTGCCCTTTTGCTGCATCTTTCTCCTAATAAATTTTCACCTTGGAAAAGTTGTTAGTTGCAGAAGTAAACAGTTCAAATTCCTGATCACTACATATGGTCACTACATATAAAAGCTTATTTTTCTTGAAAAAACGAGCTAGTTATCTTTCATCTTCTCATTTAGCTTCCTTCAGTGTTAGACCTTTAATTGCTTTCCATTCCTATAAGTAACTGTTTGAAAAGTAGAAGCATCCTCCATAGTGCTACAGCTCAGTGGCCTACACAGACAGCATCCTGCCCACTAATTGCAGTTACTGTCAGAGAGTATGTGGTGATCATATGGCCCTGTCATTTCTGCCACATCCTGCAAAGAAGAGCAAACCTTGCCTGTTTTCTAATACTGTCCTAGATTACTTCTGTTTCAAAGATATTTATTATGAGCTTTGCTATTACCTTTGAACATCATTGTAGTTTCTTAGTTACACGTCTACTAAAGTTTATTTCTGTAGAGGGAACAAACAGGGATGTCATGTATGGAGGCTGCAGTCCAGTGCAAGAATGAGCCTCATATCACTAATGCTTCAAATTAGAAACGTTTAGGGATTTTTTCCCTCTTCCCTTTACCTACTTTTACCTTTCAAAAGAACTCATTAGTACTGAAAACAGCCCATATGACTTCTTGAAGAAAATAAACATAGGGGTTTTTCTCCCCTACATCAAAACTGTGGACAGTGTGCAAGACAACATGATGATAGGCTCTCCTGGTCTTGATTGTGGCCATAACAAGAATGTGTTGATGATCTTTGCATGTGAAATACCCACACTTCCTTCCTGTAGGGATAGGCACAAAAACAGGGATCACCAACTCTTAGACTCATACAAGCAATTCCTGCCAGGGATATCCACTGGTAGTAGTCCCTGTTTCGTGTTCAACATTTCCTGAAAGAGAGCACATAAAGGTTTTGCACCTTCCAGTAAGAATGTTTTTGACATTTATGATGTAGCCTTCCTCTACACAATGACTTTACCAGAGCTCTCCAGCTGTTGTCCCAAATGGCAGTAACTGTTGTGCATTTAGACATGAGAAAACATATATTCCACTCTGGTAGTCAGCAGAGAAAGTGTTAACTTCCCTGCTACTGTAAGTTCAGCTCCAATGCAGAGGGTGTCACTTCTTTCCAGCCTCCAGGCTGGATCAATAAGATCCAAATGCAAAACGTGTGTGTTAGAGGAGGCAAGGAGTTAAAGAACTACTAAAATACTGCAAACCTCTGAAAGCTTTAGTGATGCTTTTTATTGCATATCCTATTGCTGGTTTAGTGCTAGCAGTGTCTTATTTTGTCTTTCACAAGTATGTTACGAGGACAGTGTTAGTGTTTTAGCAAATACTGACACTGTACAGGTTTCACTGTGGTCATCTCTAACCTGTGCTTGTCCCATTCCTTATGCTGCTTTCTTAGTGACAAAAGTAAATACAGTGTATTGCTGCTCAGGTGTGTTGAGAGATTCCTGTTAGACAGGCAAGATAGGGTTGTCTGGCCTAAGACAGGGTACTGCACTAAGAAAGGACTTATAGTCGCCTTCCAGTACCAGAAGGTGCCTATAGGAAAGCTGGGGAAAGGGACCTTTTACCAGAGCATGTAGTGATAGAATGAGGGGAAATGGTTTCAAGCTGAAAGAGGGTAGATTTAGATTAGATATTAGGAAGGAATTCTTTACTGTGAGGGTGGTGAGACAATGGAAGAGGTTGCCTGAAAAAGCTGTGGATGCTCCCCCCCTCCACACTCCAGAAGTGTTCAAGGCCAGGTTGGATGGGGCTTGGAGCAAGCTGGTCTAGTGGGAGGTGTCTCTGGCCATGGCAGGAAGGTTGGAACAAGATGATCTTTAAGGTCCTTCCCAACCCATAATTTTATTCTATTCCAAAGGACTGCCCCTCCTTTTCCTTGAACTCCCAAAGTACTCCATGATGACTAACAGCATTGTGCTGGTTTGAGTTTTCGTTTTGTGTGTGTGGAACACACACAAAATTGCTCCTGTTTGTAGCTGTTCAGAGATCCTGCTACAATTACTGAGAGCACTTTGTGTAGTTGTGCTGCAGCTTCTGGCCTTCCTCACATGAAGCTGTATGATCTTATTGCTGTTGTAGCACTCAAGCTTCCCACAGGCTTTGAGGAAACCTCCTTAACTCTCTCCCTGTAGCCTGTTGGAGGTAGTGGCAACACTTTTACAGGAAGTACAGGGGAATTACTTGACCTCAAGTACTTCCCTGAAATGATCCTAGAAACAGTGTACACCTAGATGATGAATTTTAAGGAATAACAGGAATTTGTGGTTGCCCTGGAAACTGAGACCAGAGTCCAATCTGTGTGTTAGAGATGGGGCTGGGGTTGGACAGGTAAAGACTAGAGAGCTGAGATGAGCCAGACAAATAAAACAAGAGATATATGGATGGCAAAGTGATAATACTAATTGGTAATCACAGTTGCTAAATGCAATCTGCCAGGCTTTTCACTTGACAATGAAGAAAGTGAGGAGAGGATGACTATATGATCAAAAAGCAGTCAAGAACAGCCAGTAAGCAGATGGGAGAAGGCTTCCTGCCTTCACACAGTGAAGAGACCAGTGCTCCTGACCTACAGTGAAAGCTTCTGTGCAACACAACCCTGCACCTGAGAAGGTAAATCTCTTCAAAGGCTCATACATTTAGGAAATATCTTACAGATAATCTCTATTCAAGTGACTTTATCTTTGTTTATACTACTTGAATCCCATTTGATTTGAAGAAGGAAAGAATTAAACAGCTTTGTAAATCTAGCTGATTTCTGCTGTTACTGGATTTGTTTCTGTGGCAGAACACTGCAACACAGTCCCATTTTGAGCACAACGTCAGAAGAAAGTCTGCATTTGCTTTTCCACCCAGTTGGTTGTTTTCTGGTTTTTGGCAGAGAATGATCCGCACAGCTTCCAGGTCATAAAGGAGAAGTAGCACTTAAAAGAAGAAAAGTTGGACTTCTCATAATGTTAAGTCATTTAAAGTCACAGATTATATTTGGGAAAAAATACAAAATAACAATTACTTTGAATACCTATCCACTGTCTTTTTTCTACTGTGTCATGAAAACTACTCTTAAACTTCTCATTTGCTTTTTATGCTTCCTTAAGGTCCACTATAGGATAGGAGAATTTAGGTTCACATTGCTGTAAGACACAAGGTAGTCACTGCTTGTATTAGTAAAAGTGCTTTTTATAGGAACAGTTTCTTACTACCTACCCCAAACAATATAATTGCTAGCAGTTGAAGTGCAGCTTTTCTGTAACAGAAAGATCTGGTAGATCTTTATTGATGCAGCAACATCAGTAAACCCCTCCTGCTATAGACTGTTACAGCTATGCTGGGAAATACTGGTACTGTAGATCTGGTTACATTATTATTTATAAGTCATTTCTTTCTTATCAATGACAACAGCGTTAAGCAGACAGTCTTGCAAAGCTGAATGAAAAACAACCAAAAAGCTTAATTTTAATTGTAGAAAGAAGAGTTTTAATCCTACATTAATATGAGGTAGAAAAACATGGAATTAAAGGCCAAAATCAAGAACATTGATGTGGTTGATACGTGTCCCCACGTATGTGAAAAGAGGATTTCCACAGGAACACAGCAGTCCCCCCAAAACTGTCAATCATCATTATTCAAGGGAACTCAGCTCTGGAAATCCAAGTCAGATAGGAATACCCATGTCAGATAGGAATACGTGCAGCAAGTAATTGATTAATCTGTATCACAGCTTCCACTGTATTATCAAATTATTATTGATCTGCACATTGAAGGAACAGTTAGTCTTCTGTTTTCTTCTGATAAACCCTTTCTCCGTTGTTCTATCCAAAACTTTTCACTCTTTAGTCCCTTCATGCTAGGAAATCAAGAAAGGGGTTATAAATATTGCTTTTGCTATCTGGAAAGCATTAGCAATGTCATTAATGATCAGAACAAGAGACATGAAAATTGGCCTGATTTGAGTTAAACATTTATAGAAATTTGTTCAATGAGATCAATAAGTATTTCATTATAGTGTTATTGGCGTTTTTTTGAGGGCTATTGTCTTGTAAAATATCTGGTGACATCAATTAAAGTTAATAAATATTAACTAATTAATTAATATCAATAAAGTTAAAACTGAAGTAAGACATTAATCAAAAAGCATTTATATGTTACAATGTTTGTCCAAAGCCTGAATTAGATTTGAGAACTAGCCTGAATTAGAGAAGGCTGAGGTTCTCAATGACTTCTTTGTGCTCCCCTCACAGCAGCAGAAAAACAGGTTTGTGATATCTAAAGATCCTGAAGGTGCACAAGCCTATGGGACTGGATGGGGTCCTGAGGGAGCTGGCAGATGCAGTTGCTAAGCCTCTGTCCATCCTATTTGAGAGGTCATGGAGATGTGGTGGGGTTCCCGCTGATTGGAAAAAAAGGGAACATAGCCCCTGTTTTTTAGAAGGGGAAAAAGGAAGACGCAGGAAACCATAGGCCAGTCAGTCTCACCTCTGTGTCCAGCAAGACCATGAAGCAGATCCTCCTGGAAAATCTGCTGAGGCACATGGAAAGTAAGGAGGTGATTGGTGACAGCCAGCATGGCTTCCTTAAGGGCAAATCATGCCTGACCAATCTGGTGGCCTTCTATGACAAGGCTACAGAGATGGTAGAAAATGGAAGAGCAACTGATGTCATCTACCTGGATTTGTGCAAGGCATTTGACACTGTTCCACATGACATCCTGGTCTGCATGGATTTGACAGATGGATCACTTGGCGGATAATTAATTGGCTGGATGGCAGCACCCACAGAGTTGTGGTCAATGGTTCAGTGTCCCAGTGGAGACAAGTGAGGAGTGGCATTCCTCAGGAGTCAGGATTGGGACCAGTGTGGTGGATGGGGAACTGGCTGACAGACCATACCCAGAGGGTGACAGTAAATAGTTCTTCCTCAAACTAGCAACCAGTCACAAGTGCAGTCCCCCAGGGATTGATATGGAGCCCAAAGCTGCTTAACATCTTCATAAGTGACCTGGATGTTGGGATCAAGAGAACCCTGATGAAGTTTGCTGACAATACCAAGATGAGTGGAGAGAAAGACACTTCAAAAGGGAGAGCCGCCCTCCAGGATGACCTAGACAGACTGGAGGAGTGGGCTGGCAGGAGCCTTATGAAGTTCAACAGGGAGAAGTGTAAAGTCTTGCACCCAGGAACATGTAACCCAGGAGCACAGTTCAGACTGGAAACCACCTGGCTGGAGAACAGCTCTGTGGAAAGGAACCTGGGGGTCTTGTTGGGTAACAGGTTCAACATGAGTGAGCAGTGTGCTGCTGCAGCAAAGAAGGACAATAGGATGTTAGGCTGCATCAACAAGGGCATCACCAGCAGAGACAAAGAAGTCATCATCCCACTCTACTCAGCACTTGTCAGACCACATCTGGAGTGTTGTGTTCAGTTTTGGTCCCTGCTGTACAAAAAGGATGCAGACAGGCTGGAGAGGGTCCAGAGAAGGGCCATGAGGATCTCCAGAGGACTGGGGAACCTGCCATGTGAGGAGAGGCTGAGAAAACTATTATTTACCTAGAAAGGTTGGACCAGATGATCCTTGAGGTCTCTTCCAACCTGGCAATCTATGATTCTAGGATTCTAAGATTCTAATAGATATTTGCTTTGCAAATGGAAACCAGTACAGCTCAATTGACTGTAAAACTGAACACCAATGAAATTATGGACTGAATGTTGTGGTAAGTTAAAGGAATATATATAAGATAAATATTACATACACTTCTATTTGACTCATTTTAACTAAGATCTTGCTGCATTATTTCATTGCATGTATGAGTACATGTACAAAACATGCTGAATTGCATTAAATCAAAAGGGGAGAGCTAAAAGGAAAGGAAATTACAACAAAGTTAAGGAGCCATGGTGGAGGATGAGAAATAAGTGCAAGAAGCCAGACCCCTTGTATGGTCCCCTTAGGATGGACACCATTGTTTAAATCTTACTGACCCCATATTCATGACAGGTAAGCTGGAAAACTGTCCTAGGACTTCCATTAAATACCCAACACGCTACTTGTGCATTGATTTATGGTGCTCATTCAAGTATCTGCAGCTGTTGCACACTGTATTGGAACACATACCAGTTTTTTGTCTTGCACATTACATCAGACCACAAACTGTGGATTAGATAACTACTCAGATGAAGTCTTCTAGGTAAGCATTTCTATGTAAATATACAAAGTAATAGGTATATTTCACAAGGATATGATGTAACTTTGACAGCCTTGGTATGCTGTGTGCAGACTTCGTAGTGGTGGGTTTCTGAGAAGGTCCTGCCCCAGGAGCGAATCCACAAGCCTGCTCTGAGGCCAAGGGTAGTGCAGAAATGTGTTCATGACAGATTTTAACCAAATCCAGCCAACTTCAACATATACTACAGAGGATAATTACCTTTAACACTATTACACTGGAAACTAAAGCCTAATCAATATATGGAAACAAGACATTTTTTTTCTAACTTTCATGTGATATTCATCCCTCACACAACTGTTACTGGCTGCCTAACTCTAACTTCGTCCCCTCAAATTTGCAGAAGTATCTGTAAAGGTCAAAATAAACATCCAGGAGATAAAAAAATCCCATTTCCTTTTCAGTTGAACTATCTCCAAAGTACTAAAATATGAACATATGCTACAGTATTACTCACTATATAAAAATACATATGGTAGTAGATATACAGTATAGTTAAAACACAAAATTACACAAGCTACATATACAAACCTACAACAACTTCATCTATAAACATACCCAGTCAATCAAACCCTATATATAAAAATATTTTATTGTTCTCTTCCAGACACTAGACAAAAAGTTACAGAACTTTCAATGTAGGCATTCCTCTTGACAATTTCATTACATTCATAACCAACGGGATTTTTTTCAAAGTACAGTGTTGCCACCTCCCATGATTTTAATGAATTCTCATTATTTGTCGGTTTCTCAAGTCTCACCTCCTGAAAATCCAAATTCAGCATTTTAAAAACAGGTGGGTTTTTTCTTCATATTAGGGAGACAGTTTATGTCAGTTTCAATACTTAGAAATTCAGTTACTAGAAACAAATATAAATAATCCAACTTGCTATTCTGAAAATATTGTTCCTTACTCTGACAGGAAAGGTTATCAGTAATCCACCTCAATCTGCTGATCCTTTTTTCAGACAAATTTCCTTCCAAATGACTGTGGTTTAAAATAAAATCTAAAAACATCAGGGTATTTTGACTTTTTTCTTTTTTTTTTAATTATTTATTGGAAAGGAAAGCCAGTTTTCTAAGCCTACATTTTCCTTGCTGAAAGTTCCTTTAATTTTTAAAAAGCAGAGGAGGCTTGAAGGCTTAAGATTGGTAGGTCTTACTGATTTTAACCCCTGAAAATAATAATAAAAAATATTTTTTCATTGCCTCAGCCACAGGTAAAATGTTTTCTTTGCATGTACAAGTCTTGAAATGTCCTCAGTGGGGGTTGAGGTCAGAGCTTTCAGTGCAAGCAAAGCACTTGCGGAAGATCATTGCCTTTTTATATATTGCTAAAAGAAGATACAACAATTAACAGTGACAGATATTTATGCCTCCCAAATCTCATAGCAGTCTGCAGCCTAAAAAATGGTTTCTTGAAAGCCTTCTAATACACCTTATTCCTCAACTAGCTGTTTGTATTTATTTGGGCAGGACACTGACTGAATACTGTGGACTCCTACGATTAAAGTGTCTCATCTGGCAAACTCTTGGCACTGGCAAGGCAGCAGATTACTTTGATAACTGTAATATTTAGTCAGGATAATTCCCTCCATTTCACCAGCTAGAACCTTTCCATTACTTAATTTCTTCAGTGAAGCACTGCCTGGTATGAAGTCCAAAAGCAGCACCTGCTTATAAAAATCAAGTCTGAAGCTCCCTATAAGAATAAAGATTTTTTTAAAATTTGCTGTTAGGCATTGGAGCAAAATTGATACTTAGCTCATGTTTTTAAGCTGGTTCTGTATCGTGCAATAGATTTCAGCCAAAATTAAATTAATATTTTTTTGCAACTAATGGCATGGCTGCCCTGACACTGACCTCTAAGACACAGAAGTTATTTTTTAAATTTAGAAATTATGGTATGCAGAAGTTCTTTTTTGTTATTCATGATCTACATCAGGTTTTCTTACAGTGGTTGTCTCCCCAATACATAAGACTAGCAGTAATTATCATTCCTGAAAAAAGACAATGTAATTAGCAGGGACAAGCCAGCAGTAGGGAA
>NW_009952533.1:10086158-10111408 GCF_000747805.2 Chaetura pelagica | reverse complement strand
GAAAGACTTAGGGAACCATCAAACATTCAAACAAGTTCAGGGATTCAAATTATTTTTAGTTCTCCAGATTAAATTTAGAGTTAATATAAGCATTTCAGAAAATGCCTGCTTTTTAACAGCACTTAGCTAAATAATGTTATATTGAAAAAAGCCAAGTCTGTGTCTAACTTTAAAGCCTGACATTCATGGTCAATGGGTAAGAAGTCTGAGCATTCACAAATTCCATTTTCACTGTACTGAAAGGTGTTTGGCACTTCTTTGAAACAAGACACTTATTTTTGTTACTCAGCTTCGATTAGTGCAGCAAGTTAAGAGAGGTGGCCAGTTTGTAAATGTTGTCAGTTTCTGTATTTTGGGCTGGTTGCTCATTTGTTGTTTAGTTGCCATTGACTTTCTTGGGCAATTTTTAGACACTTGACAGGTTTTCAGAAAATTTCAAAAATAAACTTCAGAAATCTTCTCTAGTTCTGTTCCTAGGTGTTTTTAAATAATATTTTAATAAAATAAATCAGTAAGAAACAAGAGGAGGGAGAGGGGAATAGACACAAAGCGTTTTTCCTGCAGATAAGTGTTTCAAAAGCCATAGCGATTAATTATTTTTTTTAACTAGCTTAGGCAGAATTATTACTTAGTTAACTCTTTATTACGTTTTTAACAGTAGAACATGAGTAAATAAGTCGATGCTTGCCTTTTTCTGAACGTCTAAAGCCTACAGTTTAGTATTCACAATTATAAGAAATAGTTTGGGTATTTGTTGCTGCACAGATCTACATTTTCTTGGACGTCACAAACCATGTATATCTTTTCCTTTTATATGCCTGATCATTTTTCCAATGTACTGAAATATCTGAATTTCTAAGGTCAGAAAATTATTGATCTTTGTAAATGTTTGACAGAGTGAACTAAGGAAAACATCTTCTGATATTATAAAGAGAAGATAAAAGAATTAATTCTTATTTTTGTAATGCTTTAGCATCACGACTCCTGGGTTCCTAGGCTATCATAATATAATGTTTATTAGAAGGCAAAACAAAGATTTATCTCTTCAAGAAATATAAAAATGCAATACAGAAGACAATCTGACAAATATATCCTGCTCAAAATAAAGTACTGTTTTTGCACAATGCTAGGAATATTAGGAAAAACAATTGTTTTGAACAGTCAAACGCAGAAGTCTGTTCTGTGCAGGACACTCATGGTGTCTAACACACTGTCAATAAAGATTTTCAGTGGAATGTATAAAAAAACCTGGGAGAGTTTTATTGAAAAATGGCCATGGGCAGCCATATTCTGGTTTTGGCTAAGCCTCAGACATCATGTTTTGATTTAGAAGGAGAAAACCCAAACCACCTGTGGCTTTCATTTTTAATTCATGGCCCATAGGAATTCAGACTCTACACTTTTGAATTTTTCTTATACATGTGCAGCCTGCTGATCAGAAAAATAATATTTTAAAGCTATTCCTATCCGTGTAGGATTTTAAAGAGACTGAAGTGAAATATACAGAAGCTATCAGTCTTATTGCCCATGAGCACACAGGAGGGATCTTGCAAAATCCAAACCTCCAACCTGGGTGTCAGAAGTTGCCCTCACCAGATAGAGCACATCTGTTCTATCCATCCCTATGCGCACCTCCAACTTAAGGTTATATGTTATTTTTCTTAATTAAAAATGGTAGAGGCAAGTGAAATAACAGCAGATCTAATGTGACCAGGAGACAGACCTTCAACTAAATTTAAAAGAAAGGAAAAAAAAACACCAAAAAACAAAAAAAAAACCAAAAAACTAACCATCTCCAGAGGTTGCAGGGATGAGATTTCAAGTAAAATGAGATCATGAACAGTCTGAAACCTGGTTAGCTTGGGTGAGGGACATTCACTCTACGGTTGCACTTTATACAGTTATGCCTACAAAGATGCACCAAAACAGCAGTACCAGACAAGTGTTCCCCCTATTTTAAAGGAAAAAGTGCAATTTTTGTGCTAATCTCCCAGAGCAAACTTTCAAAGCCTCCATCCTTTGTCATGCAATGTAATGCTGATATGCATTTCTTTTGTCTTAACCCACATCTAGCTGCATCTCCAGCTGGCAGATGTTACTGGCAGCTCTCTCTGAGAAAATACACCGGGTGAAATCCAAATCCCTTTGAAGACAGTGGGAGCTTTGCCATGGAGTTCAGTAGGGCCATATTTCACACACTTCCATTTGAATACGTCAGCAAACAAATAGAAATAAGTTGGTTTTTAACTCTCTATCAAAATATAGGTACTTTCTTTCTTAGGTAATGTAGGCTGCACTTTCTTTGCTATAGCACTCCCATTGTAAGCAAGTGGGTTTTTACATTTAAAAGCATGTATAGTTCCACATGCACACATGAATATAAGAAAAACATAAATACAGTTTATATTAAACATCTTTCAAATACTAAACATGTTAATAGAATCCAGGTATGCAGACCTATTACAGTCTAAGCATTTCTATTATAAATTATCATTTTCCCCACAAAATTAAGAATACAATAGTTGAAAAGATAGTATGCAAAAGTATATATAAGCATTACCTGTCTTTAAAGGAAAAACCCTGAATCTCTTCCACTATCTCTCATATACACATCAACATATACATACAGTAGTGAAATACCAAAACAGCCCTAAATAAAGCAAAAAAATAAAATAATAAATAAAAATAATAAATAAATAATTAATAAAATAAAGCAGAAATAAATAAAAATAAATTAAAGCAAAAAAATTTCATGAAACAGAGAGAGACCACAGCTGCAATCAATGGCTTTATGAACAATTCTGTGGTGAGAGGCTTGATCATATAAACTAGTCATGACAAAATTATAGCTTAAAGGCCCCAGTAAAAACACCATAAATTCCAGGGCGACTCATCACATTAGCAAAATTACTAATATTCATGTTTATAGGTTTGGATCCTTTGTCATAATGAGTTACAATAACCTTCTGTAAAGTCTCTGTGATCTTTCTCTCAATGGCATTTAAAAAAAAATACTTCTAGAACCAAATAAAAGAACTAGACTGTCCTGGTTTGAGCCAGGAAAGAACTAATTTTCTTTCTAGTAATTTTACTTTTCAGTTAAGCCTTTTCTAATTAACTGCATTCGTTGAAATTAACTGCATGTTTTTCAGTCAGTGTCTGCTTCTAGGACTGGTAATGCTCAGTGTTTGTAGTTACTGCTGGAGAATGGTATGGTTCTGCTAAAACTCTTATGCTCTGGAAATGAAGGGAGTAAAGGGGTCACAACTGTGACCCTCCCGTGGGGAGAGACAGACCAGACAGGTGACCAAAATTGACCACAGGAAGTATTCCATCCCATATGCATCATACTTGGTAGAAATCAGAAGGATCAAGAGGATCAAGCCCTCTTTGTCCATGGCTGATGTCCTGGGAGGACTCCATCCATTTGTTGGCCTTTGATCCCAATCCATGCATTCTTGAATCCATGCATTTCTGCATCCATCTCCTATCTGCTGCTGACTCCAGGAGCCCTGACTTTTCCAGTGCCTGCCCTGCAGCCTTGGTGGTGACGTGAGTGCTACTGGGGGGGCATGAGCATGTTAGTGGCTTTATATTTATTTGTAAATATTTGTTTATTTTGTTCTTTTATTTTTCATCGTTACTATTTCATTAAAGATGCATAGTTTAGTTTCCAACACTTGAGTCTCTCTCCCTTGTTCTCTTTTCCATCCCTTTCTGGGAAGGAAAAGGGGTTAATAGAGAGCATCTGTCATTCATTTAATTACTGGCCCAGAGTTATACCATGGCACAAAGCCCTACTTAATATTTAGGCATTTTGTTATTCTCTCTGGGTTACACCTTCAGTCTTTAAGCAGATACATATCCATTTGTTCTTTATAGCGATTTTGCTCTAAGATCTGCAGCACTTATAGGCACTTACATTTTTACATTTTTTCAATTGTCTTACTGATTGGTCAGCTTCAAAATACTGAACAACGTGATCCACCAACATAGCAACATAACTGTTTCTCAAAAAATGCCTGAGAAATAAGAGATGACTGAGCCCAGCAAGTCTGTAAGATGAGATATTTAATGAGATATTATCCAAGTCTCATAAATCAGGAAGACAAAACACCAATGAAGTACTTGTCAGGAATACCCAGAAATGCCATGACTGAACTGAAGCTAGATCCAAGATCCCCATTTTTCAGAGAGGAAATGGCTTGGCATAAAGTTAATCTCAGGTTTTACCAAACTTGAAAAATTGTGGATATCCCACTGGCTTCCCACAGACACCTTTCAGCTGCTGATCCAATTCACAGTAAAGCAAAAGTCCTGGTTAAAAATAGTGTGTTTAAATGCCACAGAGATCCACCTTCCATAGTAAATCAGCTCTATCAAAAGCTGAGTTACAACCACCTGCATGCCTTCCATTTCTTATTAGCATCTGGAAAAAAGAAAACACAGAAGATGTGAAAGTCAAACCATTTTTTGTCTAACGAATAGGCCAGCTCCTACATTTCAGGTGCCTTCTTGGACAGATGCTGGCAAAACAGCCCTGGAGTGTGGAGGGAAAATAGACAGTGCAGATTGGTGGAGTTAAAAAGTTTTAAAGCTGATCCTATGCAAGAAAATAATATTTAAAGCTATTTGTACAGAGAAGAAGAAAGTAACACATGTACAGAGATAAATTTATAAAACTGAAAAATTTTCCAAGCATATAACATAAATTCTTCATCCTTTTTATCATGCTGACTTGCTTACATTCATGTGGTTTTAGTCTCACAGGTGTTCTGGAGGATAGGACATGTAATATGGCTCCATAGTTTTCTAACCACAGAATATCCAAAATATATAACCAGGAAATCACTTGCAGTCTGTGTGGGGCTTGGCAGATGGTATTTCTAAAAATGCAAATATCCAATATGGAGGTAGTGGAGACGACGGATTTCACAAGGGAACAGTGTAACTCTTTATATGGAGTGTAAACTTTACACAGTATTCCAATATAGAACTGGTGAGTACTGTTAAAAAAGTTTCCAATGAATATTCATTTCAGTTTATAAACATATTCTCTTCAACTGTTTCAATGCCCTCTTTGTGTTTGCTTACTGTGCATGTTCTAGCTACTCCATTTACTGGCAAGAAAGTTTGTGGAAACAGCAAATTTTAAGTAAGTATTAGAGCATATATATGGGAAAGAAATTTTGAATTTGGAAACATAGGTTCTGGTATCAAAAATCCGTTCCAAACAGGTATCCTCATCCATTTGAGAGAGGAATGTATGTGGTCTGCAAGATCCAAACCAGATTAGTTGTTAAATGTTTGCAACCACATATACTAGCAGTGCACTTTGGTCAGATGAGACAAAACTGGAAAGTAGTGCATTCTCCTGCTAAGGAGTTTGCCTATAATGGAGGGAAATCAGGCAGCAGGATGGTGTGGCTAAGCTGTATTCTGGTTTCTGTTTGGATACCAGTCAGCTTATTACAATTACAAAAGGGGTACAGGGAAGGGATGTCTTGGCTGAAGGGCAGCCTCCCAGCCAGCTTGCATAAGCTATGATTGAGTTTTTTCAGCTACAAGAAATGCACCGAGCATCCCTCTCATCACTCTGAAGCACAATTTTGAGCTAGAGTAGGAAGAAAGCCCATTTCTGCCTGCTGAGGCAATGTGCTCTACACCTGACAGAGCAATAGGCACTGCCTGGGAGGCAACATGGAACACACTCTCCACCATTAGCAGCACAAAGGATCTTCCTCTAGTTTTTCATGGTTGGTTGGAAAAACCCTGTGATGAGCAGAATAACTCAGTTCCTTACAGCTGAAGGATTCACTACCAGTGACTTTCCTCACCTGACAAGCCATGTAGCTTCTAGTTCTGAGGGCTTCCAAAGCTGAATGATGAATATGAAATACAAATACATGAAACATATTGAAATATTAACACAATTCAAGCCAAGATTTGCTCACATTAAATCCTTCATAATGATGGTTTAGGTTTAGATAACAGCAAGTACAGAAAAGACCTGGCAGATTTCATATGATGGAAGATTTCATTTTAAGTTGCACAGCTGCAGAAAACATCTTAATATATCATAACATATATAGATCTAAGTTCTTAACTGATGCAAGCAATTATTGCTCCATCAAGCCGATTTACAGTGAAACTGAAACATACTATTCGCCTGGCAATTCTACATAAACAGACTGGAGTCTCCTTCAGTATAGACTGCTAGTTTTATAACCCATAAATATATTTACTAGAAAAAAATGAGAACATAAAGCAGACAGAAATGTGTGTTCCAACAGAAACTTATTGTAAAGTTTAAGAGAAATAGAATTTTTTCTATAAACTTTTTTTACACACATGCCATGGCTTAACTTCATGCATGTATACACACACGCACCTGAAGAACACTAGTCTGCAAAATATTCTGATCACCTGAGAGTGAAAATGTCAACTTTAATGAAGTTCTGCAATATGTTAAGGTTGCAGGTTAAGTTTAATGCCTGTTTGTTCTTTTTAGCTCTAACATTTCTATGGTTTTCCAATTTGTATTTTGTAAAAAAATAAAAAAATAAAATTAAACAACCACCATAGAACAGAGAAAAATGGTTATCTATGTTTGAATTTCAGACTTTGCTAAGGGGTCAGTTTCTTTCCAAACTGTGTCAAGCTCAGACAGCTTTCTGGCAATTTCAGTTCAGTTGCAAACAGCCAAGATCATGTGAGATGATCCAAAAGATTCCTAAAATATTAGATATGCCTGTGTATATGTTTCAGACTAAATATTTTCATGATTGTAATTACATGAAGGAAAAAGTTCCTTATCGCATATGAAAACCCAGCTTTACATACTTTATACTCCGTTTATGAACCAATAAAACATATAAAAAATGATTGTAACTTTCTTAGTGGCTTACATGGGCTTTCTCTACAAAAATATGTTCCACCTACAGTGATGTTACACCCCACATGGCATCAGTAACATTTGACCACTTTGAAAGTAGCACATGTTCTGTTAAAATGAGAATCCATCTTCTCTGATAGGAGAGCCTGATTCATGGCCACTTAAGTTTCTTAAGTTGAGGTCATTATGCTAAATAATTTGCAATGTGTTAGTTGTCCATATAGATGTCATTGCTTCTTCAGAAAGTTTAACAATGTATCACTAAAAATGTCTGTATATCTGTAATTAAACATTTTCTTTCTAAAATCTTGTTACTAAAAATTGTGTGATTATTTTATGTATTTTGCTTTCTAATAATTATTATCTGATGCAACAAAAGTCTTATCCTGTATTTGAGTGTATTAATAGTACAATCTTGGTGCAAAACAGAGTATTTCATCTTCACACACTGAATTAATTGTCATTAATCAGTGTATATTTTTATTTGCACAAAGAGAATAATTAGTTCTTGAACCTATGATTCCAAGTTACTGTATTTCCGAGTGCTAATTTCTGGTGATGTGCCATTCACTTTTGCAACAGCAACACCTGCAAAACTTTCTACCTCAGCGTTCCCCATGGCCCAGGTTTCTGGTTTCATATGTACACCCTATTCTGGCCTCAGTTAAGTCAGCAAGAGCAGTGAGCTTTCATGGCAATGGGCTGCTGTTGTAGCTGTGCAACAGCTCCTAACTTCTAGGCACTTTTTCCCCTCTACAGCATTTGGAATATAGGCTAGACTGAGACAGAACGCCGTAATACCAAGTCACAGACCTGAAACACACTCAGATAATGTAGGAGTATTATCATTCTTGGTTTTGAAATGTATTATCTGCAGGAAGAACAGGTACAAAACAAAAATAACTAGAGGTCATTGAGTTCTTCGCTGAAACAGAATAAATTATCATCAGCTTTTCAGCTGAAGATATGAATATCTGTGACACTAAGCACAATTCAAAATTTTCAGCAGTGCCTCACATCACAGTATTGGAATTGGAACTAAGCTTTCAAGATGTTTTAGAGGAAGAAGGGCTGAACAATGTGAGAAGTTGAATAGTCAATACAGGTCTGACTCATGCGTTTGCTAATGCAGTAAATAAGGGTGGTAAACAGCTATACTCCATCAAACTTCACTCTCACGACTTACTGCAATTTTCCTCCAAAATAGCAGAGTCGGACTTTAGTCCAGTTTCTCTTTTTATACTACCACTGGCAGTGTAACCCAATTATGGATTTAAATGCTTTTTCTCTGGATTCAGACAATTACAATAGAAATTAATATATTATACTAGGAGTTTTCTTTTCAGTGTCTTCAAGGCAGAATATGTTTTATTCCATAAGTTTGAAAGGAAATTATTGTTTTCCCATTCACAAAGTGCAAAAAGCCACAAAGGCCTTCATTTTAATACGGATGAAGGTAAGCAACATGAAACAGCACCAAGTCCTGTTCCTCCTGCAGTCAATGGCAAAGCATCTTGTAGGAGCATGATCATACTTCAGAGAAATTAATCTCTGATCTTTCTCCCCAAAAGCCATCAGCAGAGGTCTGGGTACAAGTGGCTGTGAAATGGCAGAAATATCTGACATGCTTAAGAATGGAAGCACTACTAAGAACCAGAATACGTCATTATTTGCAGATACAAGAACATATCACATTCTTATTTTCTTCCTGTGGGAGGTCAGTGTTTATAGTGTGGATGTGCCTGCCAGGAGGAACATTTTTGCACTTGCTTTTCTTCCAGTTGCTAATCTGCATGTTCATTTGCCTCTGCTTGAAGAATGGCTTGTCTGAGCTTTTCCAGCATTACTTGCATTAGACCCAAACATTTTCACAGATTCATGCCATTTCACTGTCACTTCCGTGTAGCAGGCACAGGATGGAAATTTTATCATCCCCCCATTTGCCTTTCCTGCAGTACCAGGATGTGACTTCTTTCAGTCCTGCTGTGACTGCTGAACTGGCTTTTGGAACTAACAGTCGTCATACAAAATAGAATCATAGAATCACTAAGGTTGGAAAAGACTTTTAAGATCATCAGGTCCAACCGCTAACTCAAGCACTACCAAGTCCACTACTAAAACACATCCCTAAGCAACACATCCACATGTCTTTCAAATATCTCCAGGGATGGTGAACTGAACACTTTCCTGGGCAGCCTGTTCAAGTCCCAGACAACTATTTCCTTAAAGAAACTTTATATCCAACCTAAAACTCCCCTGGCACAACTTGAGGCCATTTTCATGCCTTGTGTCAGGAAAACAGCAACAGGATAATCAAATAGCAGAGTTTATATACATATACTGTTATTTGATTATATATATATACATATTTATATAAAAATATATTTATATATAATGTATTAAATTATTATCAATATATGAATTATATATTTCCCAGTTATCTCCTAGTGGTACTGAATATACATTATTCCATGCATTGCATTTTACCCCAACTTTAATCAGGCTGCAGAAAGAATTTTCATTAGCTTAAAGCAAGGATAGTAGGAGTAAACAAGGCATTGGTTTGGGACTTTTCCTCCCAAACAACCTCAGGTGTTAGCTTGTTTTAGCGGAGCAAACTTGTGTTGGATGCAACATCTCCCCCCTCCCCCCAGCCCAAAATAGCCTGGTCAGGTCTTTTCTCTTTGTGCCTTCCATTAGGGGGGAAAAAAAAACAACAAGCAAACAAACAAACAAAAAAATTCACTTCTAATCCTGGCTATTTCCTGGTTTCTGGTCATTTCTCTGCAGCTAATCTATCACAAGCAGCAACTGCTGCTCACGCCCCATCCACACTGGAGACAGCAAGCTGCCTCTCCTGGTCTCCAGCTGCACAGCCAGGAGCTTGATGGCACACACAGTCTTTTCCTAAGGATCTTGCAGCTCAAGACTCCTAAAACCAAAACACTGGTTTTACCCCTTCCAGGGGAGGGCTGAGCCCATGAGTGACAACCAAAGCCTGAGAAGCATGATGCCATGCTGCCCCACTCCCTGACCCTGCAGTTTGCAAGGAGATCTTAAATGAGAATTTCCTGGTTTGCTAATGTTTGTTGAGGGTTTTATTCTTCCACATCCCAGGAGGAAAAAGTTGAAGAAGGTATTGTGAGAGACTGCAGCCAAAACTCCATCTTGATAACATTTTTATGGGGGTGAAACTACAAAGAGCAAGTCAACAGCTGCCAGCAGGGCTGTGTTAGCATGAAAGAATTGCCAGAAGCAGGCAAGCAATATTCATGCTGAAAATATGACTGATCACTTATTCCTTTTTTTTTTTTTTTCTGCAACTCTGTTCTGATTCAAATCCAGGCTCAGTGAGAAGTGACTGTAAGTGGGCCTGAGTTCTGTCTTCAAAGGTAGCTGCACCTATTTCCACTACATCAACAGTTCACGTACAATGCCCAGGGCAAAGCTGGAGGCTTGTGGATGGCATGTTGCCTTAGTGTTTGGTTTGTGTCAAAATGACAGAAGCAGAAATTGGTCATTTTTTTATTCCATCCAAAAGGCAAGTCAATTCATTTATGTGTGTGAAAAAAACTGAGGCAGTTAACTAACTACTTCATGCTTTAAAAAGACAGCTTGCTGCTAATAAAGGTCACTTTACTTTGTTTTAAGAGAAGCTGAAGGATTTTCCAGAGAGGTAAAAGACTAAATCACTGTTCACTTTCAAATATGCCAGCTCACTGTACAGGCCTTTCTGCATAACATTTACACCAAGAGAAAATTAGCACCACCACAGTTAAGGATACTAAAATGATGTACAACCACACACGCCCTTTGGTTGACAAGCTGATTTGTCCTGATCACAGGTACTGGATATAACTTGCATAAGAGTACATTTGAATAATTTACTTAATTTAACATATGATTTGCATATGCAAATACCTACCAAAGAATTTGCCTCTGAGTAGGGCTTTTAAAAAAATAGCTAGTATAGAATCTGGAAAATATATTAAGACCTTCTTCTTAATTCTTTAAGTTCCCTGCCGCTTACAGGAATTAAGTATGGAAACAACATCTGTGTAATATTGTGAAGGATTTCAAAAGGGCTCCTGAAAAAAGGGCTGACACAATCTTACTCCTTTTAGAAGAGGATATGAAATGAATTGCTTACTTTGGCTGTTACACGCACTCCCTTCTCCCCAGCAGCAGAGCCAAGAACTAGTGGTAAGTCTGAGAAACTTTTTTACGGGTAGTCCTTCAAGTACTTTTGACTGTTTGCAGTAAGACCTAAGAGAGGTCTCCTCCCATAAACATAACAAAGGAAATCACTACACTAAAGCCCCACTTAAGGGGATGAATAATAGATTAATAGAATTTTATATTTATTTATTTATATCATGTTTTTGCATATGACCCTGACAACTGAAAAGGGTAAATGAGTAAAACACATATAAGAACTTTTAAAACATCATAGATACTTGTTAAACATTAATTAGTAATGCAAAAAATCATACTATTATCTAATCTACTAGGTATTAGACATAAACTGGTAATTATCGGTAAATGGATGCTGCCTGTGTAGAAAATGAAGAATCATTAGTCAGAACTAATCATCTGCCCAGAGTCTTGTAACACTGCCCTTGCATAGGTAGACATCCCTACTTTGGCATATAAAAACAAGTGTGTTTCTAAAGTCATTAATTAAAGTCTTAATGTCAGTATGGAGATTGATTTGAGTTTAAGCTTTAAAATCACCTTAATGATACTTTTAGAACTTGCCTAGGCCTAATTTCATTTATTTTGTATTGAATCTGAGGCTACTCATCTGTGAACACTCAAAAATAACATCTTTCTTCTACTCTCCAGAAATATTTCAGTTTATTTTAAGTGAGGGGTTTGCCTAAAAAAGAAGGTTTGTTTTTCAGTTGAAAGACCACAGACTGATTTGGGATGAAACTACATGTTACATGAAGCTTTTTACTTCCTTCAGGAAGTTAACCATGAAGTTCCCATTGAACTGTAATTAGAATAGCAGAACAGAGTGCTCTCTTATAAGAAATGGTAGTTGCAAAAGCTATATATCTGAGATACGATCACAAAAAAAGTTCATGTAATACATGTGTTTTCTTCCCCACTTCAGGCAAGGCCACCCACATGGATTACTATTCTCAAAGTACCTTTGTATCTCAAATGAGCTCAAACATAAGAGCAGCTTCTGTGAATAATATATGGTGTCACTTTGTCAGGTAGCTACTTATAAACATATACTCTACTTACCAAAATACTGTAATGATTGCAACTCTGCTTGGACACTGTTGCATTTAGATTTGGACCAAGCTGTCCAATATAGTTCTTTTATTGAAAATCTGTTTTTTTGCAAGTGGAGGAAAATAACCAGACTTGTGTTGTAAAAATGCAGGTTCCAATTTTTTGGCATTTTTAACAATTGTACTTGAAATAACATAAATGTGATAAATGTTGCAAAAGCAAATAAAATGCAGACTTACACCGCAGCTCTAGTCTCCATTCTGCAGAGATTTTTTTTGTCGTCCATGAGGACAGGAGAAGAAAGACCTGGAGCAGCATAAAGAAAGGCATCTTTCCCAGGAGCATGGTATAATCACCAGCAGCACAGTTTGGTACCTCTGCTCCCCTCTCATGGACCAGCCCCTACCCAACACCAGGCACTGCTTGGCTCTGTCTGGTGGTGAAGTTCCCCGTGCCTGGTGACACAAGGGTGCTGTACCCTGCTCTGTGCTCTGATGCTCTGTGCATCTCCTTCAGTACCAGGCGCTGGAACCTGGCTGGCCCTTAACTTGCCATTTTGGCAGAAACAGTGGAGTTCACTAAAAAGATTTCCATGCATCAAGCCAGAATCCAACAATGCTTTTTCAACATAATGCTGTCTAGTAAAATCAACCAGCTGAAAGGCATTTTGCACAGTATTAAAAATGTAAATAGAATGGACAGTTGGCTGGTTACTATGTATTCGGATGAATATGTAGTCACTGGGCAAATACAAAACACACATGTACTTTAGAAAATAAAACATATGCATGTAAAAATGAATTGTGTTAAAATCACTGTTCTGTAAAAGTCCAGTGCTATAGTTTTACTGTGTAATAGGAACTTATCAGGAAAGAGAAGGTGCTTGCGTTCTCATAATGGTGTTTTTAAAATCTGTGCTCACTCTCATGCATTTCTTATTCATAGGAAGAGTCCCACTAAAGTTAGCAAGACTAATTCCTCCAGGATCAAGTCCTAAATTTATTAACAGAGTGTATTAACAGAGTACTTTAGCCTCCAGTATATTTAATCTTCCATATCTAAAAATTTCCCAATAGTATAACAAATACTTTATAAAAATAAATATTTAGACAAGATAAGGTATATTAACATAGAACCTATTTAACATTGATTCTTTCTTTCCATTACAACTCATCTAATGCCATGGGCTGGTTAGATCAGCCTGCATACATGTCAACAAGGCTTGCAATCATCTAATTTGTCCTCAGGGTACTAACTTCTAGAACTGTAACATTTGGGAAATATTAAATTTAAATAAAATGCTTTTGATTTTCCATTCAGCGTTCAAGCCTTCATTTCAAAAGATAAAAGTAGTCGGAATCCTGAAAAAAAAAATAAAAAATCAGAAGAGCACCAGTAGTGTGATCAGAGGGTTTTTTCTTCATTTTCACCATGGACTTCAGAAGCAGCAGCCAAATCAGGCAGGAGAGCAGGGGAGGACGGCGGCTGCGTCTTTTATCAGCTGAGCCTTTTAAGGGGATGGTGGGACCCTGCCAGAAGCTGCATGCATGGCACAGATGTGTGCCCAGACACATTATTGTAATCAGGTAGCTGGAATCTACTTTTCTATCAGGAGCATGTGAAAGATTGGCCAAAGTGATGTTTAGGCCCCAAACTGCTGCAAGTGCTTCATCTGCTTGGCAACAGTTTCCTTGTGAATGAGCTGACCTGAGCCCAGTGTTGCAAGAGGACTGATGTATGAACGGGTGGACTCAATGATCTTGAAGGTCTTTTCCAACCAGAATGATGCTGTGATTCTGCAGTTCTGTGTTGTATGACAGCTGAGAGAGCTGCCCGCTCACCCAAGCACTGCTCCATGCCTTGCCAGGAGACTGCGGCGCCTCCCTGACCAGCCAGCACTGGCAGCTTGTGCAAATGGACAGCCCTGGGGTGGACTGCAGTGTGGGGCTGACCCACACCCTCTCCTTGCTGCTGCTGGTGCCAGGTTGGGTGAGGCTGTAAATTGGCATCACTCCCCCGAAGTGACATGCCTTTTGATTGCAAAGGAGAGGAAGCGAAGGGTCGTATAATGTGGAAAACCCTCAGCCAGGCCCTGAGGCAAAATGTCTTGGAGTCAAAAGTCTGGATAAAAAAAGTGAAAGAAGCCTTTGAGCCCAGGAAAGGAATTAAATGGATTTACTGGGCCCAGAGAAAAGCCAAGGAGAACAAGGAAAACATTACACTGTCTTGGTCTCTTCAGCTCACTGCTGTTCAAGAGAGAAGAAACATGATTTACACCCAACTGGGAAAGGATTTTTCTGAGTGTGTGAAAAGAAAAAGAATATATTATTCGTACTTATTTTATGATGTCCAATAAACCAGTCTGGGAGAGGGATAGCCATATAGATTTCTGTCTACTCAAGGGGAGATGAGAAAGGGAAACTGGGGCAGCAGGCACACTGAGCGACCCATTGCAGGTTGGTGCAAAAGTAGTTCTTTAGATGACTTTGTCCATGGTCATTGTCTGACATGTACCTTTTGGGTGAAGGGTATACCACGGCCTTGTTTATCCGGAACCACAAAACTGCCTAAATCCTGATAATGGCTGCAACACTGCATGTGCTAATGGGTACAACAGCTCTTCTGTTTCTCTTATAATCTCTGTTTTTCTTGAGTGTCAAAAAAATGCCCATGATCCACACTTCAAAAAGATTCACCTTTGAAATTAAATGCAAGCAACCTCTTTATTTATATTTGTATTTAACTTCCAGATTTTTTATATTCTAAGTCAGCTTATCCCTAGGACACACTTTAGGAATCTAATATGAATAATATTGATATCTAAGAATGAACAGAAATTCATCATGACTATTTTGTTACTCAAAATTAGGTGCGGAGATTGTGCATTTCTGCTAGTAAAAGCATTTATTTGTTGGGAAAAAAAAGTATAATATAGCCCTGCATTCCTGTTTAAATATCAAGTGCAGACAGGAAAAGATTAATAAAGACAGACTGGCCAATAATTTATCAGAAGTGTCATAAACAGAGCTTTGAAAAATAGCAGAAGTTGCTCTGTGACTCTCAGTACCCGAACTCCCCAAATTTCCATTCACTCCTATGGATGCTTCTCACTGTTTGGTTTTTTCCTCCAGAATATACACGGCATCATTATTTCTGCTGTGCTTCTACATCAGCCCAAACATTTTATCGGTGTAAAAAAGCTGTTTGTGTGCATTTGGATATCTTTTTCTTGTTCTTTTTGTACTGTTTCTCTTTTAAAGTATGGGCTGAGACCTGTTTTGGAAAAAATGGACATCCACACATCTTTGTATATTCAAGGCCACATTTGTTTGCAGCAATTTGCAGACATGCTGCATGGTTTTGTGTTTATTTCTTCATTTTCAACTTCATTTAATGCATCTCTATAAGAATGAATTTCTGGACCATGAACTCTCCTTTCTCAAAGTATATATTGATGCACAGCTTTAGCAATAGGATATATGCATCAGAATTGACTTACTAACCTAAACGAGAACGACAAATATGAATAACTCTTGAGTCTGATCGTCCTCTGCTTTTCCTCTAGTTTGTATATTTGGCCCTATGAAAAATGGATATAAAATGGTTCACACCCACTCTGAATGTAATATACAAAGTCACATGTGTGTAACAGGGGGAATATGGAATTTTGGAAGCACGTCTGTTTTCACCTGTATGATTGACACACAGCAAATGCTATCCTTGAAGAGTTCTAATAATTTATTTTTTTTCCCTTAAAAACTTCCCTTAAATCCCAAAACAGCTCAAAATTTCAAAGTATCTGTTGCTTTCTTCACTGAGAAAAGTATTTTCCTTAACTTTCTTCTGTTTTTGTTTATGACAGGAGAGAATCAATCAACAAAGAAGGAAAAAAGATTCAGCAAAGGTATTTTCTTTCATGCCACACTCCTCATGGACTTTCCCCAATCCTACTCACTCCACCTCAAAGGAATAATTAGTTGCTAAAAAATGCATTTCATTTTCTCTGAGAGAAGACAGAGCATGTTTTTAATTAAGGAAGTGCTATTAAAATAAACTTTTATAGGAAAATGTGCACAGGGTAATATATCACATAATTAGAATTTTTGTATTTATTTTTTTTCAAAATACGGTTGACTGAAGGGTTGTCAGTCAACTCCAACTTCAGCTCTATCTTCCCTTGCAAATAGACTCCTGCTCTCTTTCTCCTCTTGGGTGTACTCCCTTCTTCAGTACTCCCATCTTTGGCTCTTTTGTTTCCTCAAAAAGCAGTTTCTTATTTTTTCCTACTTCACCTTCTATCTCCATTGTCTCAAAATTTATATCTAGAAGTATAGATATGTTTCTTTTGATCAATATGTGTCTGCCAACATGGAGTCTTGCCTCTAGCACTTTGCTGGCCACATCATTTTTATGCCTTGTGCTTCACTCTCTAGTCTCTTATTCTACTGAATCTCTTGCTGCTCTATCCACAAGTACTGAAATTTCAAGGCCTCACATGAAGCCACCATGGCATCACATTTACCCCCACCAGGTTTTCAGTCCAAAATCTCTAGGCTAATCTGCACTACTCTAAAATCTGTTGATGGCCTTCTTATTGGCTTGATTTGTTTTCTGAAGTCTGAACTTCTCATCAATAACTAGAGGTTGAAGTTCCCCGAAATGCTATAATTTGTGCAAATCTTGTATTAGTGGGGCCCTGAGGAACCTTCAAATCACCCTGCAAACTGTGTTTCCTCCTGTAAAATGCAATTGAGCTGTAACTCTTCTCTTGTGCCATCTGTCGTGGTTTAGCCCCAGCTGGCAATTAAGCACCATGCAGACGCTCACCTCTGGTGGGGCGAGCAAGAACTGGAAGAGCAAAAATGAGAAAACTCTTGGGTTGAGATAAAGACAGTTCAAGAGGTAAAGCAAAAGTTGCACATGCAAGCAGAGCAAAACAGGGAATTCTTTCACTACCTCCCATGATCAGGCAGGTGTTCAGCCATCTCCAGGACAGCAGGGCTCCATCACGTATAACGGTTACTTGGGAAGACAAATGCCAACACTCCAAATATCCCCATTCCTTCTTCTTCCCCCAGCTTCATATATAATGAGCATGACATCATATGGTATAGAATACCCCCTTGATCAGTTTGGGTCAGCTGTCCCAGCTGTGTCCCCTCACACCTCCTTGTGCACCCCCAGCCTATTCACTAGTGCGGTGAGAAACAGAAAATGCCTTGACTCCATATGAGCTCTGCTCAGCAGTAACTAAAACATCCCTGAGCTGCCAACACTGTTTTCAGCACAAATTAAAAAATATAACCCCACACTAGCTACCATGAAGCAAATTAACTCTATCCCAGACAAAACCAGCACAGAGTCTCATAAACTTCAAAATAATGCTTCAGCCTCTGTATCTGTGTTGACCAGGTGTCTCTACAAAATGCTATCAAAAGGCACCAAAACATGTGTTTACATTTTTTTCAAATGTTTTCTGACATACAGTCAGCATAACTGACCAAGTTACATTAGTCAAACCACAAGGTAAACACCGCCCACCAAAACATAATGTAACGTGCATGGTAGGGTTCCGTCCTTCACAGGAAAAATGGGACAAGCCCTTCCTATTGCAGGCAGCATACCTGGAAGACTTCTGTTTCTAAAGCAGCCATACACTGATTCTGTGGCTAATAGCAGGGCTGGTTTGTTTGCTAATAATAGCCATCATTGAATAGTAACAGCACTTCAGAGAAAGCAGTATGAATCTGAATATTAGCTTTAAGTTATTTGGACCTGTGATAACTTGAAATTAATGAGCTGCTCACTATTGATACATTCTCTGAAGACTACCTATAAATGCTTTTTTTTTTTCTTTTACTCCCCATATAGAGCTGTATTTCAATTATTGTCTTCTATTGAGCCACAGAAGCATACTGTTATTTTTATCTGAATAAGCACACTGATAAACCCTTAAGTTCTAGCATGTTCACCTTTTTTTTTTTAATTATACTGTGATGCACAGGAGTAAACAATGGTTTCAGACTAAAATCAACACTGTAGATATGTATGTTGCCACCTACCATGATTCCAAACACCTAAGTAAGGCACCAAAGCTGTGGTACCTACAAATGTGATTTACAGAAGCCAGATCAGGCTTGGTGTCCTTGCTCATTCAGCCACCAGGAAGTGCTGAAGAAACAGGTCATATTTAAATACCCCTCTCCCTTGGGTTATTTTTCTGAGTGCTTCTGCAGGCAGGGGCTACGCTCTGGGCAAGCAGGTGTAAGGCAATGCTGTAACAGAAGTTTCCTGAGTCAAGGGGTGCGCCGCATTGTGGGGAACATGGTCTGAAGCCGCGCATCTCTCCAGGGTGGTTATGCAGCTGCTGAGCAGAGAAAGCAGAAGTTTTCTGGGAACATGGGATTGAGGAGGGCTCACTGCTAAGGAGACACCCATGGCAAAGACATCCTCTAAACCAAGGGAACTACGGCAGGAGCAAGGAATGCAGCAAGGACATAGAAATCCTGGAGAAAGTCCGGAGGAGGGCCACGAAGACGATCCAAGGACTGGAGCACCTCTGCTAGGAAGATAGGCTGAGGGACTTGGGGCTGTTCAGCCTGGAGAAGAGAACTCTAGCCATTCTATGATTCTAAGAGGGGTGTCACAGCTAGGTCAGAGCAAGAGCACGAAACAGCGGGACTGACAATGCAAGATGCCATCTCTCACATAGACTCTGCCCCTCAACTTGGAGATCCATCTGCACAAGATGTTGATGTCTCAGCACAGCACACAAAGTAGTGGGGCTTTGTGCAGGAGTGCCAAGATGGAGATTTGTGCACCTGATTGGCAGGTCCGTGTCAAATGCATGTAAACATAAGTCAACACAAGACAAAGAAACAATTCTGTGATTTTTTTGTGTTGGTTTGAACATAAACTGTGAAAGAAACAAGAAAATAAATTAAATTGAATTCTTAAGGAATAATACAGTGACAAGTAGGGTAATAGGAAGCTTACAGAACTGACATATGTTCACGTTTTGCTTTTATTTTATAGCTAAGCAGAAACAAGATATATATTATATTATATATTATTTCCTCAAAAGTAAATGTGACAGTGAAAATGGCATTAGACCACCTAATGTTTATATTTCATTTACTTCCAGGTATAATGCTATTTCCAGTTTATAAATAAAAAAGTTTCTCCTTCTGCACTGTCAGCTCAGCAAGCACAAGCTGGCCTCGGAAAATTTGACATTCCCATGTCTGATCTGGCTAGCAATAAATGCTATGTTGTATATCCCTTACGCCTACCACTCTACAATTTGTAAGCTTGTTTTGGATAAAGGTGTGCATTTAATGAATGACTTGTATATGCAAATTTTGTTTTGTGCAAACACAGGAGACCGTCCCCTATACAAATAAACACACGCATCCAAATCCTCCTCGTGCAGCAAAACACCTTTGTATTTGTCCACAGTTTGCAGAATATAACAAAAAAAAAAATCTGCCAGTTGTTTAGTTGTTTACGGCAAATATCTCAGGAAAGCAATGTAGTGATTCCACTCATTTCATACCAGAGCAAGGCTCAGCCTGCCCCTAGAATATAACACCTCATCCAGTGAAAATGTACAGGGCAGAGTGTCCAGGAACTACTTTATTCTTTTGTCACCTGATATTCTGCCAGATGACATATGTGGGGAGGGATTCACAAAAACCTGACAAGTAAGTTAGTGAGGCTAATCTTCCCCATTCCCTCCACAGTCACTCAAGAGGTAGGTAGCCTCCTACCTGTCCCAAGCTGGTGTTAGCATCTTTCCCTGAGGGATCCTGGAGAAATCAGGGATGACCCTGGGGGCTCTGACAGCAACCCTACACCTGATGCCTCTGGGGTGGGCAAGTGGGTTGGCCAAGAGCCATGGGGCTTCCCTGTAGGGCACAGACAGACACAACCCTTGTGGCTCCTCCCACCTCCAAAACCTGCACCCACAATCAAAGAGGGGCACAAGTAACAGCACCTGGTTGGTTTGCAGTGGTCTTAAGGACAGATAGAGAGGCTTTAACATTTGAGCTGGGTTTGCTTTTGAATATGCATCCATCACACTTGAAGAAAATATGTTCTCAAAGTTGTTTGAAAGAGTCAAGAGTCATTAAAATATGTAAATGGTAAAATTGTACATGGATAATGGCCTGATTACCACTTCAGCGACAGATGTTCTAACACAGAACCAGATTTTCAAAGGAGATCCGGGTTAAATTTTCAAGTATTCAGCCCCACATCTGGAGTTGAATTTTCAGATGAGCTCACCTCTTGCTGAGGCACTAAGTGGGCAATTCTCTGAAAAGCCCTCAACATGTAGTTCCCACTGTGGTTTGAGTCAGATCTTTGTTTCTTGGAGGGTTGCAAAATAAAAGTTGAAAGCAGCTGAACTTGTCTGATAATCTGACCCTGGCTGTCAGTGCTAAATACTTGTGGAAATCCAGCTTCTCATGTGTACCTGAGCCCCACAGGCACAGGATGCCCCATGCGCCTTCTCCCCAGGGGTTTGTCAGTGACTTTGGTACAGCAAAGTGGATTCCCTTCTCCAACTAAGGCCATTCAGCAATGACCTGCTATAGCCCATGCTAAATATCAGTCTCTCTAGCATGTTAGGGAAAGTTAGAGAAATAAGTAAAACTATAAAAGCCACACTGAAACCAAATGCAGGCTTCCAAAATTGGTGCAATGCACATTAAGTGCCATGAACTGATCTTGGTTACAGCAGTTCAGTACTGGAACTACTATCAAAGTCATAGGAAACTAAGTGTGACTGGGAACTGGCTTTCTATATGCATGTACATATTGTCCAAAATGTGACAGAACGTCCCAGGCAACCTCCATCTGTCTTCTTACAAAGTTTCAAGTTAAAAAAGGAACTTGTAATGACAGCTAACTTCAGGAAGAACGTCACTGTTTGATTTGCAACTGCATTTGCACTTACAGCATTTTCACCCTTCTGATGTTACTACAGTGGGAAAACAGTGCTACTTGGCTGAGTTACTGCTGAGTACCTTTGCAAAGGGAACAGTACCTCTACATTGCACAGCTTGAAGCTACAACAGCTTAAACACATCTAAGAATAAACATCATTCCCATGCTGCTGCATCAGGGAGATGCTGCAAGGATGGGCACGGAGAAGTCAGGGAGAAGCTCCCAGCAGCCACAGCTCCCTGAGAGGGCTCCACACAACTATCTGCACCATCAGCTCACACTGTGGAATTGCCACCTATAGGAAAAAGAATTTGTATGCATTTCTGCTATTAAAAATAGGCATCTTTTATCAATGTATGCAAATTGCTTGAAGAGGGGGAAACACGTTCGAGTATGATGACTCATTTTCACATTCATATCTAAGAGTATACGACTAATACCGAAAGTACAGAAGCTGTTCTTGTATGTTTAGTTTCTTATATCTTCAGATTCTAGAGCACACAAAACACGTCCATAATCACTTACTGTCTGATTTGGGTTTCCTTATTACTGGGAGGCTAAACTTGCCTGCTTCACTCACTCAGTGCCTTTTCTTGCACCAGTGACCTTCATAGTTCACTCATAATAATGCTGAATCAGTATTCTGGAGGCAGGCAATTCTTCCTTTCATGATGCTGAGGCTTTTCCCCTATCCCCCACCCCCACCCCCTCACTCCCCCCATTGTAATTTAAGCATCTCCCAGCAAGTAATTTCCTCAAATCTGTGACTTTTCTTTCACTAACATGTACTTCTAAGTGATAGGTCAATAGGAAAAAAAAACTATTTGGCAGGCAAATGCTCTCAAAGCTCTCTGTATTTTGTCAGCTCCAGTCACTACTGACTGCCTCATTTTAAAAGGGAGGCATGTACGTTTCCTACAAAAAAATCAACAAGCTTTATTGCTGCAGGATTATGACTGTCCTTGCTCACCATTTACAAAAGGTTTGTTAATCTTAAGTGTCATCGTTTTTTAGCACCCAGAATTGTCTATCAAGAAGTTTCATGTTGTAAGGATTCATTTTGAAAGTCTATACTCATAGCCCTTTATTACATTATGATAGCAAAAGAGAACAAATTTTATAAAAGTTGCCTAGAACTAGTGGCAAGATACTTGGAATGTGGAGAGATGGCCAGTACTTGATGGCTAACATCTGCATAATACTGAATGTGCCATTGTGACAAGTCTTTATGACAAGCAGGTGGAGAAAGCAGTCTGAAATCTGGCTATCCTAGCTTAGGTTGATTCTTATAGTTGGAGCCAATGATAAGGAACTAGGAGGTAATTAAGATGTGGGATGCGGGAGAAATTAGAAAATTATTCCAAAATGTATAATTATCTCCCTCATAAGGGGAGATAAGTAGTGACACAGCACCTAATTGCCAGAATTATATACAAATACCAACAAGAATCTTTTCCTCTATTCATAATTAAATACAAACATTTCTTGTTTTAGTAATGATTGTTTGCTGTATTTTGTTGCTCTTAATTTTGCACGGGACCAGCTATTTCTATTAAAAGCTAAATCAAAGCGAGAAGATGTATTTATCACTTCTAAGTATGGTGAGGTTAATAATCCCTCTTACCTGTTGTGAGATGAGTTTCACACTCAGCATCAGCTACTGAGAAAGGTCCATCCCTGGTGCTCACAGACCTCCTATTTTGGTTAAAAATTTTAATATGTTAATGCATTTCCCAGCACAGTGAAAGACTGTGATGGAAGCAGGTAAATAAAAAATAAGCATTTCAAGTAGCTAGGACCACTAACAAAAGACATAGTGCATTGATTTCGGATTTTAGTCTCAGTAATCTTGATGACTGTGGACATTTTTTTTATGCTATCTAGCAGCATTTTTTCCCTATAGCCTTTCCTATCCAAACTCAGATAATTTATTCAGCTTTATTTAGTCACCCATCAGGAGGCCCAAAAAAATTCTGTTACATTTTATAACCACTTTTGGAGATTAAACATACAAAATTTCAGTAATATAGGTTGTTACTTAAGTAAAAATATCCATATCTCAGTTAAAATGACTCTGCTTGGAGCCTGACAAGCATTGGTCACTTGTGACTATATTCAGCAAAGATTGAGAGCGGTTAACAAGTTCCTATAAAATGTGTTGTTTGTCTCTGAGGCTGCTGCCAAATTGCACAGTGCTTTTCCACTTTGTCCAGGCAGTCTGAGAAAAATTTGATTGTTCTGTGTCAGACACAGTTGGAGAAAACTCATTCGGATAGACAGTAATCCAAGGAGGGACTGTTTGATGAGAAAGAGACTTTCTTCAAAATAGGTGTTTAGGTGAAGGGAGTTTAGCAGATGTCACAGCATAATCATTTGCTTCCCGTTGAGGTGGTATGTGAGGGAACCAGCGGCTCTGGCAGAGTGCAGATGATGGCTTTTGCAGCAGAGGCATCTCCACCTGGAAGCACTCAGCACGGATGCACAGGAGGTGATCCCTTAGGAAATCACATCTTTTCCTACTCATGAGAAGACCACAAAGTCACCACATGTATGATCCCTAGTTATCAGCATCTGCTTGCATTTTTCTCAGATGCTGTTATTATACTTCACAGAGCTCTGGAAATGAGATTAATCTGCTGGGAATGTCAGAACAAGGGAAAAACCTGGGATCCTGCTGCAACATGCTTCAGTAAGCTTCTGGCAACATCAGAATAGTGAATTTCCACACATGCCACCACCAGGACATGGTGATACCCCATATTAGAAACAAGCCCCAGGATGAAGGCAGCATCCTTTGTTCAGAGAGGAGGGGACACAGCCTGGCATCCATGCCAGGCATCACGCCAAAGGGTTGGGGTTGCTGTTAGTGCCATCTTATGCTATTTCTTTTATTTCAGGCCTACCACCTAGAGGCAAATAGCAGAGGCCAGTCCCCCACTGGCAGAGCAGTCCTGAGATTCTATGATTCTACCAGATGGTGAGCACTGAGGTGGCTGGGACCGGAGATCTCTCCTTGTCCCGGCTCTGCCCCCAAGGTGCTGCACTGCGTATCTCTCCCTTTCCTGCTCGTGTTCTCCAGTCGTAAAATACATATAGGCACTATTTAGCTCTTACTCATGTTGTGAGCATTATTTTATGAGAGTGTTAAAGTGCTTTGAAAACTAAAATATTCTCTGAATTACTGTTTTAATGCTGTGTTAAAGATCAATGACATTGATAAACTGGGTTGCCTTGTCATTAAATCATACTTTTGACCAGCACGCCACTCAACACACAACTTGGAGAGCTGTGAGGTCTCTTGCTCATGCCATCATCACAGCAAGAGGCTTATCCATATTTGCTGAATCATCCACTGGAGCTTCATAATCAATGTATTTGCTCTAGATACTATTTCCAGTTAAAATAACTGCTCTTTAGGCCACACCTCACACTTCTGGTGAGATAAGCAGTTAACCATTGTCTTAAATAAAGATTGACATGAAGCTGATAAAGCCACTAAGATAACTGAGCGCTATCTTCATTAACTCCCTACATGCCAATCAGCCAAGTCTTGGCACACTCTTGGTGTGCACAATGTGTCAGCTTTAAAGCCTGCTTTAACTAGCTTTGTAAGCATCTGCAATCAAACCCTCACCATGACTGCATGTATCCTCAGACACCCAGCCTTCAGAAAAAGCCCAGTCCTCCAGTCCACGTGAGTGCACTTTCTTATCTTGCTTCTTGCCTCCTCTTTTCTCCTTTACAACAAAAAAATACAGATCAATCATAAGTTGTATGGAGAGCCACAGCAGACAAGATATGGTTAGCCCTACCCAGCAGAGTTGTGCAAGTCCTCGCCCAAAATGCAAACATGGCTCTTTTGCTTTTTCTCCCCTCCAGGTGCTCTGTAACATTGGTGGGATGGAGACATCGCTGCCCAAAGAACCTACAAGAGCCTCAGCAAAACTCATTTGCTTTCAAGACTCAAATCCAGCTACACTCCTTGGCAACCTGCAGTTGTTTTTCAGCCTACCTCTAGAGTTTGCCTTCCATCAGCAGCTCTCTACCGGAGTGATCTTGTTACCAGTGCCTTCCAGTGTCAGCCTGCCTGAGACAGCCCTCCTGCTGCCAACACTGCCCTACCCACCCCCTCCCACCCTGTCCATCCCGCCCTGCCCAC
>NW_009952533.1:10083486-10085681 GCF_000747805.2 Chaetura pelagica | reverse complement strand
GTGTCGCCCGGCCTGAGCCAGCCCTCCTGCTGCCAACCCTGCCCTACCCCCCCCATCCCACCCTGTCCATCCTGCCCTGCCCACCCATGCCCTCTTGATCCCTGCCTTGCCAAGTGCTCACCACAAGTTCAGCCAAACCTTTCAGTCTGGGCCGTTTGCAGTCTTAGAGCTGACCCAGATGTAATTGTGAAGAGTGTTCGCTGTCTTCTGGGAAAATCATGGGCTGAGGGGATGTAACAGCTTCTCTGCCACCAGAGTTGTAATTTTGGGTCAGGACTGTGGCATGTTGCCAGGATAACATACAAAAAAAAAGAAAAAAAATGCAGAAGTGCTACAAGGGAAAGCTTTGAAAGTCCTGTTGAATCCCAAGATTTAAGTCTCTCTCCTGCAAAACCTTCAGTGTCTGATGCATAATCTGCTGAAGTTTGGAGAATTTCAGTTTCTCAGACGGCTCATTCGGAGTTCCACATGGAGCCCCAAACCTGTAATGTACAACTGCTGCTGCTGAAAATATGGCACTTTTCTTTACCTGCAGACTTGAGAGCCTGAAAAACCACCTTGTATATATTACAACAGCCTTGGATCTGTAGTAAGTAAGCCATTAATTGCAAAGAGAAAATACTTGAAAGCTTCATCCTGTTCACTAATCAACATCTTGCCCTTGGACTACATCATAATATTTGCAGCATACCTCTGCAAAAGACAGCCTCTGCAAAGGGATACCTGAATCTTGGTAGTTGCTTTTATCTTTGCTATGAATGAAATCTGAAGCTTTCACACCCCAGGAGATAGGGTAGGATTCTTTTGAGCAAATTGCAAAGTAAGGAGTTCCTTACCAGAGCAATTATGGTTTATTGTTTCAGTCAGTAAATGTTTAAAAAAAGCAACCATCTCTTAAGAACATATCATAAAATGTGACATGCACACAAACTGTAAATAAATAGAAATAATTGCTTGTACTAGGAGATTCAGTCTGGGGTTGGTTTCAGTTCCTGATATAGCTGCAAACTTTTTGCCCACCTATGAGCAAACTGATTAGCCTTCCCTGTATCTCATTTCTTTTTGAATGCAATGAACAGAATACTTCCCGTGTCCAGAGGATGAGTTCTGTAACTCAAAGAGAGCCCCAGCATACTTACTCAGTCCCTGACACAAGAAGAACTTTAGCAGGACCAAAGTAAGTACCTTGCAGTGATTTCATAGTCCCAAACCCCTCATCTGAGTGTGATTTTTAAAAAGAGAAAGGACTTCCAGCCAATTTGTGGTTTGAATGTTACCTATTTGCACCAAAGAGTGTAGAAATGGCACAAGTTAAAGTGTGACTTGGTTAGCAGCATTTATTTTCAGTCAGATACCCTACTGTGTCTCAATTCCAGCACTGTCCAGAGGACCTCAGAACTCAAAAGCTAGGATTTACATGAAGGCCACAGATGGCAGCTGCTCCCATAGCTCTTGAAACAAGAGCAATCAGATTTGTGCTTCAGTGATTTTTTTATTCTTGCTCTATCAGTTAATACTGGTAATCATGCATCACTTACAGTTAAAAGCAGCATTTGTTTGCCAACCATTGTTATTATCATCTTACCATCCTCTCATAATCAAAGTGCAGGGGCTCATTCCCCCATTTCCACAACCACTTCTAGGGAGCATCTGAAAATCTTTGTGTCTTCATGGGGGCACACAATAAAACCTCATGCTTGTGTTTTTAGGCTGACTTTTTTCCTTTTGAGCTGGTTATCTTGTAAGCTGTATTGAAAAAAAGACTCATTTTCAAGGAGAATGAAAAAGGAACTCTGCAATTACAAGGGACTCACCTCTCTGTGCTTCAATGGTACCTTTACTATGAGGACAGTGGCTACCTAGCAACCATGCCTTTTGACTCAAGGCAGCTTTATTTATATATATATTTGTATTCCTTCTGGAGTGGGGGAAAGGTGGCCATAAAATTATTAATTTATTTGGACACAGTAAGCTAGAGCATCTTCTTTCAGAGCATTTAAAACAATATTTCATCAGCAGCTTGAAGAAGCACTAGTGGCTTGTTTGTTGGCATGACAGGTGTACTTGTTTAAGCTCACTATTTAGATATGCTTTTTTCCCAGGTTGGAGTGTGCAAAAAAACTTACTGTAAAAAGGAAGGGGAAAAAAAAATAAAAAAAAAAAAATTAAAAAAAAAAAAAAAAAAAAAAAAAAAA
>NW_009952533.1:10059717-10083367 GCF_000747805.2 Chaetura pelagica | reverse complement strand
AAAAAACTTAATGTAAAAAAAAAGGGGAAAAAAAAAAAAAAAAAAAAAAATTAAAAAAAAAAAAAAAGAGAAGAAAAAGAAAACCAAAAGACGACTTTACCAACCTCCTGAAAAGCAAGACCTTATGGTTTTACAGGAGCAAGTCCTTCTCCTACAAATGCACAGTAGCAATTAACCCCCACCAGTGGGTGGTTTCTGGGCTTACCTTAACATAAGAATTTCTTAAGCTTTAAATTTATGTACTTAATACCAGTTACTTTTTGCCCAGAAGACAGGGTGGAGTTAAGTGTGCTTGAGATTTGTAGACAGAGACAATCTAAGGCAGTAAGTGAGTTCATTTGCCTCCTTCCTGTCTGAAGGCAGAACTGGGTTAACCTTATAAAGCTACATAATTGTTCTGGTTGTTTGTATTTTAGATCACTGCCCTCCCTTTCAGCCCTCTCTCCTCCCTCCCCATCATCTGTGAAAAACAAAATTAAGCAGAAGCTGTAAATCACTGCATGGAACTTACCTAACTCATCCCTTTTGCAGATGACATGAGTCAAAACCTAGTAAACATAGTTCCTGCCCATTTTCAAGTGGCAAGAGTTTTGTCAATTCATGGAATGAGATACCCTTCTAAATGTTTAAATACAGCTCTGTATTTCTCCCTGTTACCCTTTTACTCTGAGCTGAAGCCTGGTCACAATGCTCCTCTTCTTGGATTTGTTCCAGCCTTCAGACTGGCGTATCAGGTTTTTGTCCATTTCAGTGTTTCTTATTTACTATTATCCCATCAACTTTGAGGTTTTCAGAATATTTACTGATTAACCATCACAAAACTTCTATGAAGTGCAAATAGCTCCCAGTCCAATTTAATGTGCAAGGAGCAAGACACTGTATTTAGTGTTACAGAGTATTGGTTAAATGTCCTGATTCTGCCAGCGTAGGATACTGAATAAAAGGACCTTATCTTGCCAGCTGTTGGAAAGATTGAAACAGAAACAGCCAGTAGCTTTCCTTTATTTCAAGGGAAAGAAGAGAATTGTTTCCGTACAAGTAAACATATTAATAAACAAATACAGAAATAAAGTAGAGCAATTGTATTGAGTATTGCAGAGTAAAATGAACATCCGGTATTTCTGAATATCAGGCTACTCATCCTTGATGTTAGAGGTGTGACTTCAAGTTCAGGCCCCTACAGGAGCCTACAGGTCCTGCAACAGGTTCATGGTTAACAAATACAAAAAGAAAGGACTAAGTGAATTTTAGCTTCATGTTAAGTGCTCCCAGTGAGATGCGTCCAGTAGGATCCAAAACAGGTGTCACTTTAGGTAGTAACAGAAAAGAAGCTTGAGATGTAAGAGGAGGGCCACTCTTTTTCAAGGTCTCAGTCATCTCAGCTGAGGCTTTAAGGGGTCACTTCTATTCACCTGAAATTCACAGACCAGTGGACATGTGGACTCTGGTACCTAAAGGTAACCTTCTTCTACATTTCACATTGTCTGAAGGACTATATACAATTTTAAAATCACAGATTAGATCTCAGGTCTTCACTGCTAATGCAATAGTCATGTAGTACCTATTCCTGTCTGTCTTAATGCTATTGAGCTGGATTACACTGGAAATCATCGTTTTACGAGAGGGCATGTGCCAGTGAGACACACAAAATCTCCTGTGGGCCTGCCTGCTTGAGACAGACTGAAGCACAGACTCCACCTGAAAGGAGCTTGAACCCACAGGTCTCAGTAGCTAAGTGACTGTTTAAAGAGGATAGGGAGAGCATCAGCAGCTATTTGTGTCAGCAAATAGAGAGTGTGAGCACCCCTTTAGCATTTAAGACACTCCCTGAGAAAGTGTCAAATTCCAGGTGAAGATTGAAAAAAAAAGCTATTTTTGGGACAGAAGGATTCACAATCCACTTAAATCCTGCCACAGACACCAAGGTCTTGGTCAAGACATATGTCTGACAACTGATCTTATTGAGCCAAATGTGTCACTGCTTCACGCCTGCAAAAGCCCATGGGGTCAGATCACAAACTATGACTGTTTCTTTAGCAGGCTCTGCCAAGGGTAGCAATGCCTTGTCTTTGACACCCTTACTGCTTTCATTAGATCTGATACTAAGCATGTCAGATGGAAAAAGACAGTGTCTGAGGCAAAGAGCAGGCTCACGTTTAAGGTGGGTTGTATTCAAAGTCTGTAAAATAGGGATGATACCACTTGCCTAAATCATAGGAGAGCTATAGTTTACAAAGCATTCTACAGATGTCAGAAGAATTATAAAGATCACTAATTACGAAATGATCATTCAATTTAGTCTTTGATTCTAGGCAGATTTCATTCTCTACCTTTTTTATTACAACTCTTGAATTGCAATTTTATTTATCATCATTGTCTGCACTTTTGAAGTAATGGGAAAACTTCACAGGGAAGGCTTTAAGGTGTGTTCCTGTTATTAAGAGATCCTATTAAATACATTAAATTGATTTAAGCCTATTAGTTTATCAAAAGAGCATAATCCTATGCTTTAACTTCCAAGGGAATGCAGCAACTATCTCACGTAATTACTGTTTCTTTGCTGGTACACCAGTACAAGCAAATGTTCCACAGTCCAAAATAATTGGGAATGACTGGGAATGAACGTGTAAATATTGGCCCTCCTAATTTCATTAATTGGAAAAACTGGGAAAAGTGTGGACTGTAAAATACATTCATTTTCTTCACAAAAGAACATTAATCTTCCAGGTTACAGAAAACATATACATGTTTTACTTGGTGCTTTTATAAATAACAGATTAGGAAAAATCTCCAAATGACATAGACATGTAAACTGTGAGCCACCAGATAAAGGCATCAAATGCAGATAAAACCAGTTTTAACAAGATGTTGGCCATTTTCAGTACACTCCAGGGACTGAAGAGGTTCAGCTGCCCATAAATTCCACTTGCTCTCATCACAGGCAGCTTTAGGGCCCTTCCTTTGAAGATCTGCTGTGTCATTTCATGGACAGGTCACCTGCATCCCACCAGCCACATGATGCTGTTGCAAGGTGACAGTGAGTGTACAGCAAGAGTGGAGAGGGTGAGATTGTCCTGCCATGCTGCCCCAGAGGCACATTTAGCTATGAGGAAGAAACAAGCTGATGTTTCTTCCCTGACATATGAGGTCCTGATACATTTCTCCCCAGCTGTATGGAGGAAATGCATCCCAGGGTAGGAGAGATGTACAGGATCGAACAACTGGGAACAGCTCAACGAAGCAAGATGGGTGCAAGGATAGGCTGGTAGTGCATTTTGCCTCACATGGGTTTGAATCCAAGCAGGAAAATGTGATGAAGCAGAAAGCTTTTTGAAATATATTTCAATAAATTTGCCCACATTCTTAAGAGATTTCTAATAAAATAGTCCTGCCAGCTTCAATGAATCTTTGATTTATACTGACGGGATTTATCCTTCTGCTGAGGTAGTTCTAAAGTACGTCTAATTTTGTTATACCAGCAAGTCAGAGTTATTCTGATATATGTATTATTAGTTATTATGGACTGTCATCCACCCTTCAGTCAGATGGTCATGATTCATGAAAGAAAATCACTGCTAATTAAGCATTCATCTAATTCTTCTTGCCAGAAACAAATGAAATATGCAACCAATATGTTCCATAACAGCTTCAGAAGGGTACCACTAGGATTTGTGAAACCAGGCAACTGAATGTACAGGGAAGCTTTTCAGCATGTTACATGAGAAAAGGATCCATCCCTACCTTTTAACTGTCTTCTCAGCATTTCAAGCAGTATTTAATGTCAGACTAGATTTTTGAGCAAGACACATTAATGACGACAGTAATTGCTCTTTGGGAGAACAGATTTGAGTGACAACACTTTCTCTAACCTCCAGGTTCTTACTTTCCCATGAACAGCTTAACGTTTAAAGAAACTCATTTCTCAGTATAAAAAAAAATAAAAATAAAAAATCCCTGCTCACATAACTATTTTTCTGTATGTAATTTAAAAGAAAAGATCCAGCGTAACATTTCTCTTTGGTGTGTCACTGTATTGCTAGTTTGCTTCATGCATGCATATGCATCTAAGTAGTAGATGTTGACCCCTACAAAATTACTTCAAAATGCCTAGAGCTTATCATTTCCCCCATGTCTGAGAGTATAAATCTAATTACTGACTGCCTGGGATAGTTTTGTAAGTCCTGCAAATTTCTTTCTTGCCCTAACTTATCTCAGCTTACAAGTCTTGAATATGCAGTAGGTAAAGAATTTTTTCTCCCAGTGCATGGACAGATGTAATGCAAATTGCTTATATTCATTTGATTGAAATCAGTTGAAACTTTCTTAGTATTAAAAACCAGTCTACCTGAAGGGAGGAACAGAAATTACTTTTAGCAATATTTGTCTCATCAAAAGGGCAAACAGATAAGGTGAGTGCATGTTTCCACTTAAAATTCATACCAAAACTCTGGCCTTTAATTGTGAGGGGGTTTTACTGCATAATAAAATAAACATTAATAGTTTGATTGCTGGAAGATACACTGTGCTTTCTTAAAAACTGCAGTAATGCTATGAAATTCTCAATATTTGTTCACAGTTGTAATAAAATACTTTCTGTTACAAAACCTTCTCACTCTGAGAAAAATGTAATATGACTTACATGAAAATACGTAGCAGTTTTTTGGGTTTATGCTGTTCAAATATGTGGCAAAAACCTGGTGATTCAGTGGGTTACTTCTGATATCATCACATCTGCAGGTTATCAGGTTCTGGCATGCTTCTTCTCTGCAATTATTTCTTAAAAGACCTAAAATGAACATTTCTAAAGGAAGTTGCAGAGCAGTTGGAATTGTGGGTTTTTTTCTCAATCCTGTCATTTCCCTGCTTTTATGTGTTGGAAATGTATATGCACACTGGATGAAGTAGGTAGGTGCTGATCTCCCTTTGAAATAAAGACTTACAGATGTTTCTTATTAAATAAGTGGGCAGTAGATATCCAAGAAGCTTCAAAAATCTAACCTTTATGCTCTCTAGAATAACCTCCAATTGGAAGCAAGCAGTACAATGCCTGATATGGCTGGGGATTTCAATATAAATTGCTTATATCTTGTAGATTTCTTGGTGCCAACCTGGCTTTTCATAGATAATTTAGTGTTCCAAGGACTTCTTTCAGTAAACATAAAATATTCCAGCTTTTCACTGAGGTATATTTTGAACTCATAGAACTAACCATTAAATAATATTTTTATTCCAAACACTATTTTTTCCATATTTGCCAAAAACTGGTAATTCAGCAAGACAAATGTTCACAGAATCATAGAATCATCATATAATTGTTGAGAACAATAATTGGAGTCAAGATGTTGAATAGGTATGCTTGTTGCTGGCGTTTTATACACAATAAATGCCTGTTGTCTGTGGTTCATGACAATTGTGTTAAGATCTGGGGCTCAAACACTCCACTCCCCAAGCCCCACTTGTGCATCACCTGAAGCTGGCAGTCACGGTACAGCCAGTACACAATCCATATACTTTCCTCTTTCTCATCCTAAAAATACAGTCAATTCAGTTTTATTTTTCAGTTATCATAACCAGAGATTATCGCTGACTTTAATCCACAAATCATGTCTGCCTTACCATATTGACATGATTAGTCATCAAATAGTCAGATCTGTAGTCATCTTTCTCTCTTGGTTTCCTTATTACCATTTTATTAGCTGCAAGTTCCCGCAAAACCACACAGACTTGTTTTCCAAATCTGAGCACCACTACTCCCATAAGATTGAGGAGTATTTTAGCAGGTTGTGACCACAGAAGAATGGCAATTAAGAGATTGCCTCTATGGCTGTGTTCTGCTGTGATCACCAGCGAAGTGCTGCACCATCTGACATAGCACCCAAAGGTGTGAATAGCAGAGGAAACATCAAGGCAATAAACCAGCAGCAAACCAATGTACTGGGAAGCTGGGTTTGCAAGTTCCCAGGGAAGGCTGCCCCATGCATCTGCACACGCAGCCAAAGCACCATATTTGCTTCTCCTGCTGCCTCCTGCAACTACCAGCGGCGTGGAGCTTCTCCCATGGGAGATACCTGCTCTCACTGGTGCTGCTCCGAATGGACGCGGCAGTCAGACCCGTCCCAGTGCAGGCAGTGCAGGGCTGCCTGCCCCCCGCAGCAGCCCCCTCACACCGCCCTCCTCACACCGCCCCCCGGCTCAGCAACGGGACCAGCCCTGCCTTCGGACCCCACGGAACAAGACTGGCTCTGTGGGTGCTGAGTCTCCTGAGATCGACAATCATAGAATCATAGAATCTTAGGGGCTGGAAGGGACCTCGAGAGATCATCTAGTCCAACCCCCCTGCCAGAGCAGGGTCACCTAGAGTACATCACACAGGAACTCATCCAGGTGGGTTTTGAATGTCTCCAGTGAGGGAGACTCCACAACCTCCCTGGGCAGCCTGTTCCAGTGCTCTGTCACTCTTACAGTAAAAATTTTTTTTCGGATATTCACCTGGATCCTCCTATGCTCCAATTTACACCCATTACCCCTTGTCCTATCACTGGTCATCACCGAGAAAAGCCTAACTCCGTCCCCCTGACACTCACCCCTTACATATTTGTAAACATTGAGGAGGTCACCCCTCAGTCTCCTTTTCTCCAAGCTAAAGAGACCCAGCTCCCTCAGCCTTTCCTCATAAGGGAGATGTTCCACTCCCTTAATCATCTTCGTAGCTCTGCGCTGGACTCTTTCGAGCAGTTCCCTGTCCTTTTTGAACTGAGGGGCCCAGAACTGGACACAATACTCCAGATGTGGCCTCACCAATGCAGAATAGAGGGGGAGGAGAACCTCTCTTGACCTACTAACCACACCCTTTCTAATGCACCCCAGGATGCCATTGGCCTTCTTGGCCACAAGGGCACATTGCTGGCTCATGGTCATCCTCCTGTCTACCAGGACCCCCAGGTCTCTTTCCCCTACACTACTCTCCAGCAGTTCAGCCCCCAACCTGTACTGGGACATGGTGTTGTTCTTCCCCAAATGTAAAACTCTGCACTTCCCCTTGTTGAATTTCATCATGTTTCTCCCCGCCCAACTCTCCAACCTATCTAAGTCTCTCTGAATGGCAGCCCAGCCTTCTGGTGTGTCAGCCACTCCTCCCAGCTTAGTGTCATCAGCAAACTTGCTAAGGGTACATTCTATACCCTCATCCAGGTCGTTGATGAAGATGTTGAACAACACCGGTCCCAGTACCGACCCCTGAGGGACTCCACTAGTCACACACCTCCAACCAGATTCTGCCCCATTGACTACAACTCTCTGACTCCTTCCTTTCAACCAGTTCCTAATCTACCTCACTTCCTGATCACCAAACCCATACCTGATCAACTTTTCTACAAGGATGCTGTGGGAGACGGTGTCAAATGCTTTACTGAAATCAAGATAAACCACATCTACCGCTCTACCATCATCTATCCACCTAGTAATTTCCTCATAGAAGGCTATGAGGTTAGTCAAACATGATTTACCCTTGATAAAACCATGTTGACTGCTCTTGATGACCCCCATGTCCTTGATGTGCCTGGAGATAGTGCCAAGAACAAGTTGTTCCATCACCTTTCCAGGGATGGAGGTGAGGCTGACCGGTCTATAGTTACCCGGGTCCTCCTTCTTGCCCTTCTTGTAGACTGGAGTGACATTTGCTATCCTCCAGTCCTCAGGCACCTCACCTGTTGCCCATGACTTACTGAAGATGATGGAGAGTGGCCTAGCAATGCCCTCCGCCAGCTCCCTCAGCACCCTTGGGTGCATTCCATCCGGACCCATTGATTTATGGATGTCCAGATTACTCAACTGATCCCTAACCCAATCCTCATCTACCATGTCAGCCTCTTCCTCTATCTTGACTTCTTCTGGGGCTATATGAATCTGGGGCTCATAGGGAGACCCTGCAGGAGTAAAGACAGAGGCAAAGAAGGCATTCAGCACCTCTGCCTTCTTTATATCCTCTGTCACCAGGGCTCCCACCTCATTCCTCAATGGGCCAATATTGCCTCTAGTGCTAGTTTTGCTAGCTATGTATTTGAAAAAGCCCTTTCTATTATCCTTAACCTGACTTGCAAGGTTAAGTTCCAAGGAGGCCTTAGCTTTCCTAATTGTCTCCCTACATCCTCTGACAACAGTCCTATATTCCTCCCACGTGACCAGCCCCTCCTTCCATGATCTGTAGATTTTCCTTTTCCACTTAAGTTTGCCCAGTAGTTCCTTCTTTAACCATGCAGGTCTCCTAGCACCCTTACTAGATTTCCTAACCATTGGGACGCTCTGATCCTGTGCTTGCAAGAAGTGGTCCTTGAATGTTGACCAGCTATCTTGAGCTCCTTTATCTTCTAGCACCCTGTCCCATGGGATTTCCCTTAATAGATGATTGAGGAGACCAAAGTTTGCCCTGTGGAAGTCCAGGGTTCTGGTCCTGCTGGGTGTTTTGTTCCTTCCACACAGGATCCTGAACTCCACCATCTCATGATCACTGCAGCCAAGGCTGCCATTGACCACCACTGCTTCAACAAGGCCCTCCTTGCTGGTTAGTACAAGATCCAGCAGCGCTCCTCTTCTAGTCGGCTTGTCCACCATTTGCATTAAGAAGTTATCATCAATGCACTGGAGGAACCTCCTAGACTGTGAAAGGCTGGCTGTGTGAGTCTTCCAGCAGATATCAGGGTAGTTGAAATCTCCCATGAGGACCAGGGACTGTAGTTGTGAGGCTGCTTTCAGTTGCCTGTAGAAAGCCTCATCAACCTCCTCACCTTGATCAGGAGGTCTGTAGTAGACCCCCACAACTGTGTCACCCGCACCTGCTTGCCCCTTAATTCTTATCGACAATGCTCTGTGCAAAGTGTTCCCAACCTGCTGTTTCTAGGCCGGTCTGTGGTAGGTTAGCTGATTAGCTGTGATAGGTTTTTGAACGTGCCTGTGTGCTGTTCGAAGGGCCCAAGCTCTTAACTTCAGATTTTTGCTTCTGTTCTGGGGACCAGTTGGCTAAATATTCACTTTGCAGCATCTAAACATATGGGCATCTACATTCTTCATCACATGTAGCTGAGAGTCCACTGAGCAATAAGGAGACTTATTTGCACTAACTGTTCATTTTACATTGTTTTTAATACTGCAAAATAAGGATTTAAATTTGTTTGCATACAGAAAGCAAATTATTTTTATGTTGTGCTGCCAGAGTAAAATTTTGTTGCATGCAGATTTCCTCTTCTTCTCTAAGAAGCTATCTAAAAATAAATGCTATACACCTGCCTCTCCTCTGTAGGCCATCAAGTAACTTTAAAACTAAACATGTATGTAGCATTGTGCTAAAAGCCTCAGTGAAGCCTAGAGAGGAAACTTCATATGCATTTTCTTTGTCTTATTTGTGTCCCACATCAGAGGGTTTACTCTGTCCTCATTCAACACCTCTGATGACATGCTGTAACTTCTAGTCAGCCCTGAAGTGGTCAGGCAGTTGGACTAGATAATCATTGTAGGTCCCTTTCCAACTCAAATACTTCTGTTCTGTCCTCTCCTATCCTATCCCACTCCAAACCAAAAGTCCATTTCCTTGCTCTTCACCTTATGGAGGTTTGCCCAATTTTTCCATTCAGTTTACTCCAGCCTGTGTTCCCTGACCATGCACTGGCAGAGGTAGCAGTACAACATCAATCACAATACAGCAGCACATTCCAGAAGCTGGGAAGGCCCCACACCTCACACTGCAGCTCCCACTTGCAACTGCCACTCAAAATGCTGCTGGCAGACTCATTCTCCCCACCTCTTAACTTGAAGTTGCTTATTGCTTACTGCTTGGGGAGCTCTGTTTAGAGACAGAAGGTACACATTTCAATGCCTGTGGACTGAGAATGGATTAACTATGATTTTCCATGCATATTATGTGAAAGTCATAAGGTGGCCTTTTCCTCCTCTAGTTGTCCTTACAAGCAAGGAGCAGCTTCTGTTGGATTTCACAGGGAGAAATTCTCATGGCATACACACCCAGTCTCTGTGCTTCTGCAGATGGGAGACCATCTCTAAAGCACAATCCATGGCGTACTGAAGTCAACTGGCCAAATCAGAGCCTGAAAAATAGACTGAAGACCTACAAGTCTGATCTGACCCAACAGTGTCCCACTACTTCTGAAAATGTAGATATTTAAAAGGCAAACAAATTCTAAGCCTGAGAATGGCTTTCCTACTTCATTAGATAACCAAAGCACACTACTGACATAAAAAGCATTTTCAGTGAAAAGTTGCACTGTGGCATGAAATACGAGGCCTTTTCCGTTTATACACGTTACATTGAAATTACAAACTGTCAATCCCTGCACTTTAGGGCATAAAATAAGGTCAGACAAAAATGCCCTGAGGATGAAAGGCTAACAATGTCGTGTCAAAAAAGGCACTGTGGAGTAATTTTACCTTCTGCTGGAATACCTGTGAATATCAGTGGAGACAAGCAATTGGACTAGTCATTGTTGTGTGGCATTAAGTTTCCCACAGAAATAATCGCTGGAAAATCACTGAGACACCATAGGTGCACACTGTCTTCACCTATGAAAACAAAATCATTATGGGTAGGCTATAGTATAAAACTAACATGTAATTGCTATGAAATAAGCACAAACAGTTTTATCTTTGATTATTACCATTTTGAGATTACATGTTTTTGGACAAAGAAATTCTTTTTATCATTAAGTGTTTGCTGTTTTGGTTCCTGGGTCAAGAGCTCTGGTGGCATCTCTAATGCATAAATTAAGGATTTCTTTATTTGTCCCAAAATGTGCCAGCCAAACAATGTGTGGGCATGTGTGTGCTGGGGAGAAAAACGTGTGCAAGCACAGATTTCTAGTTTTCTATAATTATAGCAACTCCTTGGTTCATCCAAGAGATTACACTGTTTCAAGTGTAAGCTCTTTCAAAGCCATTTTTTGAAAGTTCTGCCCTTTTTGAGAGACAGTTGATAGTTTTGAAAATAGCCTTTAAAATGTCCATGTCCCACAAAAGAGATTTGACCACTTCTCAGTTAACATATAGTCAATCATCTAATAATATTCAATCCAACTAGGAGACCAACTAAGAAATTGTTCTGGGGGCAGCTCTTAAAAGTCAGGAACATATTTAGATGAGAAGTAGAAGTATTTATTTTGTAGTAGCAACAAATTTCTTTTGACCCATTTCAAATTTCTTGCAGCCTTTCTCAACTTAATGTAAATCACTTTCAGAGTTAAAAACTGTATTAGAAAACAAAATATAACCTAACATCATTTCAATGACATAGGAAATGAGGGTGGTATTTAATTTCTATTGTTCGACACACAAAAGTATTACTAATTTGATAAACTGAGAACTTTGATATTTAAGATGGAAAAATATCTGCAGGTTTCTTGAACTGATTTATCTCCTTTCCTTTCTCATGAGAAAGACTTCCATATGAAAACAAAATTGCATATTTCTTGCAGCATGAATTGTCTTTACCTAACTAAATAGAAGACTTCCAAGAGTGCTAAGGAAACTGTATTTATCCTTAGGCAGAACATAAGTACACATGGTTATGAAGGTCAGCCTGGTTTCTAATCTGAGTGAAATATATGTACCGTATTTAGCAGATGCATCTCTAAGTATGCCCATACAAGAAGACAGAGTGAGGAAAGCATTTATAATTGCTATTCCCCAAATAAATAATGAATTTTCAGATTTTCATACATATTTTTACATTCCAAGAACAAACCTTTGCAGGTCTTGGGAGAAGGCAGGGGTGCAAGGGGAGATAAGACAAGTTTCAGCTCCTGGCAGCACTGTTTGCTTGGTTAAAAGTAAAAAAAGTAAAAATAAATAAATAAATAAATCTTATTTAGCAAACTGCAATCCTTTTGTGGTCTTTTAAAAAATTATATTAATCCAAAAAGCAAATTTTATTCTAGGCAAAGCTGGATGGCAAAATTTTACTCTCAGTGCAACACTTTAGATGCCCACAAATTGTGTGAATCTGTCACTGGAAGTTGAATTTTCTGCCAAATATCTGTATTTTCAGCATTTATTGATAGTCCTACAAATAGCATATCTAACTAGTCTGCTACAGAGAGAACAGTCTCATCTTTGTACCTCAGAGATCTTTTGTATTTAAACACAATTAAGGAAGACAACTTGGCAAAGGGATATTAGAGCTTTTTATACATACATACAAAGGAAACAGCATCTATTTCATCTTTTATCACTATTCAAATGAAATCAAAGCAAATCCATAGCCCTCAGGTGGTTTTAGGCTTAATACCTATTTTATAGATAAGCTACGTTATTTACTATGTACTCCATCATTATGGCAATGTACATGGCATGTGCTTGCCTTGCTTCTTTTGATTGGTGCTTCCAAAACATATGATAAAGACAACTAGAAAAATAATTACTGTTCATTGGAAGTGTTCCTGCTTTTTACATGAAAGGCTGAAAAAGTTAAGAAATTTTATGTAGGTACTAGAATGGCACAGCTGTCAAGGTCTGATCTTTCTTCCCTTTTTTAATTCTGCCAAAGAACAGGAAGAGTACAAAAATCCGATAGAAAAGAATTAAAGTAAAGTCATTACATTTCTTACAGTAAATCATGACCAATTGCATGGTGGGACTGAAGAGCATGAAATGCAGTAAAGTCTAAAAGCTGTAAGTGCCCCATTATTCATTTTTACTGAAAATCTAAGAGGGCTTCTTGTAAACTCAAAATGTGTCATACGGCCCTTAAAGTAGGCCTTTTAAAATTTCAAGCAGTTGCTTCACTACTGATCTTCAGAACCATGAGTTATTTCTGTGGTTTTGGGACTCACAGAATTTCAGGTGCCTAAAATGCTGTGTTAAGAAGGAAAAATTCAAAGTGAAAACTGAATCTCTTTGGCTACCAGCATAAAATCAAAACCAGCACTCAACATACAAACATATGGAGACTGAGAAAAGCATTGCTTTCCCCCTTCTGTTTAAAGTACTTGAGTGATTTTGTGGCTCCACTTCTGGCCTTTGCAAGGATTATACATTTAAACCAAAAATCTCTCAATCATAACTCTAGGATATCCACAATACTTTACGGTTTATTGTTCTCTGAAGTGAAAGATGCAAATGAAAAATAAAACAGTTAACAAAGTGGACTTCATAGTTACTGAATACTGATTGTTTAGAAAGACACTGACTTGCTTTAATATTTCTTATATTCCTCAACAGACTGATTGGTTCAGTTTTAGTTTTAAATTTGCTCATGCAAAAAGAAGTATTTCACAGGCAGAAAGATCAGTAAAAGTGTTCCTGCTCCAGACCCAGTTTATGCGATAAGTAACATCTCTGAACAGCTTCTCACCACCTGATAGTTTTCGGTACTCTACGCTTTGTGCAAGTGCACCTGCATGCCCCCTTTCAATAATATTTCAGGATCTTTTTGTAGCTCTTTCATCTCATGTAACCATCTACCACCTCATACAGCTTCATCTCAGTATTCAAGATATTTGGATTGAATCTATCTCAGGACCTCTGTTTCATAACAGAAAATGTCCCTGACAGGAATTCCTACTGCTTAGTGCTGGCCATGTGCCTCCATACCAGGGGAGATAATTTCTGCCTGATCCCAAGACGTGCCCTCGTGGTTCTGTTGCCCACACAGCCAGTGACTGCCTGACACGTGTTGCTGGCTGCCAGCACCCAGCCAGGCGTCATGTTGCCCCCAGCACCAGTTTAACTTCTGACCACAGGCAGACAAAGCCATCTGGCTTGGTTCCTTATTGCTTATAATGATGATGATGGACCTCAGGCATTAGCTCCTGGCTATGCCAAACTCCAGTTTTTTTCTTTTTTTCCCCCCTCCGTTCCATAATGGGTAATTAAGAGCTGAAATTGCACCAAGTACATGACAAAATACCTATGAAGAGCTATGTTTCTTAGGGAGAAACTTACAGCCTCAGTACCAAGCAGCAGCAGCAGCCTGAGCCCATCCTGTATTCCACAATCTGTAATTTCAGCTACATATCTATTTATTCCAATGCTGCAGTATTCCATTTCTGAATGAGTTCCCACATCATGGTAACACATGCCTAGCATTATTGCATTTTAGACAGCCATCTGTACTGATATATTCAGCCAATAATTTGCCACCAGGAAATTGGTTCCTGGGAATATATTTTTTATGCAGAGTGCATGTATGCCTGTCTCTAATTTCTAAAATCCATATATCCTTGACATATCTTGTAGGAAGTTAAAATCCTATTTCATCCTGAACTGGCAATAAAGTATAATGCTTGGTATTAATTAACAGGGAAGAAAATTTATGCTACAGTTCATGAGCAAAACCTTAGCACTAGCATAACCCTGAAAGAATTAGGAGTAGCATGAGGATGCCAGTTATCTAAATATGGCAAATGGCAGGGAAGAATGAAATAGGTCTAAAGGGCCACAGATCCAGTAACTGATAAAAAATATGGGCTAAAAATATACTTCAGTGCAGATAAATATAGAAAAATGATTGTAAAAAAAATAATCCAAATATGGGTTGTATCATATAGTGGAGAGATCTTACATTACCTTGAAAAAGAAAAGAGCCAGGTAGTTACTAACAAATAATCCTTCAGTATTTTATCAGATCAGTTTATAATACCCATACATAGAGAGAAATGACCACCTAACTTCGTATCATTAAGTACATTTCCTATGACACTGGAACACAGTCCACCAGATGGGAGACACATGAGATATTAAAGATACTAAACATGTACTTGAACTTTGGGCAGAAAGCCAAAGGTAGCAGGAGCACATGCAGGCAGCTCACAAGGGGGTTAAGAAGGGGGTAAGTGTTCCTCATCTGAAAAGCAAGGTTGCAGTTATGTACAATGCAATTTTTATATCTGCTAAAGTAGAGGTTTCTTCCTTTTTTTTTTTTTTTTTTTCTTCTAGGGATTTGTGGAAGAGGAAGAGAGAATTAAAAAGGGAAAGCCTTGGAGAATAGTTCAACATGCTAAAAGAGAAAAAGAAATTCTATTACTTTAAGCTAAGAAAGACAGACTTATGGAAATAAAGATTATTTTTTTTTTAATTATCAGAGATTTTCCTGTCCTTGCACAGACACCAGGCTGCTAATCAGGGGCTTTTACAGCAGTTAATTCCACTTTGAGTAGGATTAGCTTTAATATTTAAATAAATAATCTCCATGGCTTTTCAGGTTTTGGGTGACAGGACTCTGGGGAGGAGAGAACTGGAAATAATGGGAAAAAAATGAAGCCTCCCTCCTCCACCAGATCTGGAAGTTAAGCAGCAAAACTGCAAGAAGTTTCAGATTAACTAGTCAGCCAGTTGCAATATATGTAAATTCAGTTCATTCTTGGAGAAGACATTCATAAGCATCTCTAGTCTACTGAGTCTTTCCAGAGAGAATACTTGTTCACAGTGAAGAAGCAGTCTCCAAAGTATTTATGAAATCATACATAGCTATTGGTTTGAATGACACAAAATCATCTTCGGTGTGGGTTGATTTTTAGGTTTTTATTTAAATTTTCACAGTACTAGAAAAATGCTACCTTTTGTAATAGATGGCAGCCAGTTTTTGCATTTCAACTGTCAATTTAACTATTTTTATTAAAATATTTTATTAAAAGATTTTTTGGGTTTTATTTCATTCCTATACAGAATAAGTCTCCAATTCTGTATGTTTTGAACTTCTACAGACCATCATATCAGCACGTTATGGTTATCAGTACATCATGGTCAGAAGCAGAAATACTGTTGCACTGTTGCCCTTTATAGTATACCAGTACTTTATGTAATATCCTTTTGTAAACTCATGTGAAGGATTTTTAAACCAGTTTAGAATTAGAAAGGATAACCTATTTCCTTGATTAATGGGCAGCTTACATGTAACAACAGTTTTTGAGAAGTAAATAACTCATGGTAGCAATTAAAAGGAATGAACAGGAACCACATCTTTGAGATACTTTTCAGAACAATACTATTAAATTAAAATAAAACGTGATCTATTGCAAGAAGAGAGGAAAAAATGTTTGGTCAAGAGAGGAAACCAAGGCACATACTTAGGGCACTGGACATTAATCCTTAGCTGTAAGATCACGGTTTTGTGAACACTTTAGTTTGGCACCAGGGTAGCACTAGTGCAGCCTTGTGCTGTCTCCAGGGAGGGAGTCATTGCAGTTAAACCCCCGAGAGCCACTCGTCACTGCATGGCCCCACACGTCAGGGGACACAGGGGACAGGCACCTGTGGGAAGGGGTACAGGTGAGGGCAAAGACAGTCCCGCTTCTTCTACCAGCTTTGCCAGATTCTGCCTGGTTTGCAGAGCTACAACCTAAGACCTATTCTTAGGACAAAGAGTAAGATATTAAATTTTTAACTGTTTGATTCAAACAAAACTGAGAAAATACAGAGTTGTCCAAGCTCCTTAGCTCTGCATGGCTGGAGATCCTGGGCAATGCACCCTAGAGGGAAAAATTCTCCTTTTTACTGGAGTTCTCCTTGCAAGTGCTCTGGGTAAGGAATCACTGAGCTGATGTCAGTCATTTAGATCAGTGATAAGGCCTTTTGGCATTACTAGAATGAAGAAAAGAAGGAAAACAGAAAAAAAACCAACAAAAACAGATGTCCATGGACTGACTTCTAGGTTGAAATTTGTTGCATATGTTCAAAAAACACAAGCAACATTTGCTCCCATGTATTGCAGGCAGCAGTAACAAGAAATTTGACATGTCAAATAGAGTACATGCCACTTAATCTATACAGCTTGAGATCTGGAATGCAGTGTGTTACAAAGACCTGAGGAAAAAAAAAAAAAAAAAGAAAAGAGAAAAAAAAAAAATAACATTAAGTATATGTGAAATGCTATGGAAAAAAGTGTCAATTCTGTTTTTCAGCCCCCAGCTTCACAATTCTTCCTTTCTGATGTAAATAGCTTCCAAGAGAAAGATTTGGGACTGCAAACTTGTATGAAATATTAGCAATTCAAAAAATAAAGTGTTGAGAGGAATGGCATAGTTTGTTTCCTTCAAAGTTTCTGAAGTTTCTTAGTTTTTTATGAAACACCAGGAAACATTTTGTAATGGGTGAGCATTAAACATCCCTGAAATGTTATACATTAGCTTTCTGTTCAGGCCTTCAACAGGACAATGTGTGGCAAAAGTATAAAAAAATTCTGTATTTAAAAAAATAAAAATAAAACTAATTCAGAGAGCTAACAACCACTGCAAATGCATTAACTGCACTTCATTATACTGTTAAAGTAAATTGAACATTTAAAAAAGAAATAACAGATGCCATCATCCTGGGTGGATAATTAACAGCAGACTCTTCAAAACTTCTATCTAAATGGGACAGAAACATTTCAAAAATATTTTTTTCTATTGCAAAACATTCAGATGTAAAAAAAGACAATTGTCCTCCAACAACCTCCTTAAAGAAATTAACTTTTGAAGAACTTTTGAAGAAAACTGAAAGAACACTTCAGCATCCCAGGTTTCCATGTTTCTTCAGAGCTGCATGAGCAGCATGTTTTGTTACCAGCTGTAGAAAAACAGTGAAGGTGAAACCTACCATTCTGTTTGGGCAAAAGTTTAGCCTCGGAAATCCCTGGTTTCCAGCTTCCCCACCTCAGGTGAGCTTTCCAAGGCAGCTCTACCTTCTTGAACAGAAATGAGCACTGATACAGAGCCGAGAATGCACTCTCCTCTTCTGCACCATCAGCAACACCACCCTTTATCAGGTGCTTGATAATAAAAATAATAATGCTTTTATCCATATGCATTTTTCTTTCACCTTCCTTTGAGCAACTTTTTTTTTTTCCACCTCCATGGTTTTGCAGAGACACACAAAGCCTAAGTTTGCTCAAACCTCTTAATCAAAAAACTACACCTAGTTTGTTGTCACTTGACATCTTTTTTTGGCTGCAACAGTAGAAAAACTGGCTCACACTGACAGAGAGGTTGGAACCCTCCTCTGTTTTCTAGAGGTGATCTCTCAAGGTAAGGATTAACACATTGTTCAGACAGTCTGCAGAAACAAAGCTGCTTTTGCCACTCTCTGTGGCATTTCAAGGCATCAGATAACACCTTTTCCTTTAATTTTAAGGAACACAAAAGCCTTTGAAAACATGGTAAAACCATCAGCTGCCAGGTGGTAAAACTCACTCCAAGTTACCTTCTCTGAATGTTGAGGGTGGTGTGTAAAGTGGGGCAGTTCAGAGGTTTGGTATATACCTGCTATGAGTGGACATTCATCCAGGCAGGACATCTTACTCTCATCCTGGGCACCTTCAGCACATGGCACAGTTCAACCATCAGCGGCCTCAATGCATCGTTTCAGGCTCTGAGTGCATGTTGCTTATAAAACACCACCTTTCAGATAAACACAGGTTTCTCACTTTCCTTTTCTGTTTGCCAGGCTGTATGTGTACAGATTAGCTGCTGAATTGAGACACACAGATGCTTTCCTTATTAATGTGAGAAAATAATAGTGCCAAGGGGCATTATAGATCTGTTCATTTGGTAGTGGGGGGGAAATTGAGCAATATGATTAAGTCAGACAAGTACCAGGAAATTAAGGACAACCCTCCCCCTCAACTATTTACTTGTCAGAGTGATTTTAAGTTTGAATATGCAGTCTGCACATGTAACCTCCATATTAGCAGGTGGAAATTAACAATTGAGCCTTTTAACAATCCTTGCGCTAGAATCTTAACATACAGCACTAGCAAAGCTTGTTCCTAGTTTGGTAAAAAAACAAACCGAGACTCCAAACAATAGAACAAAACAGACTGTATCTCATAATCAGGAAAAACTTTGTTTGCCTGTGCCTACATAGAAAGCAAACCTCCAGTTCAAACCATGCCAAGGGAAACTGATGAATATGAACATCCAAGAATGATTATGACAGGAAGTTTACATGATGGTAACAGTATCTGTCATACTTTGCAATTCTCCCACATGTGATATCTGATGTCTGACAGTGACTCATGGGCCATGGCTCTCATGTGGCTGCTCAGTTAGATATGACTAAAAGACAAACCCAGAATCACGTAGATGGTAAGCACGTGTGCCCGATGCTGACAGCTAAGCGGGTGTTTGTTGGTGCTGGTGTCAGACACCTGTATGCATCATCAATATCTAGAGGAGAACACATGGGCACTAAATTGCAACTTTTACATAACCGTGATTTTAAGAAGTCTGGGAAGAGAAGTGATACTCAGAGTCACAGTCCCCCCCCCTCCTGATAAGTCAGTAAGTTAACTTTTCTGTCTCATTTTATTTTCCCCAACTTCTACATGTATGAAATTGCTATAGGCAACTGCCCAATGCCTTTGCATCTGCTAGAGCTGTTAAGTAGCTGTTAAGTGAGGTCTTTTTCACAAGATCTGGCTTTTATTTAATTAATTATTTAGTTAGGTTGTTTGAGGTTGATTTTTTTTCTACAATTTCTGAAGATATAGAATCTGTTCCAGCAATATGGTGAGTGCAAATGCTCCTATTGGAGACTTGCTGATATCCAAGAAATTAACTTTTGAGCATAAAGCTGTTAATAAGTATGTATATATGTGTGTGTAGAGAAGGGATACAAAGACACATAAATTTCCAGTGTCTGAGATTTGTCTGTGGCTCCCATGAGAGACATTTATTTTAAGATAAATTGCTAAAGGACAGTCAAGCTCTTTATGATATTCATATTGAATATCAATACCTTCAATGACACATAGAGAAGGTAATGGGCTATATTCAGTCCTTTGTGCGTGGTAAACTACCAAGGAAATTGGAACCTGTTAACTACATACTGTTATGACTACATAGTCCAGTTGACTTGAAAAAACAGGTAAAAACATTTTTTTCTCCTTTAGCTAGTTGGATTGTTTTAATGTTATTCACACTTTCATGACTGAATGATTTCCCAGGAATCCTAAAAATTGTTAATTTATAGATAACATTTCACATGTATTTTCTTACAGGGGTTTAAGTTCCCAAAAACACAGCTTGACTTCACAGGTTCCTTCCTTGTAAACTTATTTGTGAAGGGAGGATCACCACAGCTCGACGGCTGTCTGCTGCAGATGGAAGTGAGGCAAAGGACAGTAAAGCAAATAAAAAAGGGAGGGGTAAGATCAAAGTACCTCATGAAGGGCAGTAAGGTACAGCCTTTTCCAACCTCTGCCTGCAGAGATTGTGTACTAGTCTGTCCTCAGTTAGCTGATAGCCTGCTTCTGCAGTGCCAAGGGAGGGAAGAGGAGGGAGGGCTAGGGCAGGAACTACACAGGTGCTAAATGTACCTGTGCTTCCCCACTTGAGTTATATTCTGAGCCACTCTCACAGAGGTCCCACATAGAGAGCCAGCACCCCTGCTTGGTTTTTTAGCAAGTTGTGAGGCTGTTTGGAATGCTTTCTAGGAGCCAAGTTGCATTTCTGCCCGAGTGCTCTTGGAAACATAGAGCAGATATTTAATATTTATCTTTACAGAGGCTCCTAATTGTATTTGGCTGTGTATATACACATGCTTACACCTCTTCTGACAACTGCATGTCAAGGAAAAGACCTTGGAGGAGAGACTTCTGTATCTACATTAATTTCTCGAGTCTGTGACTGAGGTCTGCCCTTGCCCTCACAGATTTGCTATCTTTTGCTAACAGCAGAGATGCTAGCCACATCATGAACTTTCCATAAGGACCTCCTCACCTGGCTATGAAGGCATGACCTGCCTTTCCTTCTTTGTGTTGCCAGAGCCAGGAGGACTTTGGACCCAATCTTCCCACCTCACAACTGTTTCTCAGCTCTGTACCAGAGCCAGAAACTCTTCTGAGCTGACAAGTCCTCTGGGGCAAGTTTCACACCCACTCCATGTGAATGATCCTCCAGGCTTGTGCAGGCTTCTCCACGCTGTCACATACACACTGGAGCCCTTAGGTGGGAGGATGCACCCCTAGGATTTGAACTGGCTTTCCAGCAGCGTGGCAAGACTTGTATAAGGAGTTCTGTGTGGCAGAGGCAAGCTGGGATCTGCTCCTTTGTTGAAAAGAGGTCAATCAGGAGTGAGAGGAATTGGTTTTCCATTTTGTTGTAAGAGCTGGCTTCTGTCCTGTTTCCTACCAGAGGGACACCTCCAGATCCCCACCCCAGAGATGCCTGGCTGGGCTCACCCCAGACCTCACATGCTTAAGTACCAAGTACCGGACGAAGAATTTAGAGGCCTAGAAAGAGAAGATTGGTTGGTTTAGGACCTGGCTGCTAATTAGGTGATTAAGCAACCTTGGCTGTTTGACACAGGTGTAAGAGAGTCACCTGGGCTTCTCTCTGTGTTTGAATACTGGGGTGCTGCTCTCCTGCAGATAAAAGCTCAACATGTGTTTAGACATCTAGCCTAGGGCATGTGGTGACTATAGAAGTGAGAGAAGTTATGAAGATAAATTCCTGCCAAACACATGGGTGACTAAGCAGCCTTAGATGCCTAAATTGATAAGATTAATCATAGTCTTGATGCTTCCTACACATGTTGGTTGCACCTTGCCCATGGCTCCTCATCAGAGGTGCAGCAGATATGTCCTTCAGAGATGCAGGCAGGGACCATCTTTTCATTTCCTATACTACCAAAAACATCAGTAACCAAATCACTAGTGCTGCCTTGCAGACTATATTGTTATATAAATAACTACTAACAACAATAGTTCAAATATTTATCCAGCTATAAAAGCCTCCTCACCACACCTGTGAGGCCATGATTTGATTCCATTGGAGTGAGATCTCGCTTCTTAGCAATCACACCCTCAGCAGGTTTGCTCTGCCACTGCAGCTGTTCACCTGACCTGTACGACCAGTGAAGACCATTATATCTCTGCAACATGGACTCATAGGAGTTTGTGGTTGATTGTTTTAATTATTTTTTTATTATTATTCCTTACTAATTACCTACTAATAGCCTTACAGAAAGCTCCATTGGTTCTTCTCCAGCTGGACAGGCCAGTTTGTAATGCAACTTATGAAAATTAAGTCTCCCATCAAAAATGGGAAAAAAAACAAAGCAGGTTATTTGTGGTCTCTGCAGCAAAGAAGTTACAAAGTGCTTGAACTCTACTTTTATGCAACATGTCTATAATGAGGAGGCTTGTGAATGTACTCTCTCCCTGATTCTCCTTTTTTCCTTGCTTTTCCCATTTTCTAGGAGGCAGGGACAGCTCTGGACGCATCTTCACATCTTGGTGGACCCTGCAGCACAAGGTGGCACTGGAGTGTTTTTACACCTTTTAGGTCATTGCCAGTTTCCTTCCTATTAAACTAGGATTTTTCCCATAGGGAATACAAACAAATTAGTGTACCATATAAATAATTACCTTTATGTAAATGCATGTGATAAGATAAATGGAATCTGAAATTATTAACTAACCTTCCTTTTAACAACATTTCTGACATTTGATTCAAGGAATGAAGTCCAACCAGCTTTCCCATGCCTTTTATTGTGGAATAGCAAGGATGTGTGGTGGTCATTAAAGCAATTGAGCCAGGCTTTCATCTCCTTCCTTACATAGGCTGAAAATAGGAAAAAAGGGGAAAAATAAGGAAGAAAACCAGTCAGCCAATTTTGATTTCCACTAGGGCAGAAGTGCCTTCTCCAATGGCTTGTCTTCATAAGTTTCATTTGATCTGTGCTTCAAGTTAGAAGCAGGCTGATTTGAAACCTGGAGTCCCAGAATCACCCAACCAGCACAGCATGATATGGTAGCCAGCTGGGAAGCTGGTCATCCAGCAGCATCTTCCTGGGGTTGGTCAGGAGCTTATTGAAGCTGCCTGTCAGAAGGTCCATGCAAACATGACTGTTCTGGTTCAAGGTCTGGAGCTAGCTTGATCAGTGCTCATCTGGGGATTTCTGCACCACACCTTCCTGCCCAGTGTAGACATGTCCCAGGTCTATCATAATTTTACATCTGCCAAGCATTCAGACAAAATAATTAACTTAGCTTTCCTGGCACACATTCTTTACTCTAAATTATTTGTATCAAAGAGTGTTATTTCAATAAAATCCTTAAGTCATTAAAAACAAACATAAGAAGACTCAACATCAACAACATTGATTGGAAATGTAGGAAAACTTGACTGCATTTTCTGGCACAGACAGATAATTAAGAGGATTTTTAAGGGTTTTCTCCGTCACAGGTAGAGATTTAGTAGCATTTTGTGTTAATCACCTCTAGGCTGCAGAGAGAGTATGACTGCATAATGCAAAATAAATTACCAGAAGGCTTAATGTGTTTTGTGTTTTTATTTAAAGTTATTTCATATTACAAGCTCATGCCAAAAGGTTCATTTGTTTCTAAGCTTCTGGCTCTGAGGACTGTTATCCATGCTGTGAATGTACAACTGTTTGTCCACACAGTTACTGGAGTGCCTATGAACAGTTTGCAGGTGCCATTCAAGCTTCTTTCTTTTTTGGTCCCAAAAATACATTTGAAGACTACTGATTGGTCTATTTGAACTGCCTACAATGCTGTGTCTGCTGTGACTATCACTGTGATTCATGAAAAAAAGGTCTTTTATCAGGCTAAGAATATCTTTTCCATAAGAGCATACCTGCTGTAGGAGTGTTACACGATACCTCTTGCAACCAGTGGAGGAGTCTTACCAGTCACTTCCCTACA
>NW_009952533.1:10041931-10059617 GCF_000747805.2 Chaetura pelagica | reverse complement strand
AATGAAGTGCTACATTACTCATGTAAGCCCTTTTACATCTTGCAGTTTTTAATAAACAGTTCTTGTTTGCAATCATACCCAGCTCTTCCTATCCAGCCAGATTTTCAGCCAGCTTTTCACTTCTGGCCATTATGCTGCCACGCCAAGACTTGCCTTGATGTCTTTTGTCGTACATCTCTTCTGTTGCAAAGTTTCCAAAGGGCAGCCTGAACCACCTTCAGGTAAGAGTCACAAGGTGTCATTAGCTGCAAACATCCTACATGAATTCAGGCATTTTTTAAGGCTGTTTCAGCTGCAAACTCTCCTCCATATATACGAAGTGTTTGCTGAGTGTTTGGGGACCCCCAGGAGTCTGGACAACTGGATGTGTCACATCCTAACTGCACTCCTCAGAAGCCTCCTTCTCTCTGAAAGGCAGCAAGAAACTCTGGCTCATCCTTCTTATTTCAAGAGTGGTCAGAAAGGGGACATGAAAAATTTTGGGGATCTGAGAAGGCAGAAGGCCTGTGAATTACAAATTATTTCATGTGCCGTTGCTTGATGCCTTGGTTGTTGTGCCAGCTTTCCATACACAAACTTTGGGAATCCTTGTTCTAATGGTATTTTTTCCTGTTCTTGGTGGTTATGTTTTTTCAGTCCATATGGCTACTTCATCTGCATTAAGCCTCCTCACTTATAACAAAAATCCTTCTGTCGTTTCTGTGTTTAGCCAGGTCTGTTGCTCAGATGGTGTAACCACGGTACGGTTAAGATGAGTCTGTAAAATTTTGTTTCTCTAGCTATAGGCAAGGGCAGAAATAAATATCTTTGGTGCCATATCTGTTTAACTGAAAATCTAACTAGACCTCCAAATCTGTGTGCTTTGTCACATATGCTAGAAACAGATCCTCTACTAATTGATTGGTACTAACCATTAATACCACCATCCCCTTCTCCTCACAAGCCTGACTGCTCCTGATCATATCCCACTTGTGTCCAAGGAAAATTGTTTGCATTGAGTGAGGCTGTGAGAGAAATTGAATGTTGTTTTAACACCATGTAACACTTTGGCTGTGCTGAACCAAAGGTTCCATGTTTCCAATACCAGCTGACAAGGAATGTAAGGTAAACAAATATGAGCAGAGGAGCAGTGTGAACTTAGGAAGGCATTTTCCCACACAATCGATTCTGCTCCAGGTATCTCTGCCCTTTCTAAGCCATATACTGTCCTTGTGTATGGTCAGTCTGTTCTTCTATGAATCTGTCAAATCACTTCTTCAACACATTGAAATCTTTAGCTTCAGCAGCATCCTATGACAAGCTTGTTTCAGCTGTATTTTGCATAACAAAACAGGTCCTTGTTTTTCTTTTGAACTGGCTGAATGACAATCTTATCTGTCCTTCCCCAATTCTTATCACAGGCAGAACAAAGACCAGTTGTTCCTGACTCACTTTCTTCATTGCCACTATTAATTTCAGAGATCTCTACTGTATTCTTCTTTAAGTCTTATTCTACTGAGATATTTCTTATGAGACCTACCCCATGTCTTCTCTGATCACCATTATTCTCCATTTCTCTTCTAGTTCTGTTTGATCTTTTTTGAGAGAATGATCAGAACTGCATATGATAGCAAGATCATTAATTTAGACAGTGACAGAAATATTTATTTTCACTTTACTTCTCTGTTCCCTTCCTATTAAATCTAAGGTAAACGTGCTCATTGAAGACCTTATCCAAATATTTTTTTGCTCAATAAAATGATTCCCATTAACTTTTAATTGAGTCAGGCACTGACTTTCCTACTGCCCAAAGATGGAACAACAGGAGTGCCAAAACATATTCTTGTGGCAAACTAGTTGATCAAATATAGTATTACATTCACTATATTCTGTGTAAAACTCATTATTAATACTGAATGAATCCCAATCTATAAATCTAACAAACACCCAAACATGGATTATATTATGCTAACAAAAGCCATGCCATTGATTTCAGTATGGACAGGCTCTCTCTCCAGCACAATGGTTTACCCTGGCTGCCTCAGTCCCCAGGTGACTGTAAATATTTTCCATCCTTGTAAAAAAAACAAAACAACACATAATATTCTAAATTTACTGACAGATTAGCTGAGGCAAGATTGGTCATTTTGCTGTGATACCCAAACTTTTGCTAGATAGAATGAGAAGACTGCTTTCTTGGAGGCAATCATGACAAATTATCTTTACTGTATAATCTTCCTCTTGGTCTTTTAAAAGATTTTCTTCCATCCAGCCAGCCTTCTTTTGCCCTAAGTCATGCTTATTCTAAACACCTATGTCTAGAGAGACCTTTGAGACCTTTATTAGAAAAGGAAGGTGGTTTAACTGTGGACTGGGAAGCTGTGCCAGTAGTTCATCTGCTTCATGCTCAGAATTCTCCTTTCAGTGTCTGGTAATGCATTATTTCTGAATTTCTCCTTGCATGCTTTCTCCTAACAATTCCATCTCCAACATTAACTTGCAACTTTATTAACTCAGAGCTGTAAATATGTCTCCAGCAGCCCCTGTGGCAAGGTGCTGCTGTAAGGTATGATGCCTTTTTCACTTTATCACTACATGTGTTTTGAAAGTTTGCCTCTCTTTCCCACTCTTGCCTCCCCTCCTGTCAGGAAATCAGATTTTTCAATCAGAATATCTGGGCAGCCAGTTCAAAGGCAGGCTAACTCTTCAGTAACACTACAAATAAGCCTGTCTCGCTCTCTTCTCCAGTTCAGCAGCTCAGGCCTCCTAGTACCGTACAAGTGTCTGTCACTGGAACCTTTGCTCTGTGACTGCAAGTTTTTCGGGCAATAGGGCATGGAACACAATCCCGAGTCTTCATATGCCAAGATGCAGAAAATAAACTTTAATAGCCCTACAAAAAACAGCTAGTGAAGCAAAAAGCTATCAATATTGCCAGACAACCTTCTGCACCAGAGGTATGAAGAGAAATGCTACAAAAATAAAGAGAGGCTCAGTGTTTTTTTCCACCAGTTACTGCTGTGACAGTAGTTAGCTGTATGACACACTGCGCGGGAATGGAAGTGTAAAAGTGAGTGTCATCTGCATAATTTTCTTTTAAAATATTTGTTTCAATAAAGCAGGAAATAGTGATATTTTGCTTTTTTTGCTTGCCTAAGATCTACGTCTTATTCTGTTCATGTCAGCACTGGATCAAAGATCAAATGAGAAAATCAAAAAGCAGCAGCTAGAAACCTACAGTACCTGAAGAGAAAGTGTTGAGAAAAATTTCTCAAGACAGAAGTAATTAAATAGTAAAGTAATTGTAATGTAAACCTCTCCTTGTAGATTTAATTAAAATTGCTAGTTTGTATCACTCAGTAGTAACTAGCTTTATCATATCTTGCCACATCTGAGGCATAAAATTACCCATACCTAAATTTTTTAAGCCTTCATAACTAGTTTTAGAATTTATAATGATTGAACTCCACAGATGAGAAGATAGAAAGTGAAAAGATGAGAGAGAACAAATCAAAACAATCAATTCAAACCAAACTGTTTTTAAAAGCTGAACATTAAATGTCTTCAGAACATTTTGTTTCAGGGTTTTGACAGAGGCAAATTCAAAAATCTTGGAATACATGGTAGAAAAGAAGTCAACAGCTTTTGTCAGCAAGTAACATAAATGGGAATTATTTCAATCAGATGAGAATTTTAACCTTTGCAACTGTGCCTTTCTAGGGATGAGTTGTGCATGAACTGACACCCTCATGTATGCTCATACAAAGCATGTTCTTGTTCTTCCAGTTTTCTTTGCCATGTTTGCTGCTGCTAACCTCTTCCTACCTGACTGCATCCTGAAAAACCTCAGTGCACTCCAAGCATTGCATGTGGCTATTTGTTGGTTTTAGTTAGCAATTGAGAAGAATTGAGTTCTCTGTTAATGTGCAAATACTGATACACACAAAATATCAGCACAACATTTGACACAGTGAGTATCTTTTCAGGCTGGCTATATATAAAAACAAATGGATGGTCAACAGGTGGATTTAGCTGTTGTTTTCTTTTCTCTAAAAATCCCCTTAATAACGGTATCATTGAATAAGCTTCAGAAAGAAATAATGCTGCTTGCAATGACCCAAATATAATAAAGGTCTGAGAAACCCATTTGTACAGCACATTTAAATGTGTACTGGATTGCAAACTAGGTGATTCCCTAGGAACACCTACAATTGAAAAAGTTTGGTATGAATAGCTCTTTCTTTTATGAACCAGCTGTTTGCAGAATTACGCAGGTATCATTGTGTGACTCATTTAAAAACATAGCATAGCTTGTGAAAGATTGCAAAAGAAGAACTTTGAGGGATTATAGTAGAAAAAAAATACTCAAGCACAAAAAATTATTTTATGCATGCCAGACAAAGACCTACAGGCACTTAAAACACAGTATCCCATAGTGTAACAAATATACAGACATGGTATCAGAAAAAGGCATTTTGAGTGCTGCATATGCTCAAAGTACATAAAGTTGAATATAGACATTCAATATACAATGCAAAAATATTCTGAATTTCATGCTACTTCTTCTCTAAGAGATGCTTGCTCCTAACAGCTATTTCAGTGAAGTTTTCTAAAAACACTGGAAGAGTCACAGCTTTTACCATATTATTTTAAGATGAAAGAATCTTAATGTGTTGCTTTGGCACATGAAATAATTTTAATATTTGTACCAGTGAAAGACGTGTCAACGTTCTGCTCCTCTAAATAGTTATACTTTTTTAGAAGTTCACTGGTAGGATCATTAGTGAGCTGTAAGTGCATGGTTAAATAATTAATTCAGAGTGCACGGAACTGTCAATTTCTGGAAAGAAATCATATTCTGAGTTATTTTACTAAATGAAAGTGTGTACATCACTTCCATATAAAGTAATATTATATCTGAGATAGTGAAGATTTTAACAATATATTTTTAAAATATATTCATATATATGTATAGCCATGAAATACATGGAATACACACACTGAGAAATTTGGGATAGCTTGGCAATGATGTTTTTCCCAACAGTGGGAAAAATACACATTCCTAATATGATATTTTTAAAAATAAAATCCTGAGCAGAGTAATTATTCAGGGAAAAATGAGATAGTTTGGGAAGTGAGATAGAGTGGTCATCAACTCTGCCTCCAGACTGACAAATGTGCAAAGCCTCACTGGCGGCCAGGGTGGCAGGGCTGCCCCAGATCAGACCCTCCTTGCCAGGCATCAGGAGTGTGCCAGGGCCCCCAGCCCTGCGGGAAGAGGGGGATGCCCAGGGTGTCCCCACAGCACCTGCCCACAACAGCCTTGCCACCCCTGCATGGTACCTGGGGCCACAGGTTGGTCTCGGAGGGCATCCATCCGCTTGAGCTCAGCCAAGGGTTCAACATCTCTGCTTTCCAGAATATCTTTGTTTTGACAAACACACATTATTTCCAGTGGAAAGCTATTTTCTTTTTTAAATCCCTGCCTGCTGTAATCAGAGGTTACAGATTATTTCCTTTCAAAGATTGTTTTATACAACAAAGCAATACAGGTTGCAAAGCTTCTGACAAATATGTCTTTAGCACTGATGGCATGCCAGGCAACTGCTTTTTACCTGCGTGTGCCAAGCTGTGCAGGATCAGGTGTTTGTTCTTCTGTGACATCTTAAAAGCAAGTGTGTGAGCTATTACTGCAAAACACAACCCTGTCACAAAATAATGTAATAACAATAAAAAAGTGTTCCTGCCTTTCACATGGTACACTCTATCATTATTAGGTTTTGCTCATTGATGGAGACAAACTAGTTTCTCATACAAATTCCCTTCCAAGGTTTTAGATTTTTTTTTTACATTAGAAAAGATTAATTCAATGGTGTTTATGAACTGTTAAAAATTATACCTATTTTTCTCTTTTCTATAGTCTCAGTTTTCTGCAGAGTATAACACATGAAAATACAGTGATATAAATCTAAATGAAATTGCAGACACATTTATTAATTATGCATTTTAAGAGCTCAACACAAAAATGCAATGCAGCTCACTAGCTTTCCTTTCAATGGTCTTGAGGCATTTAGCAACAAGTTATTACACTGATGTATCATACAGTTTGCTTTTTGCCAGTTCTCAAATACCAAACAAACCCAAATTTACATGATGACATTTTGGTTCACTTTTCTTTATCTTTCTACTTGCAACACTTATGTGCTCCAACATACTTGCTCTCCATGCTTGGCATGGATCATCACTGCAGGTAGTTCTTACCCAATTTGTGTATTAATTTGGGTGACTGGCATAAGGTGTACCTAGCATGTTTTCAAGTGTTCAGTTCAAAATTCACCCTGTAGAAATGCCTACCAGCACTAATCTTTCAGGGTGTGGATGTATGACTATGGGTCCAAGTGGGATTAAGGTAGCTATTTTTTGATGCATTGGCATCTGGCAGAGCATTTCCTGCAATTACAAATACTCCTGCAAGAATAGTTAACATACTACAAGAACTGGTAGAAGCATGAGATTTTTTTTTTAAGCCTCTAACTTAACATCAGTTAGATGCTTCCAGAAGCCTAACTAAAGTTGGAACAAACTGACTACTTGCATTTAACAAAACAAAAACAAACAAACAAAAAAAGCAAGCAGCTGTGTCCTTTCTTTTCTGTTTTCTCCTGTCTGGTAGGTCAAATATTGTAACACAGCATTAGTGTGAAATAGTGCCCATAATGTTGGTCTAAGAGGAAGGAAGAGAAGGATTGGAAGAAGAGAGAAGGAGGAAATCTGCAGAGTGCAGAAGACACCTGACCCCTGCTATAACTCATGCAACCTCTGCAGGTACATGAGGAAGGGAATGGAAGAGAAATGGTTTCAATCCTGGCTCCCTTTCCTCCCCACTGTCTTTCTTTCCAGTTTAAGAATGAAAAACGGTCATGGTGCTTTATGCAAAGCTCTTCAAGTCATCAACCTGCTGTTTATCCATCAGTCCCAATCCTCTGAGACAGGAGATCAGTAAAAACAGATGCCATTTTCCTATTTCCTTCACAATCTGCATTTGAGAGCATTCCTGGTCAGACGGGAAAAAACCCTTTCTAAGTGTTCTGAGTCACAAGTTTCCATTCAAAAGACTCCCTTCAAAGGTGTAGCATCTTTTTATACAGCAAGAGCCTTTCTTTCATTTGGTAGAAACTTTTGGCTCCAGGAAATGCTTCCAAATACTCATCCCACACTGCTCTCTGAGTGGAAGTGTTTCAGCCTTACAGCCTCCAATGAGCCTGCAGGACCCAGGGCGCTGCAGGATGACTACCAAAGGACAGTGAAAATCAGTCCACTGCAGGACAGTTACAGCACCCATTCCTCCCTCCCATCCAGCATGGGTATCTGTGTATCCTCTCTGGTGGCTTATAATATTAGAAAAATTAAAATATCTCTAGATAAGCTGTTACTTAGAGAAAGCGTCCCTCCCTGGGTCTCTCTGCAGGCTGCTTCCTCATCCGCTTTCAAGCCACTCCTCTTCCCTGCCCAGACACATCCCTTCCCATCCCCTCCCACACCCCTCCCACACCCCAAGCCAAAAAGGCTAGAAGTGGCTGATGGCTTCCTGCATGCCAAGTAGGAGGGCATTCTGGCCTCAAGTGCTGGCCCTGGTGTCCTGGGAGCCTCCGTAAGAGCCTTGGGGCTCCTTGCATGAGCAAATGGCTATAAATATTCTCAGATGTGATGGCTCCCATACACTGAAAACACTTTGCTTTATGCCGAGGAAAATATTTATTATTCAGGTAAGCTTTCTTTAATGTTTTTATTCCTCTGTTTCCCACCTTACAAACAGTAAACAGAATTAAACTCTCAGACAACTGTTGATATGAGAGAGGAAGAGCAAACACTGACTTGTATGTACACATTTCCTCAGGATCTGGCTCTTGTTTTGCCAGAAACAACCTTCTGTTATTCAGCCATAGTAAGTCTTGATGATTTAAACTGAAGTTTTTGAGCAATGCACTATTCCTTCTTCACTAAGGAGGGCATGAGAAGAAGGCAAAAGCCTTCTATGCAGCCCTAGACCCACAGTCAAGGTTTTGTTCATCCCCTCTGACTCACACACACAGGGAAAAAGCCTGAAAACTTATTAACAGAACACATACTTTTCTAGGTATTTCCCACAGGGTCCAAGAAGTGGGAGAGACCTAGCTGAGAAACAGAGGGCGACTGCAAAGCATCATATGGAGGTACCAAGAACCTCAAGGAGACCATCCTGCAGACACGTGACAGCAAGGTGCCACTCAAGAAGGACACAGCCCAGCCATTCCAAAAGCATATGTTGTCTCCAAACATCTTCATGCCACCACCACAGCTTGCATGGTGTAGGAGGACTGCAAGTGTTTCCCTGGGAGTGGCAGCTGTCCCAGCAGCACCAGGCTGGGTGTCTCCTCTTCCCACAGGCCCTTACTCCAGAAAGCTGTCCATGGGTGTTGGTTTTTACTTCCTAAGTTGAAACATTTCCTGAAATGTTGTCAAAACTTGTCATCACTAATTAGGTCAGACTGGCTAGAGCACTGTGTAGGCTCCTCCTGACACCTTGCCAAACTGTCTTAACCAGTGTCATTTCATTCCTGGTCCTTTTTTACCACGTCCAAACCCAAGCCACACTGACAAGTAAAAGTTGACTCTGAAACTCACTCTAACTTTTGTCCTAATGCGGCTTTGAGCCAAAGGCAAAGAGTTAGTGCTTTAATCCACTTCACCATCTATCCCTCTGGGGGTTCATAACTCAGCCATGAATGTTTGTTTTGAGCTGAAACTTGCAGTGCAGGTTCTCCGCCAAAGAGCCGTAGCAGGGCCGTAGGCAGCCGTTCTCCGGCAGGCACTGCCGGGAAGCAGTGGAGGACAGGGGGGAGAAGAAGGTCAGAGCCCCCCTGCAGGGAGAGAGGTGGGAAATGTGGCAAGGTGCAGTTTGGAAAGGGAGAGAGGGAGGGAGGGGAAAATTGCAAAACATACACACAGTAACACCTTCATATTTGGTTTGCATATTCTTCCTCTAGTATGGTTTGGCTGTCTTGACTTTCCACTCCGTGAGCTCCTTGTGCAGACTGGGGCTTTCTCCTGACCCTGAATTAGGCAGTGCTGGTGTCAATATAATTCTCTGTATCATCATAATCACAGTTATGTCAGTGTGACTAGGTCTTAATTCTAAAACTGAGCATTTTTGCATTTGTGAGCACACATTTCTACATCTTTGCAAGTTTTATGCAGATTTTTATAATGCAGAATAAGATTCAAACAAACACTGCACTTTATCTGAGGTCCTTCCACAGGCCTGCCTGCATGTCTCAGGCATTAGGGTGTGCAGATTTTTTCATAATGCCCTTGTGAAGAGCATAAATGTTATCTCATTTTTACAGAATAGAAACTGAGGTACAGAGAAACTAAATTGCTTCCCTAAGGCCAGGTAGGATGTTTCAAGAAAAGTAAAGAATGGAAGTGTTTCACAGAATCCACATCACTGAACTCCTGTGGTGGATTTTCAAGTACAGGAGCACTGAGATGTGAACTATGACCTTTCCTGTCAAATACATAAAATTAGACATCTTCGTACCAGAACACAAAGTACTTCATATACGCCATGTTTACCGACAGTTTTTGTCAGCTTTGATTTCTAGAGTTACATCTTTGATCTCTTCAATGCAAAGCTTAGTGGAATTATATCCATAACAGGCCTAATGAAAGATTTTCCATTTCTAAAATAATTTTTCTGTTCTGACATGCACCTTCAAAACACATCTTATTGAATATCTCTCTTGTTTGTTTATGTAGCTACTCCTTTCTTTAGAAATCTTTCCATGCGTAACAGTTAGTTATTGTGAATTTTGAAACTCCGGAAGGGAAGCAGTCTTTATAACCTACTGTCATCTATATGTGAGTATACAAACCACTATGCCTGATCAAAGGCACACCACCAAAGACTGTTGTGGCTGTAAGCATGTTAAGTAACGTTTTATTCAACATGTTTATATTAACATGCTTAGCATTTATTTAACAGGGGTACAGTCACCGAAGTCATACATTTCTTGACAAATTTTATATTCATCCAAGCATTTCGTTTTGCAGCAGGGACTAAGTTTCAGTATAAAAATACATGGAAAAACCATATTCTTTATCAATTACCAATGAGTCAGTGTGAGGATAGGCTTGATTAAGCAAGTACATGAACAGATGAAAAGTTGAGGGGTTCTTGGAAATGCAGCTCTCAGTATGCAGTGGTGCACCAAGATCTGCCTACTTAATTCTCGATGAGAGAGCATCAAATGATCAATCTCCAGCACACTCACCCAGTCACTTACCTTCACTCGAAAAGGGGACTGTGCTTGCATGGGAAGAAGAACTACTTATTCAAGCAGGCAGCTGTAGAAGCTGGAAAGCCAAAAGATGAACAGCTCTGATGAGAAAAATACATCCCAGTTTCTTGTGATACCTCAGTGTCATTTTCAGCAACTGTATAAAACAGGATAACTGGCACAGCCTACATAATTCGGTGCTTTGTACAGGAAAATGGTCACTAAACTGTGTCATAGAAACACAACAGCCATAATCGACCACCTGCACGGGCTCTTGCAACAGGATCTAATCACCAGGTTTGCAGTCCTCTTTGTTGTAAGTCCACATCATGCTCCCATTAGCATGCAAACAACAACACTTTGTACATGACCACAGTGATGAGGTATGTCTCTGGGACATCCAACTGCATCTCTGGCTTTCTGACATCATCAAAGCCACCTTAGCCAAATCTGTTGCACAAGAATGGATTTTGCCAGATCCCATCTAGCAGATCAAAACCACACCAAGTGGTCACTCCCACTTTTTGAGTTGCTGAGTCATGAACAGAAAAAAACAGATGATTCACCATAACTGCATGAGATGGGTGCACTGCAATGCCTATGCTATGCATAGGAACCAGCTTTAATGCAACAAAGAAAAATCTTTGCATACTTTCCAAACAGTATTTCACTATATACTAACAACATAAAAATCCAGAAAGTTTATTGAGATACCACCATTGATGGCTAGAGATAGCCCACAAGTGTGAGACTCATTAATCCTTCTATACAGCTACTCTACACTATGGACACATACACCAATATATCATCAACAAATGCAGATGTGCAAAGAAGAGATGTAGAAGGGTCATTTTAGGAAAACTGACTTTAAATTCTTGAAATAAAAGCTTGCATTTCAAGCACATTTGATATCTGTGAATACAAAACTGATTTCTCTTGTACATCTCACTCTGTCCCATTCATGGCATTACAAAAAGTGGCTCAGCTTTGCTCTCTAGCGTATGCTGGTTCACAGCCACTGGTCCAAGTGAGAAACTGAGCCTGCAGGCATGCAGAATGAGACATTACTGAGGATTCCCTTTGAGACAGAAAAATGAACAATCATTAAACCTAGTATTAATGTAGGACATCAAAAGATGCCTCAGAAGAGGTCATGCATCTTACCTGTTGTCTCATTTCCAAAGCCAAATCAGCACAGACATTCTTTGAAAGTCCCAGTGTTTACCCAGGAGCCATTAAATCATCACTGGGTACTGGTAAAGGTCTAATGACTAAGCAGAAACATCTTGCACCTCATTTCAACAGTGCACACTGCTTTGAACAGGTGCTCTAGTCACGGAGTGTGCTGTGGTCCTGGAGAATGTTCTAGTCTGCTAGTGCCCAACTGCAGAAAAGAGCTTGTGGCCCACCAAAGAAAAGCCGGTTCTGGGAAACCCTTCAAGCCACAGGATCACCCATCAGCAGTCGGCACCTGCCTGTCAGCACAGGCAATGTGTCACCTACCCCCTCTGCTACCTGTCTTTATCTGGCAGTGGATCAGCTCTTCATTTAATGGTGTGGGAGCAAGACCACTTGACCTCCTTGCACTCAGTCCCTGAAGTCCTCTGACCAGTCCTACTCCACACCCACATTCTCAAAAAAAAAAGAAGCAGAAAAAATTCCAAACAACCAAACTAAAATATGAGAGACAGAGAGAGACAAGGAGACAGCTACTAGTGAAACATCCTGGCTCATTGACTTCTGGGAACTGGCATTTCCTTTTCCCAACAGCCTTCTCTGGACGCAGCAGCAGTGACCAACATAGGGTGGTACTCTGTGCTCCGGCTTTGTCCGTGTTTTTCCTCTTTCCTTTGAGCGATTATTAAATGTGTTCACTTCTCTGATATTTGTCTCTTCAGTCTAGAAATAGCACAGAAATAATATTTCAGCTGAATGAGAACACGCTGACTTCTGATGTTTTCCACAATAGATGGGTTGATGTGAATATGAAAGATGATGTACTTGATTTGCTTCATTTTTACCAGCCTCTAGAGAGTTTAATCTATCCAGAAAAGAAGTGTATGTCTGTGTTTTTTTCCTGCATGACTGTCAATTCATCATCTTGTAAGACAGCATTATTCTAAAAACGAGAAAGTAGAATTCATAAGGCAACCTGATGAGTTTTTACTCATCTTATTTGTAGTCAACTTCCTCTATGAGATTATGTTGAGATATATTTAATTGGCCAGCTACTATCAAAAAGGTGACACCTGGATTCACTGCCTAGACTTCAAAAGAAAGAGTTTTTCTATCTCTTTATCAGTATTTACTGAATTGAAACTGTTTGATTCAGCTTTATAAAACTGGTCTAAAGCAGCACACCTTTACTTCATGTTTATTTACAAATGTAAGGTTATTTCACATATTTCCTAGTATTTATTTTTACTTGTTTCCCAACGGAAATAAGAAAAAATACTTCAAACATCACACAACAGCAGAAAGATTTCTCAGACCGTGGTTTTGTATTTTTACAAAGGGTTATTTTTTAAATCCTTGCAGTAGGAAAGTTGTGCACTGAATATATTAACAATGATGGTCCTGATTCACAGGTCTGTGGGGATCAGTATGGCAAGCATAGAAAAAGCTATACAATGGTGAAGAACAAGGAGTCTCTTGCTCGATGATCACCAGTAGCCATACCCCAGAGAGCCACAGCACCTCCTTAAACACAAGGCCCTGTCCTTTACCTGAGGGAACACCAGTTGCAACCATTCAGCTTTGAGGTTTTTCATTGGCCATAAAAGCAGAAGTCAATTTTAGTTCCTGGTACTTCTAGCTCAAATTCTGGTAAATATGGCCTTTCCCTGCTTTTAGCGGACACATAAAGCCCCAAGTGACACAAAAATATGTAAGGGCATAAAACAAATGGATGTTGAGCAAGAGCTTCTGATTTCTTCCCTAGTCATATGAGGATAAGGTGACATTCAATTACATTAAAAATTGGCAGCTTTGACTAAAGGAGGTCCTTTTTCACATAATTAATGAATGGGAATCCTGGCCCCAGGATGTCATTGAAAAGTGCTGCTCCTTGACTAATGAATCTGCAGGGATCTGAACATGGTCTGAAGCTGGCCATGGAAATGCAGTCATCTCCCTGGGATTTTCCAGGATCTGCAGTCTGCAAGATTCAAGGATGATTCTCTGAAGGGATTTTATAGGAAAAAAAGCAAAATAAAATGTCCCCTTTGACATGTCAATAAATACTTGTTACATATGACATCTGTACAGCAATTGCAAAGATTTAATTCACCAGCAACAAATAGTGACACATGCATTTTTTCACAACCAACAGAGTACTGACAACTCTGGTAGAGCTAAGGGCTTCATTGCTAATGATTCAAGAATTTAAGATGATTAATTGTTTTAGGCAACATTTATCATCTACAAAATCTTAAGGACTTCTATGTTTTTGTCTCTGTCATGGCCTGCACTCTTCCATTGCCGTTGGTGTTTATTTTGATAACTGAAAATCAGATCTGACTTGTGCTTTGAGTAGCACATTGGTAAAACTAATAATAAAGTAAACAAATATCTCCTGACAGATGGTTATTTTTTGAAGAAACATTGAGTATAGCTCATGACTAGGGACAATAGGTAAGTAGTTCTGGCTCCTTAGTTACAGGCAACTTTTTTGCCATTTTTTTAAGCAAACATATTCAGCCACATCTAATTGCATTATGAAAGTAGCATCTTCAATAGGTTAGAAGTCACCCATTAAGCTGTCCAATTTGGCTCCTCAAGACCCGCAGTGGTATAAATTGAATATGTTCTACAGTTACACAGTAGTCTTTCATTGCAAGTTCATTTCTAACAGAATGAGGTGCCCCACAGACTGCTTGCAGCTAGATAACTAATGGGGGAAATGCAACAAGTGGAGCCAGTTTCTTCCCAAATTGTAGCTTGTATGCCCCAGAATTAACAAGGTGCTCTTTTCAGAGTATGCAAAATGCCAGACAACTTAAGTTTTGTAGTGTCCTGGTTTGAGCCAGTAAAGGGAAAAGTGGCTTCATCCTGGCTTAAGCCAGGACATGTAGTTCAAATAACATATAAGTACTTCACAGCACAGGTTGACTAAAAAGGGCAGATTATACTGGGTATCTGCACTAGGCATACAAACAGTTTTAGCAAGTGAGACCAAAACTACATCTCACCCACTGTCTTGCCTCCACCATCTGCTCTGGTAAATGCCCAGAAAAGAATAAGACAAGCAATGACTCAAGTATAAAGTCACGGTAGCTTGGCTTAAAAGACCAGCTCCTGAATTTCTGAACTTCCAAGAAAGTATGGAAACATCAAGTTTAAGGACACTTTTTTCCTCAGAAATAGTAAGAAGAAGTAGATATGCAAGCCGAGATGTCATTTTCAAGTCTGTAATCCAAGTAATTTGAAATGAGTACAATTGTACTGTTAGTGGTTGAAGAGAAAACATGATTATTGAAAAAAAATAAGCTTCACCAAACCATTTATCTCATTTTCTTCACTTCTAGAGGAAAAAAAAATGATGTGATCTCTCCCCCAAGAGACAGGCAACTGTGCCGATCTATTCACATGAACAGCTCTGCAGGCTCTTTTGGGCAGGGGGGAAAGCTGCACCCAACAGTGAGAGGTGCAAGGTGCTGCTACCCACCATGCTAGCAGCAGGCACAGCCACACAAAGCCCCTGGGCAGCCCAAAGCACAGGCAGTTTTGCCAGCCTTGGTAAGTTGAAGGCATTTGTCCCAGTGGTTGCTGTACTCCAAATAACAACTTCTGTAAGAGCCTTCAACCTTTATAAAAATCTTACACTTCTAAAGGGATGGATGATTTAGACAGAGCAGCTTAATATTATTTGAATTTATATTTGCACATTGTAGTGATTCAGGCCAATGCCTGAAGGGCTAAAGTACCAAAAGACAATGCATGTGGTGGGCCAAATATACTTGGTCAAGCACCTGAATGTTAGGATTTCCATGTGAATTAAAGCACTTTATCTTTGGGGTTAGCATCTCACTATTTATAGCACAGTTAAGTGGGGCCTGGTCTTGCAGCCTTCAGTGCATGAATAGTCCCATTCACTACCACTGCTCAGAACAAGGAGTGTAACAGCATCTTTCACTGTCTTCTTCACTAGTAGCAACATCCAGTGCTGCAGCTGCTGAGCAGATGCCATTATAACCCTCAGCCCCATCCTGATCTCAGCTTACGGGGGCAAATCATGGGTAAACCAATGGCAGTCACTAGTGTCGCAGCAGGAGTAAAACAGCTGTGAGCTAAGTGGGATCAGGATCAGATCATCTGCTTACAACCTCATATGTTTCCAAAACATTTTGTGATGGGGCTGAAATCTTCCATGATTGATGTCTGGCCAAAGGCAACTCTTCTTTTTTTGTATGTATTTTTTTTAAAGTATAAACAAATCCTTCATTTTCAAGAGGAGAGGAGATGTTGGAAGGAGGGCAGAGCAGCCATGTGAGGAACAATCCTGTATCCCACAGTCTTTTTGTTCAAGCCTCTGCATCTCCATAGTGCAAAACGTGATTTGTTACCATAAGATAGCTGATTGTTAAAAAAGGCCAGAAAAAGTGCTATTGGACAAAAATACTGGTTTTGTTCCACTTCTTATTCAAATACAACTCCTGCATATATTTTTGTTGTAATTGCATGCATTGTGCAACAGTGGAAATCAGAAAGTAACTGCTAGACAGCTGTTTACAGAATAGGAACTAATAAACCTGACAATAAAACAAATAAATCTTTCTATTTGAAGTTTCAAGAATGTAAGAGCATATCTCTACTTTTCAGGGTCTATTCAGGGGCCTAACCCACAGGTTCCACATCCAGGAGAAAGAGCAAGTGCAAAGCTATTCATTGGGACAGAACCAAAGAGAGGGCCAGCTCATTTACAAGTGAACAGTTTACATAAACACACCAAAAAGCATAGACCAATTAAAAACAATTGTATTACTGGTAAAAATAATTTTTACAAAAGCTATGAATGTGTCTTCTAGTGTTTGCCATAGATTTTTTGATAAACTACCTCTTTACTGACTCAGAGCAGAAGATAGAGAGTCTGCTTTAGTTTCTCCAGGTTTTTGTTTCCAGCTCAGCGGTTTCTGCCTGAGCACAGCCCAGATTCCCCGCGAGGTCAGCAACCATTCAAAATTGCTCCTGCTTCCGAGGACCAGCCAAGCCTCATTATATTTCTGTGCAAACATCCTCCTGAAATTGCAGCTCCACTGACAAACAGTTTTGCACAGCGGAAAACAACAGGGTAAATCACAAGTCGCCACTTAGGAGTTTCCAGTGAATCTATAAAAAGCATGTAACAACATAGAGGGGAAAAAAAAAATATGTATAAACATGACAAGAGAAGGCAGTGCCAGTCAGGCCTGTGTGCTTGTCTGAGGAGGTGTTCAGGATCCATAAAAGGGTCAATTTGATAAGATGGTCACTTCTTTAATGATTTTCAAAGGCACACAGTGAGAGCCCAATCCCTGCTCAACAGCAGCATGAGCTGTTCAGCAAAAAAGACTGGTCTACAGAGGGAAACTAACACAGAAAGGGGAAAAAAATCATCTTACTCTCTAATGGGCATATATAGAGCTGCTTGAAGGGAAGGTCTTGTTTCGTGGAGATGACAGTACACACTGCTTCTGCCCCACACTTTCCCTGACTCCAACTCGCTCTGCTGGCACGTACAGTTCTGGGAAGTCACTTCTCCTTTCTGCAATGGGAGGAGGACTGATGGATTTTGCTGGATTTCAATTATTTAGCATGTGTCTGCAAACGTAAGCAGTGCATGGCTGATATCATGACACAAATATTGTCATCTGGGAGGTGCCAGTGAAGCAGCCTTGAACCTGGAAAATTACCTTATAAATCACAGACTGCCTGTGAAATTCCAGGCAAAACACTCACCTACCCCACACAACCAAGGAGCAGGACTGTCTCAGATGTCTATATCCCAAAATCCCTGCCTCACTGCCTCTTTAGGTATTTCTGATGTCTTACAAACTTTGCACAAGTTTTTCCTAACCTCTCCTGACAGTCCAATTAGATACGTTTCACATTTAAAAAGTTATCTGAAAAGACATATCAAGCAAAATGAGGATTTCCTTCCTGGGTTGCCATGAACACCAGGCTTCAGAGCAAACCTCATTAATGTTGGACATCTTTGTTCCTGCACTATGTTTCTTCTGCAACCTCATCCAGAGCCTGCTGCAGTCCCTCAGACAGTTGGCCAGGTAGGGCTGGAGATCCCAGTCTCATAAATCACAGGATGCTCTGAGCCCAAGCCATCCTCACCTAGGAGAAGGAACACGCAAAGAGGCTGGTTTTCTTCCCCATCCAAAAGGAAACAGCTGACCCCC
>NW_009952533.1:10027156-10041603 GCF_000747805.2 Chaetura pelagica | reverse complement strand
AGGGAGTTGGGACTTCTGCCTGCAAAGGCTGCCAGAGGGCAGGGGGTGGCTGCTTAGCCAAAATGGTTGGTGGCAGAGGTTTGCTGCAAGGTGTGCAAAGGTGACTGCTGCTGGCAGTGCTTGGTGGCAACAGTCAACGTGAGTGGGAAAAGTGGTGGCATCTGAGTCTGGGGACGCAGGGGAGATGGGGTGCTGCTCCTGTGGTGTGGGCTGCTGCCAGAATGCTGAAATCATGCCCAGCCCTTGTCGCAGCAGCAATGCTGGGCCGTCCTGACTCGCATGAGTACTGCCAAGAGAAGATTTTGGTTTAGGATTCTGGATTTCATCAAGTCCTTCCTCAAGTCCAAATTTAGGTCTCTGCCTTCTGTCGGCAAGCTGGGGAGAGCTGCCTCCTCGGCCACAAGCGCTGAGCACGTACAGCGAGTTAAGGCAGAGAGGCACAAAAATAGTGTGGCAATGGCTGACCACAGAAGCAGCACAGTTAGACATAGTTTGTTTAGTGCCAGAAGTATGCAAGTCACTTTGCCAAACAAGAATCTTCCTCCCAGAGAGGCTCCCAAAGAGCCTATCATCAGTTCTTTAAAGTGTTTGCAGTTTGCTGGCAAAAGCTTTCCACTGGAGTTGGTCTTGCCTAGGGGCTGTACACTTGCAGGGTTGGAAAACAGCACTGATGTAGTCTTGCCAAATTCAGCTTGTTCCTTGGATTGTTTCCTTTCTCTAATCACTGTTTATCTTTACATGGGCCAGATTGGCCCATTTCTTCCTCTCTTTCACTAGTTTCTACAACAGATATATGATCTCTGAAATTCTTACTTGGCTGACCAGGGTTCATTCACCAGGGAATCAATTTATCCCTTTGTTGGGCAATTAACAAGCACTCAGTGTATTTCCAAAGGCATTTCTAAGACCTCAGACACAGGTGTGAGGATTTCCAGGTGTCACATGAGTAGTAGTGCCCTATGTGTGCCCAGGCTTTTCCCCTTTCAGCAAAGTATCTCCCACCAGCAGCCTGCACAAAGAGCTGCACCTACAGGTCTTGGAGAGGAGTGAGCTTCTCCCCACCCCACTCCCCTCCATGACAGCAGGCAAAGACAGAAAAAGAGCTACTGAAAACTTGCCCTCAGCTGTGTTTCTAAGGAGGGATTTTAATGCAGCCAACTGTGTTTGTCATCTCTACTCTCTTTCTCATTATATTTGTTTTGATTCTGTCTATCCACCTCTGTCACTTTTATACTCCCAGGCCCATTTGCTTAATGTTCTGTTATTGTTGCTTACATTTCAATATCTATTCTGCTCTGAATAGGTAAGAGTGTTGAATAAAAGATTGTCATTCCTTTTTACAGATAGACAAATGGGAGATTGGAAAAATTAGGTTGTTCCTTCACAGTCTGCAGCACAGTCAGCAGCAGAGCCTCAGCTCCTTCAGTTTGGTACCCTGACCACAATCCCACAATTTTCCACCTGAACCCATTTCAGCTCTTACTGATTCTGAAGGGCCTGATGAGTGTGCTTTAGTAGTACCTCTAGCTGCCTGGGACAGCAAAAGCAATACTTCTGCACTGAAAAAAAGGGAAGTAACTGGCCACTAAAACACTGGGAGGCAGATTCAGCCCTTACATAAGTGAAAGCAACACTGTTTTGCCAAGTCTGAATTCGCTTCTGTATCCATAGCATTGCATTTTTAACGTTCTTCTGGCCAGATTTTGGTAACCCGAAGCTACCATAAAGCCCAGCTCTGGACTGGCTATAACGCAGCCGTCTGCCATCCATGACAGCTGGAGATCGTTGGGCTGCGGACACAGCGCCAGCAGGCAGATCCATCACCCATTGCCCCCTGCGGGGATGCAAGGACCATTGCCAGACTATTCCCATCTTGCAGCCAGAACCATGGGGCTGAAGCAGCTCTGCTGCTGCCTCACGCTGTGCTGCTTCTGGCCGGCCTCCGCTGAGAGCCTGCTCTGCAGCACCGGGAGCGGAAGCCGGGGCTGCGCGCGGCAGCGACGCACAGGGCCCCGTGTGCTTCGCCGTGGGAATTTTCACACGTTGGCCTCTGCAGAACTCCCACTTAGAAATAAAAATCACAAGTTTGGAGCAAAAAGTATTTGCCAAGACCCCTTAATTGGATGAGTTTGTATTCAGATTCCCAGTGGTTGTGAAGTATATTTATATACAATTTCTAACTTTTTTCCTGTCAAGCACATGTTTAACATTTGGGTGTGCTGATCCCTATGGAAAAAAAGTGCTATGATTTTATAAAAGCCTTGTAAATACTGCCCCTGTAAAGACACCACATAGGACAGTGATGTCCAGGCAGCTGGCATTAATGGGCAGATTAATGTCACTGCCAGAGTCATCTCTGTCTGCAATGAGTTATACTTCATTCAAAACAGTGACATCAGCTCCCAAGCAGTGAACACAACAAAGTTTGCTTGGAACATTTGAACATGCTGTCTTGAAATCCGTAAGGTATGTTGTGCATCCTATGCATCTCTCCTTGTAAATAAAAGGGCTAAAGCTACTTTTTTAATAGCTTTCTTAACCACTTTAAAACAAAAAAAAAATAGCTGAGTCTATTTTAAGAGCCTTCATATAGGCCCCCTTTTCCATTTTCCACAATGAGGCACAGATGCAGCATGTACAAATGTGACAGCATTTACAAAATGGTGAGTGTCAGGGGGATGGAGTTAGGCTTTTCTCAGTGATGACCAGTGATAGGACAAGGGGTAATGGGTGTAAATTGGAGCATAGGAGGTTCAAGGTGAATATCCGAAAAAATTTTTTTACTGTAAGAGTGACAGAGCACTGGAACAGACTGCCCAGGGAGGTTGTGGAGTCTCCCTCACTGGAGACATTCAAAACCCACCTGGATGAGTTCCTGTGTGATGTACTCTAGGTGAACCTGCTCTGGCAGGGGGGTTGGACTAGATGATCTCTCGAGGTCCCTTCCAGCCCCTAAGATTCTATGATTCTATGATTCTATGAAAATACAAAGCTCCAGCAAGAACAACACTGTAAGCCAGAATAGCTTTGACCCTCCAGAGCAAATAGGAGAAATAAAGAAAGATGCTGGGCCCTGGGATGCTGAAAACAACTTACCTTCCCTGATGACCATGAGAGAGAAGCAACAAAACCTCTCTGCTGACCTTGAGCAAGAAGTCCTTCCTGTTCTCTGCCCTACATCAGCATGAGCCAAATTCAAAGATACCACAGATGGGAATGTGGCCCTTGACCACAGCTCATAACCAAAAGACTACACCCTTTTGTGGTCACAGTTTCAGTGGGCAGCGTGGCATCTCAGTTTGGGCTCCGGAGACCTGTTGAAAACAGCTCATGGCAGCTGCTGCATGAAGAAGGAGAGTTCCTATGCCCATTTCCTCCCTAAGGCACCTGTGCTATGGAGAATTTGTAAAAGTCCAGTTTTATGAAAAAAAAAATATAGAAAAACCAGCAAATATTTTCAAGAAATAGTCTAATCACATTCAGTTCCTTCAGTGCTTGCTGGAATAATCATGATGAACTCTGTCACTGTTAATGGGGGTGTTATAAGTATCTGTGTAGGACTGCCTCTGTAATTCAGCATTAATTAGCTGAATCATTATTTTAGAGTGTTACTGAATTATCTTATAATTACCACCTGAGTTAGTGCTTGTAAATGAGGCAACAGTGGGAAATGGCAATTCTTTTAAATGTACTTAAAGTTAAGAAGGCATAATAAACACGCCGTTCTGTCCTTTTTAGAAGATTTTTTTATCTTCTGTGAGATGTAAGGCTAGTACAACTGTTTTCATCTATGCCTTGTAGATTCATTACAATAATTATAACAAATTAAAATAAATATCATTCAGATTTATTACCCCATAGTATATCTTTATGAGCATGCAGGAAAACATGTTGCTTCTTTTTCCACTTCTTATGAAGAGAAAGAAAAATCCTGCCTGGAAAAAGAGTATTATGATTAAGAAAAGATAATTTGATTCTCCTAATATAACTGTTTTACTAATAACTTACCTGCTCTGATTCCCAACACAATCAGATCTAATTGTTGCTCACTAAGAAGCCTCATTACAGCTTTAAGGTAGTTAGGAAACACCATGTAAATTTTCTTGTCACTGATTCTGCTCTGGAAGTGCTAATTCTGTGGTACAAAGTCTAGTGCACCATGTCCCCCTGCCTGAAATGTGCAGAACCAAGGGGAAAGACAGGGAACATGTTTGTCATTGAGTAAATTAGAAAAGCTAGTAACACCTGGCTGGTTTGGGTCCATACTCTTGGGAACAGCTTTGGATGCTCTGGATAAGTCATTCTGCACAGATAGTGTTCTGTTCCCAAGAGACTGTTCAGTATAATTTCTTATTATTATTTGTCTCTTTTTTTTCCCCCAGAATTTTCTGGTGATACAGACTCATGCTTAAAAAAACATAAAGAAAGGCATTAAGCAAACCTGTCCTTATTCTCAGGCTTTTACTGGAAAGTCCTTCTTGTAACTTCTCCACTCAGACTGAAAGAGATTGCCCAGGTCAACAGATCTGAAGTCTGCTAGACCAAAGGAGAGTCAATGTTGTGCAACCAGTTGTACTAGCAACCAGACATTTCTTGCGTGCTTTAGTTTTCCAGGGTGTATTCAGAGATTTGCAGCAGGCAGTTATAGTCTGCATTCTCTTACTTTTACCACATACTCCTTATGCAGGACTCACAACATACCTATAGCCTCCATTTTGTTAGTGTTTTGCTGGCAGAGCTGAGGGCATGTTAGTACTTGACTTCTTTAGCAACTAAGTGAATCTAAATATAAACCAAAAATTAATATGTATATGTATGTATGAGGAACAGAGATACTTGAAAAATCTGTGTGGTGAATAGATTTTCAGCCTGACTATTCTTAAATGCATTGCTTCCTCAACACTTAATATTATATCCAGTTTGAAATAATGTAATAGTTTATTGTAGATGATTGCTGGTAGGATGTTACTGATACAACAAAGGTATGAAACTCTAAATCACACTTCACTTTTCTATCTATCTTTTTTAGATTATTTTCATATCCTGGCATGTTTATTGCTTTGAGATCAAGCCTGTTATTTTTTAGGGTTCGCTCAGTAGTTCTCAGAAATGGCAGAATATTACTAATGTGATTGCTCTTCTCGCTAGAATCATGATGGTATTCACGCTTCATACAGAGCAGTTTAAATCTTAGGAAGAATTCACAGCACAGTTAAACAATTTGGTGGCAAACATAGTCTACAAATAACCACAGCTTACCTGTAGTATGCATTTACAGTTGACAGGAGAATGTTTTTCTCTCTTTAAGTTCCTCAACCCTCTCAGCCAATGTCAATAGATTAAAAATGTGTGTCATAACCAGTCATCAAAAGCCACTTTCTAAATAGAGATTAGTGGTCCATTATTAGGAAATATAATGGCTCTAAAAATTAGAATATAAAACACTTGGAAGTTGTTATGATGAAAATATGAACAATAGAAAAAGTTTCATTGGAAGGGACCTTGGGAGCTGATCTAGCCCAACTTCTTTCTCACAGCAGGACTAACTTTAGCATTTTGTGGGGAATGTTTTCACAGAATCACAGTGATTATTTTGATATTAATTTTTATTATAATTTTCAAAATCACAGTAATTTTGACCTCATGTAAGCAAATTTCACTTACTTCCCAAACTTTCAAAAGCTCCAGATGACAAAGTGGAGCTCTTTGTTTGGCTTACATCCAGCACATCCCCAGTTTGGATCCATTTAGATTTGTGACTTCTATCTCCACTGCTAGTATCAGCACAGGCAGGAGTTACACAGATTGGTAAGGCTGACAATCACCTTGAAGAGACCACTTAAATTGTGCTTAACATTTCCAAACACTACAGAACATCTCCTTACTAAGTGAATTTGTTGGTTTGCTTTTGTTTTAAGAGACAAATATCAGCTGAATTAGCTCAGCTTTTTCTAAGGAGCAGACTTAGAAACAAGCTTGCTGCTGAAAAACCTTGCACCCTCCCATAAGTTTGGAGGATGGACAAGAGGCTGTGACAAAGACCAGCTTCTCCATGCAGTTTCTGTGCAGATCCACGCACATTTGACTAATGGATGGCCCTTATAAAAACTGCCATTGAATCCGCTCAGTGCAGACTTTAACAGATACTCTGTGAGGATGCCAGTCCCATGGAGCATGTCTGGACCTCTCTCCACTTTTTTGGAGAGCAGACTCCAGCTGTGTGCCATGGCAGGCCTCGGGCACAAGCAAGACATGTGCCAACCTATGCACCTGTCCCTGCTACCAAGGGGACAAAATTCTGGCCACAGGAAGCAGCTGGGAGGCTGCTGTCACATGCACCATGTTTGCTGCAGGACATGGGCACCAAGTGGAGAATGATGCTATGTGCCCGGGATGGAAAGGGAGTGGGAAGTAGCTGTGGCCCAGGAGGGATGGAGTCTGGAAAAGGAGCACAGGGACCACTGCTGGTTAAACCAGAATGAGCAAGGCATGATGTGGAGGCTGGAGAAGGGAGATAGAAGGTAATGAGCAAAGAGTCTATACCAGGAGCCAGGACCTTGATATGAAGTTTTGGCCCAGTCAAGTGGGAAAAGCATGAAGGCCAATGCTGAGAGAGGAAGCATGAAGACAGGAACAAGTTAGAAAAGTGAAGAAGGGTAATTCGCTCCCAAGCTTCTACACAGTGCTCATCACTACCAGTCCTGAGTGCTTTACAAAGAACAATGATTTCATTTTCACAACACGCTGTAAACTGAGGTGATACTATTAACAGCACTTTAAAATGGCAGTCTAAAATCTGGGGAAATGTAGTTCCAGAGTTTGTACTATTCTGGGTGTCTGTTCTGAGTCACACATTTGTTTTCCTTAGAGCATCCACCACTACATAACATTTCAGGCATTCAAAGTTCATTAGAGATGTAGCTGCTCATATATCTGAAACTCAGAAAACAGTGTCAAGTGTCTCTAAAATGATGTACATCGAATTATATCCTGTGAAAAAAATTGGTTTTGGTAACTATCCAAAGTCCAAATGGGACTCTTCGGCAAAGCCAGAGTGAGAAACATCTCCCACAGTGCAAAGCTCAGCTGAGGCTCCCTCTGCTCCAAACTTTCTAGTATGCCTTCACAGTCAGTTGGACTTCCTAGAAAAACCTGTCATGGGCTGCTTGAGAAGAAGGAATGTGCCAAGATAGAAGGACAGTTTTAAAAGTTATGAGAAAGATAAAACAGCAGGAAAAATTATTAAAATGTTGATGAATATGCTTAGTTTCCCCTGCTGCTACATCATCTTGCTGTTTGGGCTGATTGGTGCTTCTAACTCACTCCAGGAGGGACACATCCTGGAGTAACACTTTAGTAACACCTTCCCTGCTCCCATAAGCAGAGACATTCAGTCATCCAAAATAAATCTCCTGGGAGGTATTTTTCTATCTAGCCCACAATTAAGTGATTTCTCCTTACTGCCTCTTCCTCTTTATGCATTCCTCCTTTCCTGTTTCTGCATGGGGGGGCATACTTCCTTCCTCCCTCATGAAAGGTACTCACTCCACTTTGCTTCTCCATATCTTAATTAGCACATCACCAGCTTTAGGCATTGGGACTTTCTCCTGCTTGAAGCCTCCTTAAAGTACAGTCACATAACTTTGCACATTATAAAGTACGAAAAGGTTAAATGATGAAAGTGCTTTTTAAGGTTTATTCCATTGAGCTTGATGAGATTTTCAATACCCCATTCCGTTAGATCTTCACTTAAACAGACAAGTGCAACAAGAGCTTTAAGAATGAAATAGTTCAGGCCACACAGTCAGCATCTCAATTTGATAGATTAGGGAAATGGCCTTGCACCTGCCCTGATTTTAGCACTGAGAGGTTAACTCCAGTTTCAAGGCATTAGCTTGAATGCAAACAAAATATGTTTACTCAGTTAGGTTTGAACATGTGTTGCCTCAGTTGCCTGATAGCCTACATGATACCATGACATTTATAATTGTGTTGATTCTTACTGTTGGGTTAAATATTAATACTATAACTTTGGGGGTATTTTTTGGTGCAAATGCAGAAAAAATTATCTTATTTACTCTTGCGTTTCTTACTAAGAATCTTGTATCAGGAAACATTTTACATTGATCTCATACTCTTTCAGGCATAAAACTATTTGCCTGTGAGGTAATGCCATGACTACAAAAGCTTTAATTTCTGATGATCGCTTTGTTGGGATTTACTGACATCAGCCATCACCCATCCCAGCACCCCACTTTTGAAGAGCACAGGTGCCATCAGCTCTTTGTAGACCACCAGAAGCAATTCCAGGAAACAAGCCATGCCCAGTACTCACCATACCCATGTAGCAGAATTCCAAGGAGGGTTTGTCGAAAAACGTTTTTCTGACAGATCTGTATACGTCATTTCTTGGCATCTATCTGTCAAATTATTTGGCAGTTCTCTCCATAAGTATTGTACCAGCTTAGCTGCAACAATTTCTAGATCAAAGCTGTCAATCACTAGGCAATTCCCACAAGGACATGCAAAAGGACCTGACAGAAATTTTCTAAAGCTGCAATAATCTAGAAGATGAGATAATGAAAATAAAGCAAGATTTCCCAAATTATATGGACTGAGGTTCAATTACTGTTTTACATTGTACAATTCAAGAAAGCAAGCTATCATAGCCACTAGAGCTGGAGGCAAGAATCTAGAAAGTAAATTACAGTTCCTCATTTCCTTGGCATTCCCTCCATTCCCAATTAAATATGCTTTTTTTTTCTTTCTTTCTTCTCTATTATTCTGAGGAGGCAGTAAACCTCAGTCTAAACAAGCATTTACATGAAAATCAGAGCTCTCCAAGGCATCCACTGAAACTTCATAAATACAATATTTGCTTTAATTTGATTTTCATTCTTGCCTATGGGAGAGTTTCAAACACATTTGTTATGATTTATAATCATTTGTCCACTCCACCTACAGAGGTCATTCTCTTTCCTAAAACTTCATCATATGGCTAGAAAGAATTCCTTTTACAAGTAAACAGCTCAGCAATTAGTACTGTCCACAGATAATAGGGAGCACAGTCCAGTTTTTAATAGAGTTTCTCAAAGAACAAAAAGCTCACTTCAATCTCCAAGGAATATAATCTGTTTATATCACCTGCAGCCTCTTGGTTGTCTCCTTCAGAAAGACTGCTTTCTTGGGGCTGAATAATCTCTTCTAATTTATCATATGAAAAATCCAGCTTCATCATACATTTTTCAAACAATCTTTACCTTCCTGAATAGTAGTGAATCAGGTAATTATATTTTGAGATTCTCATTTATTTATCTCTTCACTTCAAGATACAAAATCACATAGAAATGGTCAGGATGAGAGTATATTCTTAAAGATATTTAACCCTGCTTTCATGATACTGATCTCACTTTGTTTTATTAAAATAATCTGCCATATGCTATTGAAACTGTCTCTCAAAGAAAAAAAGACTCCTTTTAAAGAAGGTACATTGTGCAAACATATTGCTCAAAATATTAAAAAATAATATTTATCATTGTATTTATACAGATATACTAAGCCTTCACCAAACATGGAATAATGTGAAATAAAACAAAAGCAGAAGAATCAAAACTCTAATTATTATTAAAATAACTATTTTTTTTCTGTTGTTAATCTATGCTTTGCCATGCCAAACCAGTACCACAACTAATGGCATATTGAACTCAAAGTAAAAAAAAAATAATTGCTTATCTAAACCACATACTCTGGGTCTGATTTTCTGTCCCCACATTTATCTCCCCAAGTTTTGTTGCATGTCTTCATGGTATTATGTAAACATATAATGAATTCATACTTATATACAGTAAAGTAAGCATCTAGGCATGTCTGCATGTACATCTTCTGCATAGCTCTATATATGTACTTGTGTGCTTACTGATCAGACATACAACCTATAGAAAAATTAGGGCCTGTATCTTTCAGTCAATATGTATCTATGCAGAAACTTGGGGTTTGAATTTCCTGAGATTCCTCTTCCTTGCCATCTGAAGGTATTAACAAGTCATTACTTATCTTCTGAACCAACTGATTTCCTCTATTCACCTATCTCAGCTTCAAGATGTAGAGCTGTGGGAAAACCCAGGTGCTTTTGCATAGTTCTTTGGCTTCCGCTGGGGAACTTTGGGCTTTATTTTAGAAACAGCATGAATTACCCAGCTTCAGGTCAGCTATTCCATCTGTGTTATGGGTTGGCTTAAAAACATTCCCATACCTACATGGCAAATGACAGCAGTCTTTCTGATGTATTTTGTCTTCTTGCTCTTAACAGAATATCTTTACAAGGAAGATAAAAAACTTTGTATGTGCACAGTGCATAATAAAGAGCAGTGCAGAGACAGCTGACCTGCCTCCAGAAACCAGGTGGGGGACCAAAAGTGTGGTACCTCCTGAGTTACATACCATGTAAGAAAAATTGAAATGTGTTCCTGTAATGTATGTGCTTTAACTTGTTTTACTTGCTTTTACAGTGGCTATAGTTCAGCTGCACACAAAGAATATATATAGCTGCACACGGCTTCCAAGGGCCACACCATTTCAGTTGATCATATTGTTAAAGACACAGCAGAAAACCACAAAGAAAGCCTGCCAAGCACTGAGACAGGGTAAGAGTTGCAGCCTCTCAGACTTAAGAAGCTCACATGAGGGGACATTCCCAAAGAAGACGCAAACACATCATCAGGCAAAGATTTTCCTAACCAGAAATCCCCTGTACTGCTCAGGAAATCCTGCCAGTTTGAAACAAAACACCTAGAGCTATTAGCAAAGCCACTGCCCATCATGCCAGAGACACTATCTTAGCCTGTGATACTTGGGGAAAGGCTAAAACTGCTGGTTTAACCCACCTTCTTGAGGCTATGGCTTTCTCCTGGACTGCTCTAGGTGACAGGACTTATCAGTCATGCTACTGATCAGTAAACCACTTGTTGGTCTCTCTGGGTAAAGGGTCAGAGACCCTGAAATACATCATCCCCAAGTCAAAGCTGAGTGCCAATAATACTGCTATCTGTGTGCCACTCAGAAACCAACGCTCATGGGAGATGGTGCCAACCAACTTGCACTGATATTGAGGGAAAAACCCAGGGAAGTGGTGTCTCTTAATTTTCTGGGCCACCTATTAGTCTTGTTACTGCCTGTCCTCATAATGAACCCCACAACCTATTCCACCAAAGTAGTGGGATTTACCTTGAAACTTCCAGTCTAACTGAAACCCTATCAGTCTGCTCAGTGTCACCCTCCCAAAAGGTTCCCTTGTTTCTTCACCACTCTAATAAAGTGAAGCTTCTTGTTTCCAGACGTGTCCACTGCTCCAAAAGCAGAAGGCATCCTAGTTGCATCATTGCACAAACTGTGTTGCTCTGTATGTGTTGTTGCCTTATAATAACTTTTGTGGTGCCTTCGATTGCCTTTATCAATGCCTCTGTAGTAGCTATCTTCTCCTGTGATGAGCAACATTTTGAGCAGTGCTCATTTCAAGCTGTAGGCATTAGCTGCAGGACAAATTTCCTGTTTTTTCTTATGGAAAACCCATTGTCCTTAAAAGGAAGATATCCATTCACTTGAACCAGGGCTATGTCAGAATATTATGAATTTTAAATTCAACAAGTAAAAATAGCAGGCATGCACAGCAATAACTGGAATAATATTTAATATTACATTCTAGTAAGCCCTGAAGTTAAATAATTATGTGCAGCTACTGCTGCATCAAACAAGGAATAACCACTGAATGCAGTAGAAGGCATATGCTGTCACTTACAGATGCTCTTTGGATAAGATTTGTAACATGTAATCTGCATCCTCCCTCTTCCTTTCAGCTATTACAGAGGTGCAGGGAGCCAGGAAAGCACAAGCAAAGGAGGTTGAAGGAGAGGCATTTCTCTGGTTTTGACACTGTCTTATCTGTCATCTCCAGCTGAGGATTCTTTGAACTGCTCTCCCTACTGGTCTATAACAAGAGTGGAGCACCTTATTCCTTACCAAGGGACATAGTGTTAGAGACCCTCAAATATTGGCCATGAAGACACACAACACCCTTCTCACTTCACATGAACCATATAATGCTACTTTTCCACCTCAGGATCAATAGATCTTTGCCAATCCTTTCCCACCTTCATGGCAATAAACTTTTAGTATGAGAGTTGTGAATGATTGCCCCTCTGTTACAATCCCTAAGATCACTTTCAAAAACTCCTGCCAGTCTCTTCTCACCCTGAAGCCCTGAACTCAGACAGAGCTAACAGGAAATTATCAAAGGGATACTTCAGATGAAGGACATTTCTGTTGCCTTCTTTCTCCAGTTCAACATTTATTCTGTTTTTGCCACTATTGTTCTCAACTCTCCATCTCCCTAAGGCAGTGATCATAGGTCACACACTACAGACATCTCACCCACCCTATTCTTAGAGCTCTTGCACACCATTGACTCTCTACCTGCTGCAGGTGGAGGAGTCTCATGGGAAGAGGGATTAGCTTGAGACTGCAGTTACCCCCTGCTCTCCCAGCCAGGATGCTGAGCCCCACCATATCAACGCTCTCTTTCAGTTCACTGCCCTGTAAAAATGGATCCTCCTGAAGGAGGATCCAAGACCCCCATTGTGATGGTCAGATTTCCCAAAGACTTGTGGTACCTCCCAAAGGTACCTACCTTAGACACCACTACAAAAACTTCCACAAAGACTCAAATGGAAAGAGCAAATGACAGGCTTTGGTTTAAGTGTTTAATGCTTTTATTATGCTTGGGATGGGTGGATGAGTCTCTCTCTGTGCCACACCATCATTAATGAGGAGATACCACTGTCCTCCATGCCCACATTCATTGTCTTCTTCATTTTGCCTTTGCAGCCTAAATTGTAGTAACCTTAAAATGTCATTACTGGTATGAAAACCATCTTGCCAAATTTTGTGTACTCTACCAATGCCATAGATACCCGTGAATTTATACCATATTTGCTTTTTGTTCTTAACTGCCCAAATACTTTCTGCATTTTATACACGTTTCCTGGTTTATGTGACACAAAATTATTCTTCACTGCCTGTCAAAAGAAAATGCCTTCTTCATGTCTGTGAGTATTTGAAGTTTTCATATCAATCTGGATTACCTGCAATCGCAACCTCTCACTCTTCAATTTACAGATTATCAAACTAGATGAGGCAGTTTTGAACTCAGTATCTTTTTTGTTCATAAGGCAGGAGGCCACAACATCTCTTTTATTAAGTATTCCAGTAATCTCTGGTTTAAGGAATTTCTTGCACATGACAATGTGTCTTTTTGATTAGTCTTCTTTTTTATTTTAATCAGAACTGGCATGGGGAAGTACTGTTGGCTGTTTTGACCCATTATGCCTTCAGTTCTAGAAATAATTTTTTAGGTATGTTTGATTGAAATGGATGCATTTAGAGGGACACTTTGCCATTCCTTGACATAAACTCCTCACTTTTAATTTCATCCCCTATTTTAGTTCCCAAGAATCACAGCACCATTAGAGGATTTTTTTTTTTCTGTAATCAAACTGTGATAATTCTTTTTATAATGGTGCAATTATCTTCTCTCTTTTGGTTTCACCTTAACAAGCTCGGTGAGTCATAGACTTTTACATCTACTGCATCTACACCCACTGAAGATCAACAAGAAGTGACAGTTCCTGGGACTCATTTGCTCTCCAGTATGCGTTTACAGGGAAGCACCTCCTTAAACTAGACACCTGTCACTATAAGCTCTGAAAAAAAATGTACACATGGGGTTTTACTGCCTAGTTTGTTTATCCATTTGTTTATATATTTATTTTATTTGTTTCTGTATCTATTTGTTAATTAATTCATTCATATGTTCCAGGTCTGGAGAACAGGTCTTGTGAGGAGAGGCTGAGGGAGCTGGAGCTGTTCAGCCTGGAGAAGAGGAGGCTCAGGGGAGACCTCATTGCTCTCTACAACTACCTGGAAGAAGGTTGTAGTGAGGTGGGTGTTGGCCTCTTCTCCCTGGTGACTAGTGATAGGACAAGAGGAAATAGGGTCAATTTGCACCAGAGGATGTTCAGATTGGGTATTAGGAAAAAAAATTATTCACAGAAAGAGTGGTGAGGCATTGGAACAGGCTGCCCAGAGAGGTGGTAGAGGCACTTGTCCTTGGAAGTGTTCAAAAAACAGGTGGACATGGTGTCTTGGGAGATGGTTTAGTGGTTAGAGGTTGTAGAACGGACAGTTGGACTTGATGATCTTGAAAGTCTTTTCCAACCTTGATGATTCTGTGATTCTGTGATTCCCAGTAAAAGAAGGTGTAACTCTTCCTCTCCTGACATTGTAAATCGTGTTACGATCACTATTGTTATAATTACATAAACATAGTATAAATACTGCAAATCCAACTCAGCATTTGTAGTTCCTTAAACAGTCTTGTGCTTCCTTCCTCTATT
>NW_009952533.1:10021350-10027143 GCF_000747805.2 Chaetura pelagica | reverse complement strand
TGAAAAGTGTAATGCTCAGGACTCGAAAAGCGAAGCTCATCTGCAGAACTAGCATTGCTATGACAGGTCTTTTTCCCTAGAACAGAACCAAAGGAACCAGATTAAAAGATCAGTACCTAATCTTACATTTAGGAGTAGTCATGTCTTCTGTGCAGCTGTTAAACAGAAAAGATTTCTGATAAGCTCATTTTTTTTCGGTTTTAAGTCACCTATAGGGTACATAACTGAACCACATTGGGAGAAATTCTTGTTTGCTAAACCCTCTATCATTCCTGCTTTCACTTCAAGTTTTAAACAAACAAGATTTCCTTTGAGTCTTGGCTGATCTTCCTTTTAGAAATCTTGAGAGGGGTACATAATTTCTACTCTCTGACTGTCTAGCCAGAGCTGAGAATGGAATGCAAAATAAATAAATAAAGAGAAAACATTTGAAATTACTTTCATTTGGCCACGTTCCTGCCTCTTCTGTGTTTGCTTTCCATGTATGAAGGAATGAATTTTGTTTTCAGAATTACTCATGAAAAGGAGAGTTCAAAGTGGTGAGTGCATGAACAGCATGCACAGGAGCCAAAATGTAAATGTGCATGTACAAGAATTCATGCCAGAAATTCTTGCACATTCATGGAATGTGACTCTTCTGACCAGGCTGGAGCAGGAAAGGTGGTGTCAATCTTTAGCAGCCTCTGCTGCTAAAGATGTATGGTAAAAAGCCCTGACAATGTGGGTTTTCTAAATTCGTTTTCAATAATGAATACATTCAAACAGACCACAGCACGTTTTCCTTCCCAAACAACAGCCAAATATGTTTTAACTGTACGTCACTTGTGCTCACATAGTGATCTTGGAAAGGCAACGGCTGAAAAGGAAATATGGTCCTGTGATGAAAGGCAGCAGAGCTGGGATTTGGAAAGTACCGAGGCTTTGTCATAGCCTCCTTAGGGGAGCTGAGACAAAGCCTGCAATCTCTTTGTTCCTCCACTCCCTGTCTATAAAATAGTATTAATGTTTCTGTCCTTTCCAGAGCTCAGAAGAAATATGTCTGTGTGGTATTTGGATGCTGCAGGAGCCAGGATTGTACAAGCACTGACAAACTGACAGTATCAGTTTGGAAACCAAGCTAGGTGACTGTCACTTATGCTCACACCAAAAGAGAATAAACCACAGCCAGGCAACTGGGTTGGTCAGGATACCTACTCTCACCTGTGAATGACTGTTTATTTGCATAGGTTTGGGGCCATTAGGGACAAACCCATCCAATGTATCAAAAATTATGTCACTCCTGGCTTGTGAGCATAGAGGGAAAATTTTGGAATGTATGAACTTTGGTTACCAGTTATTTAGTCTAGGCTGGACAAATTCTGGTGTGACCTTCACCTTCAAAGCCAAGACACTTTCCCAGAACACCAGCATGTTGTTCCTTGTGGAAAATGTACTGATTTCTTAACCAAATCTGTGTAAATCAACAAATATCTGACAAGGACCAATTCTCGGTGTCATGCAAGACCAACTGCTCAGCTTGGGCCTACGTGGCACATGGACTATGGCTCCTGAGCTGGATCACAGCATACAAAGGAAAGAAAAAAATCAAGAGACTATACCTATTTAGGAAAGCAATGCAACTTCCACAAAAATCAATAGAGTTATTTTCCTTTTCTGTCTTGGCAAGTGTTAAATTAACACTTTTCTTGAGCAGTTGATTAACAAAGCTTCATAGCGTCACTGTCTTCAGTCTCATCTGCACTGTGTGCTTTGGGGAGACCCCACCCAAAATCTCTCTTTTCCAGGAAATAAAGATTTTTAAAAATTTAGAAAACAAAGATCATTCAAGTCTTAATATTAATGTGATCATGCAGGCTAGTACCCACATACTATCTCATGAATAATATCTGAGAGCAGGTAATTTCAGGATTAGAGAAGAAACTGGAAAATGACATAAGAATTCTCCTTTTGCTGCAGGAGCTTTAAGGCTGCACCTTCATACAATCAGAAAGGCAGTTTCCTCTATACAGCAAGCTTCAAATTCTACTTACAACCTTTGTGTCATGACAATTTTGGTACTAACTTGTTCCACGCTCTGTATTGCTACTAGAACTGTGAATAATCATCAGAATGAACTAGCTTATAGAGTGATTAAATAATTTCCTCCAATTTACATTTGATACGTTTATTAAGTGCTGGAGGGTGTTTTTTGCTCACTTGGTTTTACTGCTGTGAAACAGTATGTCTGGATTTTTGGCATAGGTGCAGTACTATTATGGTTACTACAAAATTTTAATCAGATTATGGTATAAATTACCATTTGATACTGTAAAAATGCCAGTAAGTAGTAGATAAATATTAAAATACAATTAGCTTCCACTACCTTTTATTGTTTGGACTTCATTAATATTGAAATAAGTCTGCATTCTGTGGCGATGGCAACATTTTTAGTGTTCTGTTTCTTTACAAATTATGTTTTCTTACAAGCAATAATGCAAGTATTAAACAAGAGAGAAGCTGACTAAAGCAACGTAAATAGATATGACATATTAAAGCTAAAAAAAAAAAAAGTACTGCCTGTGTGTTATTCCTCATGCTTCATTTGCCCTATCATTGTCAACGAGACCTATTACTCATAACAGGTAATTCTTTGTGAGATGTTTTCTTTTTGAACCAGATGAAACTATCAGTGCTAGTTGTCAACAAAAACTGTGATTTTAAATGTATTGAAAATCCAAATGTATGTCTTGGACCTTTGCATGAATAAGTGGTTACTAATGCCAATGTGCATTAGAAATGCAATTGTACTATACTTAGATGTGGTTCAACCACAGTTATGACATGGGCCATTAAGAAGCATTAAAAAAAGAAGTATAAAAAAAAAAAGGTAGAAAATAAAGAATCCAGGTTGAAAGGGAACATGTTCTGTTTTTCAGCTAAAAGATTTATCTATAATTAGGAAACAAAATCACTCAGAGTTAGACTAAATAGATAAAATATTGACATCTCAGAGAACATGGGCATACCATATAGAAAACAGGTTTACTTATGTTTTTCCAGGACTTGTAAATAACTCTAAAGATTTTCAGCACAGCTCAGGAAATTAGCTTTAACACAATTAGCTGATGAGTCAAAGAAGTCTGTGGTCTACTCTCTTAGAAGACTCACACCTGTTGGGCAGGGAAAGTAAACTCTCATCTGTCATCCTCAGTGTTTTCCCAGTGTCTTCCCAAAATGCACTCCTCCTGATCAGCTATAAATCTCAAATAATCAAAACTACACAAGCCAAATGGCATAAAACTTAAATCTAGGATGAATACAATTGGAGAAAGGAATAATATAAGTGACCATGTGATTGCCTGCTTTCCTGGGCTGGAGCTGGAGAGAAGTGGGAAATGCCCAGCTGCCTTAGTTGGAACCGACTCAAAACTTCATCCGCTTTGGTTCAGTTCTCAAAATAGGGCACATGACCTCTAAGTAAGACGGTACAGTAGGCTGCTTTTACACTACATCACTGCTCCTGCAGCCCCTAATACCAATTTGCGTGCTTTACCGAGCACGGGAGAGGGTAAAATCTGACACTTGTGGGGTTTCTGCGTTTCCTTGTTTTGTAATGCATTATCCATAGCAAATTTACCCCTATCTTTAGGAACAGAGATGACATCTGCTATGGAGTGGCTTACACTTGTCTGTCTGCTGCTTTCAGTGTCATGTGTCTGACATGAGTTGACCTCTTATAAAATCTAAGGCGAGGGAAGAGAATTGCTGGTCGGAGGTGTCTGTGCTGCTCCTCTTGACCTACTTGGAAAACTACGACTCGACTCTTTTTCCCCCTCCCGACACAGCTGCAAAAGGCAGTAACAGGACCACTTTTAAAAGAACTTGCAATGTGCCATATATACATTTGTATGCTTTGGAATAGCCTTATTTCCAAACCTTGCAAAGCCCAGTCGTTATTTTATCAAGCCTAATATAGGTCCCTTTTTTCCCCAAGGAATTGGCATCATAAGAAAAGATAGCCTTTTCTCTTCACAGATAAAGATCCAAATTGTGTTTTATAATCTGACAATTATGTAGCTTGATTTTTTAAATAAAACAGATAATCTCTCTTCTCTGTTCAAGATGAGATCTTAGTTGTTACTGACAGCTGTTAAAATGCTGCTAAAAATAGATACAGTGTCAACCACTAAAAAGCTAAGTGCTCCTGTGAACCACAAGCAGAAAACAAATGAGCTTTCTACTGAATTTGTGGAAAATCTATGAGCATCTTACATGTACTGGCAAGGGTGCTTTATTCTTCCAGCAGCCATCTCTGTATGTAACACAATGGGAGCAGAAAAAAAAATAATAAATCAAGCATTTGGTATTAAGGCAGAAGATAGATAAATTCCCTCAATTTTATTTTCTCTCTTTTTTGTTCTTAAGGAAAAATAAAAAATGATACAACACAAAGACTGAGGCTATCCCCAGGCATTTCAAACGCTTTTTTCTTTTACACCTTTGCCCTGAAAAAAAAAAAAAAAAAAAAAAAAAAAAAAAAAAAGAATAGCAGGAAGAGTAAGGCAGAAGTAGCCAAACCCACCATTATTATAAATTAACATAAAATAGTTGTGCTCGGTATGGCAGTTATTGATAGACCAGCCAATGTGCTGTGTGTGGTTTTTGCATGGCTGTGATTTGCAGGGTTACTTGTAGAGTTGTGTGGAACTTTCCACTTCCTTGGAATTGCAGCATCCAACCCATCCATGGTAGCTCTGCTCAATTTAATTAATTCTTAATTTGCTGTATTCTAATGCAAATACACAACACAAAATGAGTAAAAAGAGAGAGAACATAATTGTCCACATTCAATGTTATAATACATCTTAGTAGGTTCCTCCTTTTTAGCTACATTATGGCTAAAAATAGAGCACTGGTGTAGGCACATTGAAATATGATTTGCTTCCAATAATACAGCAAACTAATTGTGAAATTAAGCTATTGAATGTGCTGTTATCTCCAAGTCTGGCCTGACCAGCACTTTATGCTTCCCTGTTTAACGTTTATCAAGTTACCCACAAACTTTGACGGATGCAAACAGCAGCTGATGAAACACTTGGTTCTTCCAAGTCCCCGACTCAACTGAGGCTTCAGCACAGGTAAAAATTCCCTGTGAACGGTCCTTTTACGTGTTTAAAGATTTGACGGTACTAAAACGGGGCCAACTTTTTCCTCCCTCCGATGCCTATTTTTTTTTTCCTTACGATGTTTACATGAAGAGACGCTTAACGCCCCGAACTTAAAAAATAATCAGCTTTAAAAGATCTTAGCCACAAGCGAAATATTAATTTAAAACTCTTATCGATGTTTTTTGTTGGGTTTGGATTTTTTTTCCTGGTTTTTTTTTTTGTTTGTTTTTTTTTAATGTCTGAAATGGGGATGAGTTTGCGCCAGTGCCACGGGGACGCGTCCTCCCCCTCTCCCCCCGGCGCTACGCCGGGACTGCGAGGGCAAACCGGGCAGCAGCGAGGGGGGCGGCTCCCCCCGTTTGTTTTTAATGTCTGAAATGGGGATGAGTTTGCGCCAGTGCCACGGGGACGCGTCCTCCCCCTCTCCCCCCGGCGCTACGCCGGGACTGCGAGGGCAAACCGGGCAGCAGCGAGGGGGGCGGCTCCCCCCGGTCTGGCAGGAGCGGGGAAGGGGGGGAAAAGGAAGGTACAGGCCCAGCGCAGGGTCGCAACCTTCTCCCGAAAACCCGTCCCGAGGAGCCCCGCTCACTGCAGCCCGCCCAGGGGCCGAGAGGGGCGGGCCGAGGGGGCGGGGGGGCCGCCCCGC
>NW_009952533.1:10015893-10018305 GCF_000747805.2 Chaetura pelagica | reverse complement strand
TCCGTCTCCGTTCGGCTCCGCGCTCGGGCTCCGCGGGCGGCGGTGCTGGGGTCCGCCGTGCCGGGGGCAGCATCGGCAGTCGTGCCGCCCTGGAGAACCGGGGGGGAAAACCCCAGCCCATCTCTGACGGTGAAAGTCTGGTCCCCTGGGCAGTTTGGTGTCAGCAAAGCGGCTCGCAAGCAGTGAAACTTAAAGGAAATTTAGTTGACAAACACCGGGAAATAAGAAGTGGGTGGTCGCTTGAGCCATTGCTTTAGTTTTTGTGGAACTGGACTTCAGATTTTCCCGTATCTAGGTGACCTTTTGGTTGCAGGGATACCAGGTACCATTTGATTTTTTATTTGACTGTTGCTGCGAAACTGGTTTCATGCCTGATTGATCGGAGATTCGTACTGCAGAGGTCTGTGTTTGTTGATATGTTTGGGGGTGAAATACATCTCACAGTGTCCAAGTACGTCTTAAGGGGGGTGCTTCTTGGGAAACTGCTGTGCTTGTAAGACAGACTTCCTTCTGCAGAATGTGAGATGTGGATGGTCTCGCTTCTGATATGTGCTGTGACTTAGCTGCTGGTGTTGTCCATGGATGTTTTAGCCTAAAATTCACTTAGTAAAAGTTAGTGAAAAGGCACGCCTGTGCAGTAGGTGAAGTGTGGATACCGTGGATAAACATGCTCGTCAAGTTGTTATAAGTTCTGTTTAGAAGAACAAAACCAAAATCTTATGCTGTCAGCAATCCATGAGATTATTATTTGGTTCTAGTATCCCCTGAGGTGCTTAGAGGTGACAGAAACCAACACTCCCAAAAAATCTCCTTGCTTCTGCATTCTTCCTAATTTGTATCTGTCATTTTGAACTCAACTTTTATCAGGCCACGATTAATCTCTCTGCTGCTTTTTACTCATCTCTAATATATTTACCAGTGCCTCTCCCATTGGAAGTGCAGGATCGGGGCATTTTAATATCTTTTTTTTTTTTTTTTTTTTTTTTCCCTTTGTGTGACCCAGATTTTTATTTGCTGAAGTTTTAAATCATACTGGCCTATTGATGATATATGAAGTTTGAAATTTACAGCTGTGGGAGAGGTCACTACAAAGCTCATGCCCCGATGTACTGTTAGGCCTGTAATTGAGATTTCCTAGTACTCTCTGGTTCTGAGGGTTAAAATTCACCTACATCCTAGTTTTAAGCCTTAAACAAGTTTCCTGGTCTTCAGAAATGCTGGTATTCAAAGCTGCAATTGATTTCCCTATGAATTAGGCTTGCTCAGCACTTAAATCGGGGGTAGGTGATTATCTGGGAGTAACTATATGTGAAAGTAGGCGCTTCTGTCAGAACATTTGAGACTATAGGAATGTGATTTGATACACATAATGATGTTCTAATAAAATTTATGCTGAAGGAAAATGTGGGCATATGGCCATAGTTGTTAGGAAGGGCAAAAAAATATTTGCACCATTAACTTTAAGGTTTTCATGTTTGTTTTTATGAGTTAGCTGAAAATAGCATTTTGAAGTAGTGTAAAATAAAGTGATTAAACACTAAATTAAATATTGGAAAAATAATAGATTCTGAAAGGAAAAATATTTGCACAATATTGATTCTGTAACTACTGACATTGGAGTTTCTACAGTCCAATGATCCTATGAGACAGATTCTTAAAAAAATATACAAAATTGTTGTTACTTTGACATGATTTTCAGACTAATGGAGGCTAGATCATACATTTTGCTGTTTGTCTTGAGAGAGTGGCATATGGGATTTGAGAGGGTTTTTTAGGGTTTATTTTAGCACAAGGTTTAATTTTCTTTATGTATTTCTCTTGCTGGCTGCCATGGAGGTTTGCAGAATTATGGATCCATTTAACAGCCACGTATCCCCACCTAATCTGATTCCCTTATTCTATATCAGAAATGTTTCCCATTTGACTTCTGCACTGCTTCTCTCCCCACTCAGCCCATCCTTCATATCTCTTCAGATGGCTATACAGGCGGTTTGTATAGTTGTGAAGGGGCTGGTCAGCTGTCAGCTCGTCAGAACTGCTGCTTCCTTCTAATGCATCCTCTGTTACTCTGGATGATGAAGAGAAAACCTCTTGTCGCACCAGCCTCTCTTGCTTTGCTGTCGCTGTAGCATAATAGTGGAAGGTCTTTGAAGGAGCAGAGATGTGATGAGCAATTTCCTTGGAGCTTATGTCCTGCTTACCACCAGCATGTCCTCCTTTCAGGACCTTGCTGGTTCTCCTCCTTCCTTGCCTTCCCTTCCCTTCCCTTTTTTAATTGCAGGCCCCTGGGTGAAGGGCAGCCCATGGTGCTGCAGCCAGTGAGGGTGGGTGGTAGTTGTGCTGGCGTTGCCAAGCCGTTCCTTTTGGGACAGGGCAGGGAGCAATAATTAGGGTCTTTTCTAACTGCTGAAC
>NW_009952533.1:9991375-10015647 GCF_000747805.2 Chaetura pelagica | reverse complement strand
AGGGCTGTCATATCTGTGAGACTTTTCCCCTTGGTTTGATTGAAATTGGACAAATAGCTGAGACATGATGGATGGGTCAGGGAAACGGGACTGGCAGCCAGACGGAGAGGAGGATAGACAGAGTGAGCGGATACGCCTTGTTTCCTTAGGAAATGAGGAAATTTCCTTGGGAAGTTGCACTGTCCTGTCATTTATTAATTTTATTTTTTTGTCTGTGTCTTTGCTAGTTATGGAGACAAAAGGATACCACAGCTACTCAGAAGGCTTAGATATGGAGAGACGGTGGGCTCAAGTTTCTCAGTCTGCGGAGTATTCTTCTGTAGGTACTGGAGAGCAGACTGATGACAGTAACTATATGGAGATCGTAAATGTAAGCTGCTCTGCTGGCACTTTTGCCACCAGCAGCACTCAAGGAAACAACAAAGAAAAACCTGAGCTACTCTCCTGCCTGCAGCAAGACAGTAGTCAACCCGGTCTTTTGCCATCTGACATCAAAACTGAAACGGAGTCAAAGGAGCTGTCGGCAACAGTGGCTGAATCCATGGGTTTATATATGGATTCAGTACGAGATGCCGATTACCCCTATGATCAGCAGAACCAGGGGAGCCCAGGAAAGATCTACCAGAATGTGGAGCAACTGGTGAAGCTGTACAAGGAGAATGGCCATTGTTCTTCTCCCCTCCACAGCACCAGCAGGCCCTTGAGGTCTTTGATGTCAGACTCTGGGAGCACTGTGAACGGTGGTGCCATGCAAACTATTGTCAAAAGCCCTATCATGTGTCAAGAGAAAAGCCCTTCAGGCTGCAGCCCTCAGAACATGGCTTCCTCAGTGTGTAGTCCTGCTGGAGTTAACTCTGTGTCTTCAACTACTGCTAACTTTGGGAACTTTGCCGTGCACAGCCCCATCAGCCAAGGAACCCCTTTGTCATGCTCACCGAATGTTGAAAACAGGGGGTCTATGTTGCACAGTCCCGCGCACGTTAGTAATGTCGGGTCTCCGCTTTCTAGCCCTATAAGTAGCATGAAATCCCCGATTTCTAGTCCTCCCAGCCACTGCAGCGTGAAATCTCCCGTCTCAAGTCCCAATAATATCACTATGCGATCTTCTGTGTCCAGTCCCGCAAACCTGAACTCAAGGAGCTCCATTGCCAGCCCTTCCAATGCCAATAATAGGTCCACTCGTTCTAGTCCAGCGGTTAGCACTGTGGGATCATCCATCTGTAGCCCCATAAACAACTCCCTAGGATTCCCAGCTTCGGGCACTCCAGCGGGACCTAGCAGAAGCCAAGAGACTGTTCCCAGTCCAGAAGTGAAAGACAAGGGTGCTCAAGAACTCACCTTTCCCAAGATGGAGGAAATGGAGAATGCCATTTCCAACAACAGTCAGATGAACCTTGTTCAGTTCATAAAATCTGAGCCAGATGGTTCGTTCGGCAGCGCGTGCATTGGCGACAGCAGCAAAATAAACTCCGATGCCCCCTTTTCAGTACCAGTGAAGCAAGAGTCAGCCAAGCATCCTTGTTCTGGTGCCTCTTTTAAAGGGAATCAAACAGTAAATCCTTTCCCATTTACAGATGGCTCGTATTTTTCTTTTATGGATGACAAAGACTATTACTCTCTTTCTGGGATATTAGGACCACCTGTTTCTTCATTTGATGGAAGTTGTGAAGGTAGCAGTTTTCCAAATTCAGGCCTACCTGTGGGAATTAAGCAGGAGCCCGACGATGGCAGCTATTACCAAGAAAACAGTATACCATCCTCTGCCATTGTGGGTGTAAATTCAGGCGGGCAGTCATTTCACTACAGGATCGGTGCCCAAGGCACAATATCTTTGTCACGGCCGGTTGCTCGAGAGCAGGCGTTTCAGCACTTGAGCTCCTTCCCTCCTGTCAGCACGCTAGTGGAGACCTGGAAGTCACATTCAGAGTTGGCATCCAGAAGAAGTGATGGGTATCCAGTTCTAGAGTACATTCCAGAAAACGTGTCCAGGTGAGCAGGCAAATTACTTCCCCCTTCCCTGCTTTTTTTCTTTGTTCTTCCCCTGCATTAAACAAACAAGGTGTCAAATAGTGTGGACTAGGGTGGTAGTTCTCAAGCTGATGCATAATTCTTGGTTTGCATTTAAATTCTTGTAATAATTAGATTTGCTGGTTTCTTGCTGTGTTTTACTCTGCCTTTAATAAAAACAAATGTTGGTTTTAATATTTAAAATGAACATATTATATTCTATTGTTATTAAATTTGAAAGTGTAGCTTTAGTATGTTTCTGGGCTCTTACTGCTATAAATGTTGTTTTTTCCATAATGAGAGCTTAGTGAAATTGCTCTCGTGTGTCCTATAATGGTTATTCTTTCTTAGCTAATGCTCTCATGTGTTGTACCTCAGGTGAAGTGTTGAGATGAGGATAAAAAACTGATAGTGTCAGGAATCCATTTGTGCAAAGATGCATGGTTATAAGTTTGCACCGGACTTTAACTGGTTAAGTTTAAAAACTGAACCTTACAAGCCTGTGGCAACATATTATTTCTGTTTTTTTAACTGTAGGAACATTTGGTTTGTATATATAGAAAAATGTCTCCAGAAGGAGGAGGGCTGTTAAAACTTGACATATTTGAAAGGGATAAATGGATAAACTGATCTCCTCACTTTTGGTGGAAGAGAAATACGCAAGTGCCATTTGAATTTGTATTTCTTGGCTGGCTTGTGGAAGCCTGTTCTTTTTCAGCAAACAGGTGTTCATATATCTCATAAAGGACACTTACTTTGATAAACTATCTAGTTTCATAGTTAATATTTCAAGTTATTAAGCGCATCTGACAGCATGACTTAGTTAGAATAGTTACATAGTCTCTTTGTATGTCAGACAGGCTCACCAAAGATTTCTGCTAAAGCTCAGTGAAATAGCCAGTAGTAGAATATGCATTTACCTTTCTCAAGTCTTTTTTATTCTCATCATGAGCTACACAACTGCTGTTAGTGAATGAAACATCTGCCTGACTCTTGGAGTGGGCTGAAGAGGATACACAGATTTTTCCATATTTGAATTATGCTAAATATTTCTGAAAAAATAGTGCTGCAGTGAAAAACATAATACCTAAAATAATGGTGCTTTAGAGGAGGGAAAACAGCCTATATACCTGGGAGAGAAAAAATGCTTTAAATATTTCCATTTTATTTTCTTATCTGTCCAATACCTCTGCAGTCTCCTTATAATTTTGCAAGCCATACTTCACTTTTTCTTTGGCCATTCAAATATGGTCTCTGAAGAATGCTCTTTTTAATACATCTTTTTCAGATTGAAAGGTCTGTATCCCACTCTTGTGCTGAACTTCACATGTCGCTGGATAATTGTTAGCATCCAGGCTTGTCCTAAGTGTGCTTTTTTGGATCAAGGAAAGTGAAGTTACAGTTTTCTAGTTATTTTACCTGATTAAATTTTCCTAAATCACATTATTCATTTAATGAGAAAAGTTCACCAGGAGACTGATGGAGTGCCTTAAAATAAATACCAAATATTTTACTGCCTTTGTGGTTGAGCACTGTTACTTGAGCAAGTTGCTTATGCTAGCCATGCTCTTGCATGAATGAGTCAAAGTTGTCATCCATTTCAGGGACAGTCAAAATGAACCGGGAAATACATGCTAGTAAGAGCACGGTTATCATAAATAGTTGTGTTTCGAATGACAGTTTCTCATACGGCTTTCGAAGGAGTCTTCTGATCTGACATTAGTCTACGATAGCTCTTCTCATCTGTTTACTTCTATACCAGTAAATGAATAATCTGTGTCATAAGGCTGGATGATGACAGAGGCTTGGTACACTTTTCTGTCTTTGCTCTCTAAGCTGATATCTCAGTAACATATGTGAGTGTAGCTGTTCCTTTGCAGGATTGACATCCTGAAATTTTTAGAACTTGGAGCTATTACTGCACATGTGAAATGCTGTTCAGGTGATGGAGAGCTGCAGGGTTGCAACACTTCAGGCATCCTTATCTGTCTTTCAGGTTAGGACGTGTGTCGTTGTTTAAGATCTCTTAACTTAGCCCCATTATTCAACTAAATGTTGCACTTCACCTGCTTGACAATGGCTTTTATGCTAACAGATGCAGCTGGGGACCTGTGCAGAGGCCTTAAAAGTTTCAAGGTGAACTCATGTGGAGGTCATTTTAGAGGTACAGGATGGAATGCTGAAGTGCCTGCTCAGATATTTCTCTGCTGATGAGACAAGTCATAAAGACTCAACACAGGATGTCATACATGTAAAAGGTCACTCTTGCTAATGAACCTGAACCTGATCTTTGCTTTTCTCATTATTTCTTTGCCACATTCTGGCTAAAACGGAGAAAATCATGTGCAAGTTTGTTCATACTCGGAAGTGTTGCAATAAAACATGCATAATTTAAAACCATGTCAGACCCAACAATCCAGGGTGGTTTTGAGACATGGGTTTTGTCCCATGTCAGCATGGTATGGTGATGGAAAAGTCTGTCTTCCTTCATACCGTCAGAACAGCAGTGTCAAGCCTCTGCCCTCTGCGTCCAAATCAGATCTTTGTTATGTCCAGTCAGGATTTTTTTTTCTGTTGTGTTAGCCAGATTAGACATCATACATTTTGAAGACTTCTACAGAATAGAATTAACTCTTCAAAATCTGCAGTATTTTGAAGTATCTGGCATTCACAATGCATTAATCTTTTTTCAGGTGTACTTTTCCAGCAGTATAAATTACCATAAGTAAAGACTAATGGAAAGGGAAGAATGGGCTACACGGTCCCCTGAAGCCAACAGATAATTGGCATTTAATGTATTTTGTTTTGACAGCATTATTTTCTGAACCTTAACATTGTACCCTTCTTAGACTGCTGCTGACTTGCAGCTTACATGGTGAAAAGGAGTGAGTGGGTGACGAGGAATGAAGATTTTTCATACTGAGAATGATTCTTTAGAATATTACTGTATATTTCTTTTCAATAGGAATATCACCTTTCTTGAGTCATATATATTTGCTGATAGTGTGTAATAAACATAGTTTAGGCATTTAGAATGCCTTGATACCTTATTAACTGTGCCAGGTACCCCCTTTCAACTAGACAATTTCTCTTTACTCCTTCAGTTACTTTTATTAGATGTCCACAGTTTTGGTTCTTTTTAAGAAACTGGTGATAACTTTGTTTATAATGTTTCAGCTTGTGGTGTTTGGGGAGGGAGAGCCTCTTAAGCAAAACCAAGTTACCTTCTTCCCTTTTAAATGTTTTTCTTCTACTAATATGCATGCAGAATATGTCTTTGAAAGATGTTTAATTTTTAATAGACGATGAATCATACCTGTCTGCCTGTATAGATCCCCCCTCCATGAATGACATTTCTAAGAAATAATGGTTTCTAAACTAGATGATAGCCAAGTGGGCTTGAAAAAGAAGGTATGTGTGATTGTGTGATGTCATTGATGAAAACCTACACTAAGAAGCCAGATAAGATTTCACTTCATGGTGATTGTTCATCTGAACCAAGGTACCAGCCTAAGACTCATCATTGTGCCAATTATGCAGTTCTCAAGATGGCCTAGGAGAATGTCATGGTTGCTTGAAACAACAGTAAAAATTGCAGAGAATGACCTTTTGCTGCATTAGCTCTCACCTAAAGCTTCTTCTGCAAATGTGCCTTTTCCTTCTAATTTCTGTATTAACTCATGTATGTGCACATAAATACTCCCTTCAATCAGCAGTTGTAGTGCAAATACAGGGCTGATACTCCTACTGTAGTTTCTTCCTGTCGGTTTCACTGGTGTAGTCCAATGTGGGACAAACTCACAAAGTCTGATTTGTTATTTAAGGTTTACTGATTTAACATAAATTGTGTATGTTTATCAGTAATTACATTTCAAATGTTGTCATTCAGACAAGGAGATTTCTCTTCAAAACAGTGTTTCATTATACTCTAGAGTCTAATTTATGTCTTAAAAGGAGTTGAAAGACTGTCATTGACTTAGGGTTTATGGTAAAATCTTTGATCAAACATTGGCAATATTTTAGTCACTTCTTAAGCCTATCTGTTCCTGAGCCATTCACATGGTTCAGCATTTTTTTGGTAGATCCTACTTGTAGCAGCCCCAAAAACTCCCAACCATTGCAAACCAAAACAGAAGAAAATCCCCAACCCAACAACATTTAAGTGTAGCCTTCACTGACTTGAATAGATGATTCTGGTTAAAATCTGATTTTGGGCTATTGCAAGTATTTTTTGTAAATAAACTTTTATGTTAAATATTATCTAGAATAGTCACTTATCAGAATTATACCTGCCAGAGAGATAAAGGTCTGGTAAATATTATTTTTAGAATTTATGAATGGCCTTGACCTCTGTTTGCTTGCTGACGGACTTTATGGGGGAAAAGACTGTGCTGCTGAAATATTCTTCATGCTTGGCAGGACTCTTCTTCCCTTTAGGTTCCCCAAAATTTACTATGCAAACTTCTTTTGCCAATGATTCTTTGATATTACAGACTGTAGCTTTAAATCTGTTCTTCTTTCAACTTTAAAATTAGCTTTGAAAATACTTTTTTGTAGGTTCTTGTATAATTCTCTAATTTTTAACAGCTCTGGCTATAATCTTGATAAAACAGGAACCTCTACATATATCCGTGTCTTTATTTCTCACTGGAGAAGTTAGGAATCTGTATAATTTATCAGGCCAGGGGCTCTAAAGGTTCTCCTTAGCTTTCCAGCATGTGTTTAACAGCCTTGTAATTTTACATCTTGCTTTGTTGTTATTTTGTTGAGGGTGCTCTCTTTTTGTGTTGCTCTTTGAGGAGTTAAAAATCTGTATAAAGTATCTTTCTGCTGCTGATACCTTATTTTCCCATAAAATTATACACATCAGTTGACTCCTGTGCTGTGGCAGGGAGAAGTCCATATTGCTGGAAAATTGTGTTCCATAAATGGGTGGATATTCCAGATCTGGGGAAATAAGACCTCTGCTGTCAATCCCTATATCAGTACCTAGGGGTTGTTTCTTTCTTTGGGGGTGGGGGGGTAAGTAATGTCATTTCTAGCAGAATGATCTATTGTTGGAGTGGTGAAATATACTCTTGGGCTGTGCCTTCTCTGGTCTGACTCTGATTATGCCCTTTGTTTGGGCATGTTGTATGTGAGAGACAGGTCACGTTCCTGATCTGGTTTACTCGGAAGCTGTAAAAACCAGTCAGTGCAACTTGGTGAGCAGTGTGGCATGACGTGGACATGAGAACAAAATGAAGTGATAGAAAGGAAAAAGAGCACATTTCTGCTAAAAGACAATGTGTAGTTGAGCCATGATCTCCGCACTTGGATTTTCAGCATATGGTTTTAAAAGGCAGTTTCTGTTTTTTAACTGTATGTATTGAGTCTTCCAGCAGACTTGTAGGAACTAGAATTAATAATGGGCTGATTTAAACCAAAACTTCTTGGAGAACAGTGGAGTGCTGTAATTTAGGTTTTAATTTCTCAGAGGTCAGAAAATTCCACATTTTAGGATGAATATATATATAACTTGCTATTTGGCAAATGTGTCTTACAATATGACTGTATAAGAGTGATAAAAATGGTCCAAAGAGGAAACTAAAAAGAGTTAGTGAAAAACAGGTATTAAATATGTCTAAGTTTAATACTTTTACCAGTTTTCACATGCAGTTGGTTGCTGCGCAATGCTTGGTGTTCAGCATAGGAATTACTTTACTACAGCAGTGGTCTTCTCCGAATGAAAGAGATCTGTGGAGAAAAAGTGAGGAGTATTTCCATTGTGTGCAGTTGTCCAAATCCTTGCAGAAGTATGGGGCACGTTAGAATGCATCCTAGACAGACCATGGCATGATTTGACTACTTGCTGCCCTACTACTAGTACAAACTGCAGTGGAAGGTCTGTTGGGTCCTCCTGAAAGTCATCCCTTGTTGAAGCCACCACATTGGTTTTGCTGTTGGAGGAGACAGGCTGATCTTGGAGGAAGGCCTACATTTTTGATTTACGCTGCAGGGCAAGGGATCCTAGATCAGGAAGGCCCCGTTTATCCATGCCAGCAGTTCCCAATGCAGAGCAGTGGTGGCAGCTCTGGGCTCTGTGCCGAGCTGTGCACATGCGCAGGAGGCAGCACTCCATGCCTACACTTGGAAGCAGAGTGCCTGCCCATCCTTAGGAACACACATCTTTCTATTCAGGAACCCTGGCATTTTACAAAACCTTGAGAATCAATTTACTTTCAGGACAAAGTTTTCAAATAAACTGCCTCTTTAAATGGGAAGCTTTGAAGCTTTGACCTTGTTTGTTTGGTTGATTTTGTTTGTTTTGTGCTATTTTTGTTTGTTTTGGTTTTTTGTTGTTGTTTTGGTTGTGTTGTTTGTTTTTTTTTGCAACTGGAGTTTATTAACGTGTTTTACCAGAGCTTGACAGTGTGCTTTCTGAGAGGGTGTCGTCTGGGTGGTTGTCATTCTCTGCTTCATGGAAATCAATGCTAGAGGATTTAAAACAAAAATAACCCAGCCCCCCAGCTCCCCGAACACCCCCAAGCAAAAAAAAAAAGCACCACAGAAAGCCAAAATGACATTATTGATGGTTCTGGATTCTTAAAAGGATGAGTAACACTGGTTGTATCTATTCAGTATGTGAACAAATACCTTTGCAAGACACTGTTTCTTTACTGAGTTGTATTATAGCAGAAGTTCCCACACTGGTGATAGGTCACAATAAAAAAACTTGAAATTGAGTTTTATTAATCTTAACTGTGAATTAAGCTCCTGCAATTACATTATAATGTGTTGTTAGTTGGTTGCTAAATTAAATTATCATGAATCTGTGATCTGTAAGCTACATATTTGCTTCATCAACGAATTGATAGCTTAAATTTCATATTTGAAAGTAGGGTAACTTAGGGTTCATAAAAAGGTGTTTCTTTAAAAAGAAAAAAGTAAAGTTAGTTGAAACATCTGAGCAAAAACAGAATCCAGTATTTGTGGACAATATGTAAAATGGCTACAGGAATTTGTATGCTCTCCTAAAATGCATGGGTATGCTGCTGATTGTGGTTAGTGATAATTAATAATAGATCAAAGAGTTACAGCCCTGAGGTTAAAGAGGAAAATTTAGACTAATTGCTGAATGTTTTTGACAATTTTTATATAGCTTCACTCATTTCCATTCTTTCTTCTAAACAATACTTTCTGCTTGCATCTGGAGGTAAAATGACTTTTTGAATGGGCTTTCAGGCTAAAATTTGGACTGGATACTTACAGATCTCTTCTATTTTGCTGTTCTTTCTGTATCTGCTTTTGAGAATTGCTATCTCAAGTTTCTTAAAGTGATAGCTTTATAAACTAATTCCCTAGCTATTAAGTTTCTGAAAAAGAGATTTAAAAAATCTGCCATCTTTAAAAATGTTTTCTGGATTTGAGAGAGTATCTTCCTTCCATTTTTTGTTTGTGTGTACGACCATTTCAGATTTGTATTTAGTCTTAAGTCTACAAAATAAACATGTGCTTTAAAGGTTTATGTTGGGTGGCATAAGTTATTTGTGAGAGTTGCTAATCACAGGTCAAAATTGGGAAGTAAGTAGTCCTGACTAGGATTTTGGCTGTCCTAGCTGCCGAGCTCTAGTGTCTGTCTAGCATTTTCGGCAGTGGTTTTCTGAATACCGTGTTGCAGTAACATGATAGCGCAGTCCTGCAAGACCTGTCGCTACTGTACTTAATTTCTTCTGCTCACCAGCTCTTCTTCTGTATCTGCCTTGAAGGGTCAGGACGGAGGGTGCATGGAAGCTGTCCTGATCTTGTCTTTGGAGTCCCCCGAGGAGATGGGAGTGGTTCTCTAGGCAGAGAAGAGCTCTGCTCAATTATTTTGAAGTCATGCTCTGCTTCTGTGATTCAGACCATACAGGAGAGGGGCAGCCCCTGGGTGTTGCTGGTCTGAGAAGGGGCGGAAGCCCCTGTTGTGGCAGGCAGCTCCTGTGCCGTGCATCCCTGCCGGCTTGCGCAAGGCAGCTGCGTCTCTGTACCCGTGTGAATGCGTCACCCGGCATGTCCTTACCAAGACCCGTGCTTTCCAAGCCCTTTGGAAACCTAGTTTCACAACTGGTGAGCCCTGGTTTACTCTGGCAACATCTCACCTTGAAAAATCAATCATGTTTGTATCCTTAGCTCTTCATTGGCATTGCTGCAAGTAAGAGAGTGGGGAGGGGGCTCTTTTGGCCGTACTTGCTCTTCAGACATGGCATTCTGACTGACTGAAGCAAGGCAGGAGGTGGGGCCTAGTCTCCCAGTCAAATTTCACATCGCTGCCCTCAGACTAGGAGCAGGAAAAGGATTACTTTGGAAAGCTTGCTTTAAGGTTGGGGCATGAAGATAGCAACCTTTATTTTCCCTCAGGAGGCTTCAGTTCAAATATATGCTGCTCCAAAAGGCTTGAGATCTCACTTTTAGCATTGCTGAAGGCTTGTCTCTAGAAGCCTGTCACGCACTTCAGCATTTTTGAAGACCGGAGTGCCAGGGACCTTGCAAATGAAGGTGGGTGGGAAATTTGCACTGTTTCCAGGCAGACTATCTGAGCTGTCAGCCTCATTATTTTGAACTAAATTAAATTTGTGCTAGAGAGTGCAGTATGTTAAAGCAGTTAGGGAGCTCTTCCTCTAATGGTAGTTTCAGATCTACTCTGCTAGATCTAACTTCATTAAGTTCCAAACTTTTGGAGTACATTAAAAACAAAAAACAAAACAAAACCCTTTTCAGAGCTATTGATCATGGGGTGTGTGAAAACTTTCAGGAAAAATTAAAGAATCTCATTTGAAGACAATGTTTGCCGTGTCTAAAGATCAAAGTCCTTTTATTTTTTTATTTTTTTTAAAATTATTTAGTAGAAGATAAATAAATGTTGTCAGTACTAGCCCCTCTGTGAAGGGGTGCACACTTCTGGAACATTGCAGGTGTCATTTTTCATAACTGGCAGGAGGTCACAGAGCTGATCACAGTCCTTCATTACGTGTGTGTCTGTACGCTTGGGCAGCAGGCTGGATCCCTGGAGCTGTGCATGGCAGGGGCTCCTGCATCTCCCTGAGCACCCCAGGATGAGCAGGGAGAGGGCTTGAAGCCCTGGTGGGATACTGCAGTGGAGATCCTCTTCCACTGTTTCTTGTGGATTGCTCCCCAGTTGGTAGCTTATTTGCTTGGGTTTAGGGTGCACAGTGTATTCACATTTTGAGTTTGTTTGGTTATGAGCACTAAGGCTGAAGTTAATAATTAAAAACAAAAATTGGCTAATAAATACTCCTTAAGGATTAGAAAAAGTTACTGAACATGACTGGCTTGTCAAAATTCTGCATTGACCTTTTGTCACAGACTGTCCAGCTGTAAAAATGTATCCAGTAAAACCTCATTGCTGCAGGATTAGCTCTGCAAACCCTCTATGGCTTTGCCATGCTCTTCCTTCAGATACGCGGTGGCAAAACAGAATAATTCCAATTGATTTGATTAGGATTTTCGAATCCTTATTTTAATCTGAGTCCATGTAAACTAGCTGGAAGATGAAGTGGGGTGGGGTGAGTGGTGGTGGTGGTGGTGGTTAGATGTGTCAGCTTCTACTCAGTGTATGGAAGTAAATATTGGAACTGGTCCAGAGCTTTATGGCTGCTGCCAACTAATGACATAAGATAATGTTGCAATGAAACAATGCACTTGATTTGCACTTGTTTCCCAACTAACCTTTCTGATCCTTGAGGCTGCTTAGAATTTGTGTTTTTGAAGATTGACAGTAAAAGGGAGATTAGGCATTGAAAATTTTGAGTGATTAAATATGTGGTAATGACAACTTCAAACTGTGCATGCAGATAATGAAATATAGGACTGTTACTTCATATTAAACCCATTTGGTGGAAGAAGCAAGGAGGACGAATGTTTTGGATGAACATGTTATTTTAAAAAGGAACAAAAAAATCAAAGGAGATAATTTATATAGAAATAGAAGTGAAAACAGTGAGTTGCTGATATGTTTATTTTTTTCCTGGGACCAACACTGCGGCTGTAGATCTGTGTATTGTCCTACATTTCTTTCCTAAGATGAACAAGAGTTAACTGTGTGTAGCAGGATGTTGTCAAACTTGGTAGGTTTGTGTTAGTATTTTTATTTTGGTCAGAAATGTGCCTTTGAAGTGAATCTTCCAGCTGCTGCAGTTCACATCATGAGGCAGCTGAGGAGTCAACAACCAGGAACATCTTAGCCAGCAGTAAATAAAAAACGTGCTCCTTGAACCACCTAGGGCACTCCAATCCCTGATGGCTTGTGTCCATGGGAGCCCATGGGAGCTGCCCTGAAGCATAACCCTTGTGACACCTATGAAGTAGTTAGTGGAGGACCACAGGACCAACCACTCCTCTTGCTAGATCTCCTGTTGCACCACCGTGCCTGTAATATAGATACTGCCTGTACACTAACTACATTTTCACCTGGTAACTGCAGCATCTATAATTTAAAAAAGGTTCAAGGTTACAGGCAGAGGAGATTATTCCACAGAAAAATTGGAGGTACTGTGTTCAACAGATGTATTTGTAAGTTGTGCCCAGAATGAACAGAGTTTTTAACTACTCCTCCTTCACAGCACTCTAGACATCTTAAAAACAACTGAAGTAAATCCTGGAAGTAGTAAATTAAACTGAAGTGACAAATAGACTGTATCCTATTTTTTTTTTGTTGTTAGTGAACTTCTTTTCAACTAACTGAAAGATCTAGAATACAGTTTGCAGATATTCTTATACCAGCTATAATACTAATCTGTATAGGAAAACAGAATTGTTTTGATTATAGGCAGCTGCGTTAAGCATTTACAATTAGCTGTAACTTATGCAAACTAGTCAGACAACTTAGAATTGTCATTTCAGGAAAAAAACTACTTTGTAGATCAATACATTTATGTAAAGTAAAGCTATTGATTTGCAGCTAATTATATGTTGCGGATGTTTGGCAAATGAATTTTAATATGGGGCTAACTGAGTTGAATAGATGATGTATTAGTGGCTTGTAAATGACTTACAGCCATTAAGTCTATTTATAAGATAGATACAGGAAAAGAGTTATAAGCCTATCTTAACTTCTGATGAATCAGCACTGTAATACCAGGATCCAGATCAGTCTTGATCTCGTTCACTAACTTTTTAAGAGGAGAGTCATGTTTTTCTTACTTTCATACCCTCCATACTGTGATGAACAAGATAATCCATGTCCTCCACCATTGTTCCATGTCCTTCCACCTGTATTAGCCCTCAGGAAGATTTCAAGATGCTTCAGATTTTCTGCTTGCTTCAGCAAAAACACCTGATATTGTGCTTATTAAAAGAAAATCTTACTAAGGTTATAGCAGGGTCCATGAAGCTAACTCTGGTGAAGCATAGAGGCTGGATCCTCTATCTGCCAAGCTCATGTTCAAAGCTGACATGCTTCAAGGCATGAGAAGATGGCAGCCTCAGACATGCCTTTGGGTGGTAGCAGTGCTGGGGGTCAATAGGTGTTCCTGGGGACTTCCTAAGCCAGTGCCAGCAGCATGGATGTTTATATACATATATACACACACACACACATATATACGTAATTTTTTTTTCCGAATTCTGCTCAAGCTACCTGAGCCTTAGAGTTAATGATGGGTCTAACTCCATAGGAGGAATTACTACTGGTTTTCTCCAGCATGTGGTGCATCCCAAATTCAGGGGTGGTATTAATGTTGGCATGACTTTAATCAGTAAGTCAATTGAAATTTTCATGCTGAGTGGAAAAAATATTGAGGACCAAATAGGAATAAGCATTGAGATCTGGAATGCAGAAGAATAATATGATTTAATGAAAAGTAAGATAAATATTATAGGAGCAAGGAAAATGGCAGGTATTTGGTACAAGAGGATGCAAGCTTAATATAATATACCAGTTCCTAGGAAAACTTGTGGTTATGTCTGAGATGACTAAAAATTGAGAATATTCAACATCTCATCACTTAGCTTTATAAGACATAGCTTTGACTGATTTTTATGGATGTGTTTTGTGTAATCAGTTTGAAAGACAACAGTAAATAAATACACAAATCTTTCCTAGCTACTGGTTTTGATACAGGGTAGTCTTTGATGTTTCATGCGGGATGTTTAAGGTACTTCAGTACTAGGCATGAGAGTCGGAGATAGAATATGTTAAATTATCCACAGAAAGGTAAAATTCAGGACAGAAATGTAAAAACAGTCTACCATTTGTAGCAGGCTCTGCATTAATACCACGGGCTTTATTATTATATAATAATAATAACAACAATAATAATAATAATTATAATCATAATTATAATTATAATAATGTATATGCAAAACCAAGGAAAAGAGCAGATCTGTTTGATGATCTTGGTTGCTTTGTCTGTGCTGCCTGCCATGTCCAAAATACCCATGCTGTTACAGGTCTCGCAAATGTAAGTTATCGGCATCTCCTACTCTTAATTATATTTCTGTATTACATCAGGTCTGTGGATTAGGAAAGTGAGATGTCAAGAGTAAATTTAGTTTGGGGCTTCTCCGCCAAGTCCTCAATGCTCCCACCAGTAGCTTAGCATGAATTAGTCTGTTTCTTTAAAGGCTTGAAGTAAATATTGAGTAGGGTTTCCTAGCAACATTTGTAAGGTTAAGTAAAAATCAGCTTTGCCAGGTATTCCTTCTACAGCACACTAGTCTTTCTATTTCAAAATTCACACTTTTGATACATTATTTGCAGTATGAAATGCTCAACAGAATCTGATAGTATTGTAAATAAATAATTATGTAGAGTTGTATATGCCAGGACATGTTAGCTGAAATAGTGTTATTACTTTGAGACACAGGTTTTCTTTTGCTGTATATTTTACTGTGCCTAAACTAACGGGGCCTAATCTTGTTTGACTTCTGCAAGTATTAACTATATATATGTGTGTGTATATGTGTGTATAAAAAAAATACAGCAAAAGTAAAGCTGGTTTAAGCCTGTTAAAAAAAAAAGAATTATAATTTATTGTTGGTTTTGTCAATGTAAACAAAGAAATGATGTGCATGTTCAGACTGGTCTCCTGAGTTGGCAGAGGTTCAAGATACAGGTGGTAGAATTGCCTACTGAAATCTTAATTTTTCTTCAACTTTGGTTTGTAGGGACAAGAAAACATATCAGCGTGAAGAATTCCTACAGTGATACAAAAGTAGAGGATTCATGTTCTTTTAGCCTGTTCAGTAAATGGCATGCAAGGGTCTTCACGGTGCTTTGAAAGTGTAAGAAGTTTGTGTGCCTATTGTATACCTATTCTGGGTAGGGTAGTTCCCCCTTGAGAAACACAGAAGGCTGGAATTTAGGTTAACCCAGGACAGATAGATAGATAGCAGAGGGGAGCAAGGAATGGAAAAATTTGGTTGGCTGCTTCTACTCCTAAGTTTTTGAGTCTATAAATAGAGTCTATCAGAATATTTCTAGTTAGTTCTGGGGAAAGTCAGCTGCTGTGCTGGGGATTGGCTGTGCTCCCAGAATGAGGAGGGGAAGGAAAAAAATAGCAGAGGGGAGCAAGGAATGGAAAAATTTGGTTGGCTGCTTCTACTCCTAAGTTTTTGAGTCTATAAATAGAGTCTATCAGAATATTTCTAGTTAGTTCTGGGGAAAGTCAGCTGCTGTGCTGGGGATTGGCTGTGCTCCCAGAATGAGGAGGGGGAGGGAAAAAGAAAGAAAAAAAAAAAAAAAAAAAAAAAGAGTATGATAGGAGGCCTATTGAAAATCTAGCAACTGACACCAGTGAAATCAAGGATTTGGAAGATCATGCATTTGGGCTTCAGTTTATTTTTCTGCAGCCTGTGTCGGTGCTGGGTGTTCCACAGAGCGACTGTCTATGTGTAGCCTATTACGAGCTTCCAAGTTAACCAGGCCCAGGAGGTAGGTCCACAGGCAGTACCCAGCAGGGTTCATAGTTCAAAAGCCAGGACTGAAGCCTGATAATCAAGAATGAGTATAGGAGTAGAAGGAAGTGGTATATTATCCTCACTTAATGTGGCAGTGGCTAGCCTAGGCAGCCTTGCCCTCACCCTGAGTTAGATGTGTAATATAAAGGGAAATGGAGAAATGAAAGCAAAAGCTGAATTTTGAGCTAATAAAATCAAGTTATTATCTAAGCTGTAACGTCTTTAGATAAAAGGAGAAAGGGCTTGCTGATAAAATAATGTGCAAACTAGTTGAAGTATATTATGATACCAGAAATAGACATCTAAGGGAGTGATTATGACCTTTGCAAACAGTTAACATTCTTTCTAGGAAATATAAATTATATACTGGAAAAATATTCTAAGTTGAGATTTAAACACAATATACAACTAGGGTATAAATAGCCAGTAAGTTTAAAAATTAGGTGTTTTTTTTCCTAAGGTACTTACATTTACAGTAAAATAAAACCTTTCAGCAAAGCTGCCTCCCCCCCCCATAACCACGGAAGAATGATCCTTCATACTCTAAGTAGAGAAAGTAGCTTTGGTCAAACAAATAGCATTATGCACATAAACTGAACAGACTATACAGATGAGCATTTATTCACATGTCAGAGTTCATAGGAGCTGAAATTATCTGAACAGTAAATGAGCTTTTTCAGCACTGAACTAATCCCAGAAAAATCTATGCTCACGGTGAAAAGGAAAGTGTTCATGACAACTGTTCTGCTGCTCAGGCATTGCTGGGAACTCATTTTTTCATTTATAATTTCCCAGATATTGGGAAAAATGGTTATATTGAATATTTATGGCAGGAGGAGAAGGGATGGAGCAGTGTCAGTGCTTTTAAGAGGTACATGCTGCCTTTCGATGTCCATCAATGTCGTAAAACCATATGTACCAGAATCATGTGTACCATAGAGTTGTGTACCAGTAATAGGCTTACTTGCTGCTTCTATGCTTCCATAAAGATCAGATAAAATTCACAGGAGTGCTTAACCTTGTTTTGAGTATTTTTTCTTATTTTTTATAAAATTATGTAATAATTTTTGTTCATATTCATATTTGTAATAAACCATGACTCTTATAAGGCATATTTAACTCTATTGTATCAGAAGGTACTTTAGTTTCTCTGTATCAGTTGGAATAAAATCTCCCACTAACTAGTGGCCTTAGCTGTCTTATTAAATGTTTTTGATTATTGAAATATTAATAGCAGTAGAACTATTTTAGAAATTCTTGAGTGATTCTAAATGGAATAGTGTAGGTAAAATTTCTCCAGATGCTCAGCAGAAAGCAAGATTATTATTTTTTTTTGGTGTAAAGTTGTCTTCATCATTAATTTGTTATTGACAGTTCTTGAAGAATATGGGGTAAATTGGTAAAGAACAAGTATTCTATCTCATTAAGATGTAGGAAAACAGTTTCTTAAAAAATCCAAACTTGTGACTATTTGAATTAACAAGGAGGAAAATCTATCGAGTTGAAATCTGCCCTCATGAGACTCAGTGACCATTTACACTCAGCATTTCACCAGAGGATGGCTGTGGGAATTAAAACTGCAGTTCATTGTAACTGTGTGTATTGTCTTGGAGAAATACTCAGAGAAACACATTGATGGAGGAAGGAGGGGAAAATCAACCTATGTATGGCCAAGGTAGATTTAACATGGAATAATTCACTAAGTTTGAAAAAATCTACCAGTATTAGCTGTGTCAGAAAGACTCCAGGAATGTTTCAGCTGAAAATTCCATTTATCAAAAATGGAGAAATTGGAAACAGTTTATAAACAACTTGTTAATGTTTTATTTCTTTTTCAGATAATTTTCTGTCAAGTATTTGGAAACTTGACTGAAATCTTGGTCTCATTTGAGGAAGTAGCTCAAAATTCATGTTATATTCAGTGTGCCACTTGATAAATTATGCAAACCAATGTAATAAATGGGTCTTGAATGAGATCAGAACAGAGTTCTAAAATGATGCTTGTAAATAGCTCTGATGACAGTGGGTGTTTTACTTCTTTCTAGAGCAGTACATTTAAGATGTACATCAAGTAACCCCAAAAACCCAAAAACTAAACCCCAACCCCCAAAAAAATCTCAAACCAGTTCTGAATTTAATGGTCTATAATCCCTTTTCTGAAATAGCATTTGCTCCAAGTTTTAGAAGCAGACAGAACTGTGTCTTTAGATGGAGTACTTGATCTCACTGCTTTTCCTGACCTGTTGTTCGTTGGGTGATCTGGCAGCACGACTCCTGCATAGAGCTTTTTATTTGCACTAGTGGCCCCATTCCTTCACTGAAAGGGTTATGAGGTGTTGGAACAGGCTGCCCAGGGCAGTGGTGGAGTCACCGTCCCTGGAGGGATTTTGAGAGTTCTATAGATGTAGTACTGAGGGATATGGTTTAGTTAAGGATTTGTCAGTGTTAGGTTGATGGTTGGACTCGGTGATCTTTAAGGTCCCAACCAAGATAATTCTGTGATTCTGTCTTTAAAATCAGTGGGACAGGCTGTATACAATTTCTGCTTAATCTGCTGCAAGTTGGATGTTTCCAGTGTTTCTAACTTGCATAAAATGTTTTATATTGTGCTTTTTTCCCAGGTTATTCTGGCAGTTGAAGTCCTGTTATGCACAGCATGCGTCTTTTCACACTCCAGTCCCTGACTGTGATGGCTTGAATCCTTCATTATTTTATGATTAATTGTAGAGATACAAACATCAAATCAAAATCCCTGAGAGGCATCTTTTAAAGGAGCTGCCTAGCTTTTTGATTTAGCTGCCCCACAAATTACTTATCTGGTGGCTGTGTGGTTTTTAACATCCTGCTAGATTTGGAACAAGTCCATGAAATCCTTTCTGCAATATCTGGGGAATAGAAAAAAGGTTGATAAGTTATTTTGTCCATTGCTTGGGTCAAGCCTTTCAAGACACATCAGCACTGAGTGTTGAATCCATTAAGTAGGAATTGGTGGATTTGCAGGATCTTGGTTTGTATTATCAGTTATTGTAATAGGGTGTTCAGCGCAGATGTTCAAGTGTTGGATTTCCAATTTTTGTCTTTCAGGTACATGTAAACTCATAAACTACAATTGTAGCTGTAAAGGAGAAAATTGTGATGCAGATGAGAAATAACGTTGCAAAGAAAGTGCTTTGCATTAGCTCTTTCATGCGTTGCTACATGTGGTTTTTTAAAACAGATTTTATCCCTTGGGATCTAATAAAAGGCTAGAGAGTTATTTGGTTTATAAACCTGTGGGGTACATTCTTTAGATATTCAAAGGGAAAAGGTCAAAGAATGACTTCTGTGTTATCAATTCCTCTATGGGAAACTATATTAAAATCTAGAAAATACAATACTGTATAATTTAGAAACACAATATATAATGTGGGTTGAGACACAATTACTGTGTTTTATTTCTTGGTATTTTCCATTTTACTGAATACATTTCAGTAACAATTGGGTTTTGGCTGTAATGCTATTTGCAACAGTTTCATGAAACTGCACAGCAAATTGCTGTGGTGTACCAGATAAAATCAACTCCTCACTTCATTTGTGAAAGTCATATTAAGAAAAACTCTTACTACTGGCTTCTGCAGGTAATGGCAGGTTTTATCCATATTTATACAGTTTTGTGAAATCCCCAAGGTAAATTTAAAAGCAGTTATCAGATGGACGTAATTTACTTATATTTTCTGAAATTTTTTTCAGAGTTTATTCCTTTAAAATTGTCTAATGTAATTAATTAGCAGATATATAGAACGTACCTGTTTCTCACCAAATTCTGTCACCTGGGATTGAAGTAACTGGTCTGATGTATCCAAGTCTTCAGCAGCTAAGCCTGACAAGAAATTAAAAGTGTATGGATTGTGAGTGTTTAACAACAGAAGTATCTTTACTGTCAGTGGCCTTCTTGGGTTTAGTGTTCTGTGTACCTATGTCCCAAAGAGCTAACATACTGCTTACACGTGGTTTAGGACAAAACAGATTGCAGAAGGGGGGGCTAAGAGGTGGTGTTAAGGCTGACTGTTGGTAGAAAGGTTTAAAGTTAACTTCAAACAAATAAGTCAGATTAATCAATTTGGAGAAAGTAGGCAGACGCCTTAAAGACAATTTTCTGCCTTCATTTTTATATGGCTACTGCTGAACACCATTGTGGTATAACCTAGAAGTAAATTGTTTTTTGGTACTATAAAGTCTGTGCTGGGTGTTCCCAGTGATGTGCTGAAGGTGTTTGTGCAGCAATCACAATCAGCCCTCTTCACTCTCAGAGTCCGTGGGTCCTTGGCATCCATGAGCTTGACTTAGTAGCACAGATTTTGCTGTTGGGTGCTACTGACTTCTGGGAATGTGTGAGAAGGAGTCTACTCCGTCCTTTAGAACCACTTGGAAACTTCTAGAAATGCTGGAGGTTTTCTTGGTTCTCCCTTCTGAGAAAGGGAGAAGTTGTGGAGACAAAAAGCATGTCTCGAAGGTGGGGCTCAGTTTTGGCATGCAAGATGTAGTTTACATCTGGGCAAAAGCCCAATGTCTCTTTTTGATAATGACCTTGAGCATGTTGTGACTGAAGTGGGCAAACCAGATGTAGGAGGTTGCTAATGATTGCAAGTAACTCCAGATAAAATGTATCAAAATGGAGGCTGTTTTTATTCTGTGGTCTGCATCTCAGTAATTCATTTCTGACTGTGTGTATGGATTTCACTCTTTCTCCCTCTCTGTATTCATTGTTGGCCTCATGAGTTGACCTCAGGAGGAGCCTGTATCCTCCACCACATGAAGAAGGAGTATAAGGGGACTCCTGGCCAAATATGACCTTTGTGTATGGTGTCCCTTTGTTGTCGTCTTCAGTTAAGACTGTGTATGTTCCCACATGTGTTCCTTCAGGTTTCACTTCAGGTCAGTGCCCTGATGGCCTTTTAATTAACCCAGTCACAAATAGGTTTGTCCAGATTTATTTATTTTTTTGTCCCATCAAGAAGGCTTTAAAATACTTCCTCTGCAGCAAAAGTAGGCATATGTGCACTTACTTGCCTTCACAGCAACAAGAGCAGAGCACACTGATCCATCTGTACAGTCTCTTTTGGTCATTTGCTGGATTTTCTGTCTCCTTCATTTTCAAAGTGTCCTATCTACTTTTAGCCTTCAGAAAGGAGAGTGAAAAGTCATGGAAGTAGTTGTCATGAGATCTAGCTCTTGGTAATTTCCAAGCATGCTGGGTCTGAAATACTGCAGAATTTATGTTCTTCTCTGGTAAAGCAAAATATATGCACAGAAGTCTTCCACTAGTCTTGGGTCTGAAGTTTCTCTTTCTTTGTAGTCAAGAGGAAATTCTGGATTTAAAAATATTATTATTTACAGAGGGATTCTGCCTTGAGGTGTGTGTATATATATTTAAAAGGTACTCATGTCTGTCTTCCTGGCTGGGGTGGACTTGAGTGTACAGGCCCTCTCTGCCCCATTCTGCACAAGAGTTCCTGGGGGATGCATCCCCCTCCTGCTTCTTCACTTTCCCAAGCTTGCTGAATGAGGCTTTAAGGCAGGTACTATTCAACTTCAGTTTTCCACCTAAAGCAAATTTTGTGATACCAAAAAATCAGAATTTATCTGATCCTGGGAATTAGTTTTAATTTACAATGGGTTAAGTCTGCTTTTGCTGCCACCTTTATTATAAAACTAATGTAGTAAGGCTTGTATATAATTTTTGCCATCGTGTAAACAATTCACTTTCCTAGTGATACTGGCAGTGTCATGAAACCAAGCCTGAGAGGCAGAATAAGGTTTTTCTTGCACAACAGAGTTCTTAGCAGTATTAGAGAACAGTGTTGTCTCTTTCTTTTAGAAGCTGCTGGGTTTAAGTAAACCAAATCAGTGCTTTTTTGTGAGCTTTAGATAGAGTTTGACTATTCATTATATGGAAGTATATGCTTGTTTTGATTTTTCTTCAGGTTACCATGTTACAAATTTCAAAATACCTTAAAATTAACATCTGTTTTTAGTACATAGCCTTTTCTTTGTTGTCTTACTGCTCCTTCTCCCCAATAAAGACAACCCTTTTTCAATTTTTATAAACCATCATAGATGACATGTTTCCATTTGTTAGTGAAGTTCAAAAAGTAATATAATTTTGCAAGAAGGAGGAGGAAGGTGCAAAAAGAGTTAACGTCAATTTTAATGACATTTTCCATTTTTTATTCTACCAAAATTATTTTATATAAAGCAGTTACTAACCTTTTGGGTCTGTTGTTCTGTTTTATTCCCTTTCTTTCCTCTCTCACCATTTCAGTACAATAAATATACGTGTTTCCACTAATGAAATTTTAGATGTGGAACATATCTCAAGTTGTTGACCACAAAGCATTAAATGGGCTTTTCCTCTCTTACTTCAAAAAACTATTATAGCTGATTTCCCTTGTGTTTGTTGTGAATCCCCAGCAGGGCATAAGTGCGTACAACCACATTGAAGGATAAATTAAGAAATGCAGATAATGCCAGTCTAAGCCTGCCCTGTTCTTACAGCTCCTTAATTCTCTGATAGCCCTTGAGAAAGATTTTATTTACTTGCTAGGAAATTCAGGAAGTGTAATTAAATGGCGATTAAAACATAGACGTTATTTCATGGTGCTATTGCCTTATTTGAACTCAGTGAGTTTCTTTAAGAAAATACTGTGCTCAAGTGAGCTGCTACTGCAAATGAGACAGGAATAAAAATTGCTCTGGCTGGCCAAGGAGGGGATGCAGTTGGTTGAAAACTTGTGTGGGTTTGTAGAAATACTGGAGCAGATGAATGCAGACACACAAAATATTGTCGTTGGAGAGATCGTGTGTAGGACCCCAGGTTGAAGTTAGTGTGAACAGAATTAAAAATAGGAAGGATGACAAACCCATTAGTTGGTGAGAATAATTTGTGTTTTGGAAAATAAAAACAAAAGCTGAAGTTTAAATGAGATTTGTCCTTGAATTGGTAATAGCATTCAAATGGAAATCTTAGCAAAGTGAGGTTGCTCTATGGAGCATAAGAGGAGCTCCAATGAATAATTAAACAAGTGATAGCTAATAAAATATACAGCACATTGCTTCAAACTTAGAAATTGTAACTCTGCCTAAGGGATGAATGTTTTTCATTACTTTTTAATTGTTGCCAGTGTTGACCTTCAAGGTCTTTTTCTGGCAGATAATTTGTTATGGTAAGGATGAGATCATTAAGTATTTTAGCACAAGCCGCATGATGTAAATAGTTTCCTAATATTATAGAATGCTGATGTGGTAAGGGTTTGTTTTCTTAGGAATTTGTTCTCCATATTTAGTGATTTTTTGGATCGTATCTTAAAAGAGCAATTCTACTGTAATCCTGCAGGACAGTGGTTGTAGGTAGTACAGTAGCAAACGTCAGCAGTTTCTACTGTGAGATTTTTGCGACAGGCTTTGAATTGTAATGAAACGGAATGACTGTAAAATCTTAGCATAATTTTGGGAGTCTTTATGATATTTGTTAATGCCAAGAACAAACAACGACTTTTCTCCTCTGCTCAATTCATGAAAGCATCTACGTAGGGGGCTGCAGGTTTTCCCCATGCTCAAGTGAACCTCTGTGGCGTCGGAGGTTCCAGGGCACACATGCCAGGAATTAAGTATTACTAAATTTTGCTAGTTTTATACTGTAATATTGTTTTTACTATTTGAGTGTTTGCATAGGTAGGCGCTAAAAATAGGTAAACACCAAATGCCGTCAAAATTTATGTTTATAAATCTTAGTTTAAATTCTCTACAAGTAAATGGATTAGTATTAGACATCTTTTGTCAGAGAGTAGAGATGCCTGCTCACAGAGAAATGATGGTGGGGAGGAGCAAGCCAGCATACTATCTCTTTTCTTTACATTTACTTGCTGTTATTAATTTTTGAGCCTAAGATGCTCGGAACAAACTGAATCGGTTGTTTTCTCAAGTGTTTGTTGATAGAAACATTTATTGCTCTCATGGTCGCTGATGAAAGAGGAACAGGGCTGTTGTCTTGTGTTCGTCCATGCTATGCACTTGCAGGAAGCCTATAAATAATTCTTAGGGTAAAATTTACCTTGCTACCGCCTACAATCTAAAGAGAAAAGCCTGCCGATGCATGGGGTTGAGACAGAGAGCTTCAGCTCGCCTGTCTGACCGCAGCCTGCAGAAACGGCACTTGGGTCTGCCTGTTCCTGAGGAAGGGGTGGAAGGAGGGGAGGAAAGGCCACCGGCAGGGCCTGTACTCTGATGGATAGATAAGGGTGACCAGTGCTGGCAGCCAGAGAGCGGGAGGAGGCTGCAGGCCGGCAGGC
>NW_009952533.1:9979362-9991227 GCF_000747805.2 Chaetura pelagica | reverse complement strand
GGTGGCCGCCACTGTTGGGACAGGGTCTGAGCCACTGTGGAGCCTGACTTGGCCCAGCAGAGATGTCCCTGTCAAGGGGAGAAGGGTTGGCCTGAGCTGCTGGGGCAGGAAGAGAGGCAAATCACAGAAGCGGGGCCCACTCCCCTAAGCCCCATCCCAGTGTCCCCCATGTGTTGGGGACTTCCTGGGATCAGGCTGGTCTAGGGTCTCGGTTTGGCTTGGCTCTCCACCAGGAACAGGGGGCAGGGACTGGCTGTCTGCTCAGGTGGAAGCTGAATACCTTGCCATTGCAGCCCCATGTTGTTCCAGCCCTGGACATAGTGTCCTTGAGTTTTCTTCATAAAAATGTACTGCTGCATTTTGAGGTGGTTCATCTTGGTGAGCCTTCTCCTCAGCGTGCATGAGGGTTTGGGTTATTGTCCACTGGGAAGGAGCTCCAGTAGGAGTCCAGTGGTCTGGCCCAGCTCATCTCAATCTGTTGGGTTTTTTTGGTGTGCACCATTATTGAGCTGCGTAAATAGCTGTTTTGTGGAAATTGTTTGATTTATTTTTTTTTAATCTACGGCATCCTGTAGATTAAAAAATGAAGTAATTCCTGTGAATTCTATTAATTTTTCCTTTGCTAATCTGCAGACCCAATAATTTTCACATAAAAATATTTTTCCTCTACTCTTCCATAATTGAAAATCCAGCATGTCATTTTCTGTCTTCTTGTGGAAAGATACCGGAATCAGATCTGTCACTCATGCTTGTGAGTAAGCCCTGTGCTCCGTGGGGAGCTCCTTGTTCCCAAATCACTAAGGCTGAAATGTTTTTCCGTGAATACTTTTTGGAGGTAACCATCAGATATGTTTTTGCATTATTATTCCAAAGACAGTGAGCTAACTAAGGCATCTGAGATGGCTGAGGGAGTGATGGAGCTGTGTTGGTGTGGTAGGCCCTGTGTTGACCCGGGGCAGTCATCAATGTGGTTGGCACACGCACGAGTATAACTGGCGTTGAGCGCTGTGAACATGGGAGAAGCAAAGTGCCCAAACTGGCCAGTGATTTTTGCAACAGTGGGGGACTTCTTTGTTTGTCTGAGGTTTGAAGTAGCAGCTCTTGGTCCAGCCATATCCTCGGAGAAAAGGGTGCGTTGGTGGATGTCGAGATTTGGAAACACATGAAACGAAGGTGGAGTTTTCCAGTGCTCAGAGGTGTACAGTGGTGAAATGAGTAGATTTGAACAGGTAGATTGTGTTGTTTACTTTCAGCTAAATTTGAGTAATTTCCTGCTTGAATGTATCTCAGGAAGGATAAATAGATATTTTTCTAACTTCATTGTGATCAGAAGGAAAACTAATATCTGTAGGATCATCAAAGTTTCTGACAGCAATAGAAGAGGAGGTAGTACTCGTCAAAATGAGCCCAGTTAATTACAGAGCTCTTTGGCAAAGGAGAGATTAACATGTGTAACAATATCTGTCAGTATGTTGTATCTGTTGAGAAAGGAAAGCAGTTTAGTCATGGAAATATATTGTGTATAGTGGAGGCCATATAGTCTCCCTGTTGCTCTGATGTCCCATCTACCCAGGAGCTGGAGGTGGAACAAGCTGTGTTTGTTGCTTGACATAGCATCCAAGGGTGGTTTTGTTGTTGTCTTCAGCAGGTTTGCATTCATAATCTAAATGTGAAGTGTATCATTAATTCAAACAAGGATGTTTGAGGCCATCAGAAAATGTTCTTTTTTGGAACATTGACCTCAAAAGAAACCAAATGCTGACTTTAAGGAAACTTGTGATTTTCAACCAAAATTAATGAGGTATTTGAATAACATATTCTGGAAAGATACTTTCTCGAGTCAATTAGGAAAGGTACTTCATGGTGCAGCATGTATAATGGTGATGAACCAAAGGAGCTGTCAAGAATGCAGTGTCAGAGCATGAGCAAAATTAAGCATTGTCTAACAATGTTATACACACTGCAAAACAGAAGATTAGAAGTAATGATAATTATTATCAAAGTTATCACTGGATTAAAAATAGTATTAACTCCTGTAGAGGAAGCACTGTTAATCAACTTGTACTACTACAAACTTGCAGGTATTTTATTATTTTATTTTATTTCTTGCAGGAAATACTCTTCTGCAAAAATCTAGAAGCATAAAGACAATGATTTGTTATAGATTCTTTGTTGGCAGAGAATTTAGATGCCTCTATTTGTTGCTTAACTTGAAGCACCCTCCACAAGGATGAAATTCTGTGTTTTTACTGAATTTATTCTGAGGCGAAACTAAAAAGCACTTCAAAAAAATAAAATCCAACATGCCAGAAATGACACATGAGATGTGAGACACCTTCAGAAAATAGCCAGTTGTAGAAGTGTCCCATTGACATGTAAAAGGTCCCTTTTACTTGTGGAATTGTTCAGTTATGCCATTGATGTTCCCTGCTCATTTCACATTTATTTCTCAAACACTGCAAAGAACATTGCTAAATCAGGACCATGATTTAGCACACCACAATTAATTTGCATTATGGTATTTATATAAAGGGAAAAAAATTGCCAATTGTGTGTTTACTGGGCCTGTTAAACACTATCTGGTTTACTAAATGTTGTTTTCTCTGCCTGTGATGTTATGGGAGAGTTATCCCTTACATTTGTCTTGTGACCTTGGTGCCTCCCTGTCCCCTCCATTCTTTTAATGATGGACCAACTTAATTTGTAGCTGTGGTCCAACAAGAGACTAGAAATGTGCTAGAGGGTGTATAAATTATTCCCTTTTACCAGTTTTTGCAAACAATTTATTATTTGTGCTTATAAAGTGAAATTAACTACCCTAGTGTTTACTTACATACATACATATCTATACATATCTGTCCAGTGTCTCTGTGTGTGCATATATATTTTTTTTACTGTAGCATTTAAATTATTTTTTTTCACTAGCTAGAATGACATGTATTTGTTCCCCATTTGTTTAATCCAGTAGCTCTTTGTTCTAATAAATCACAGCCAAAATGCTGGGTGACGAGGGAACTGCTGCCTCTTTGGAGTACGTAATGTATGGGCTTGAATTCCTTCAGCATTGGAGTAGCCTGTATAGCAAAGTCTTCCCAGTGTCCCCAGTTCCCAGCTGAAGCAATTTCTTGCATTCCCCTTACAGTAAGTATTGGGTATTTGCTCAACACGATTTTTTAATATTTTTTTTTCCTTCCCTCTTTTTTTTTTCCTCCTGCCTGTGTTTGTATCTGTAAAGTAGATGTAGGGAGGGCGGCAAATGCCCAAAGTATCAGGAACTGAAACGGGATGTCTTAAGGCTGGCTTAAGGCCAAGATGAAATACATCTGTCTTGGCAGCAGGGATGCTTGAGACAGCCCTGTGATACTGGATAACTTATTTTTTAATCGGATGGGCTCATCCCTACCTCAGCTGACCTCCTTTGTCAGGCAGCAGGCAGGTCTGTGCTCGGCTGCTGGGACCTCGTGTGTCCCTCCTGGTGTGAGCGTAGGAGAAGAGAAGATGCGGGGAGGGAGCAGTGCTCTTAGCATGTTTGATGTGAGGTCAGTTGTTCTGTTAGGAGATCACCTGTGTACCCCAGGAGGAGCCAGCCAGCGCTGTGCTTGGGGAAGCTGCCCGAAAGCGAGGGGCAGAGCAAAACCTGCTATTGCTCCCCACCTTGGTTGGTGTGCCGACTGGGAATGATACCTGGGAATGATACCTGCTGGATTTGTGGTGTCTGCTCTGGTTAACATCCTGGAGGAGATGTTTCCCCCTGCCACTGTGCTGTCTCTTGCCCACGTCCCCCATTGGGCATCACTGAGCTCTGTGACCAGCCAGCTCGAGCGTTTCAGTGTCAGTGACAGGCAGCAGCTGTTGGAGTGTCTCACTCCTCCTCAGGACGAGTGTCCGCTCTACTTGTTTGGGAATTAATTTATAACATGTTTTGCTTTCTGTGCCAGAGACAATCAGTCAGGAATATGGTTCGGGTCAGTATTTTCTTAGGGGCCTTTCTAGAGAAATGCAACATATGGCTGCGGGTCCAGGGAGCTGTGCAGCCTCTGTGAACCACGCAGCTGCAGGGAGCCATGTCAGGCACAGGATGATGCTTCTCTGAAAATTTAGGTGTGGCAGAAAGGAGAAGAAAGTATTAGTGTCAGTAAGTGGCTGCAAACATTTTTCTATAATGTTTTTCTTTCCTTCCCCAGCAGTAGAGCTGAGTGTCTGGCTTGTGTGCTTGGCACCCTTCCTCTCCCAAGCTGTGGACATCATTGTGGTGATCTTGCTGGAAGTTGATGCTTCCACTGTTGCTTTTTTTTTTTTCCCTTCACTTCCCTCTCCCCCTCCTCCCCCTATTTTAGTTCTGCATATGGTTGTGGGCAGCGAGTGAGCTTCAGGTGAGAGAAGAAGAGTATTGCAGAAGGATTGCTCTTTGAGCCGTCTCTGAGGGAGAAGAGCTGAAGCAGACTGGGGGTGCCTGAGAACACAGTAGGGTCCTGCAGCAAATTCAGAAGTTCTTGCAGCTACTTGCTTCGGTAATCATTGCTTGCTGACAGGGGCATGATCATCCAGGATTTAATTACTGTGTTTCACCTTTCAGCTGTAAAGGAACAGACAATTAAATTTATGGTTTTAATGACAAAAAAGATGTGGGTCAAACAGGGTATTAATCAGTTATTGCATTAACATGTTGATGACTTACTGATTTTTAATGGGTTTTTAAATACTTTGGAATAGTTGCTGCAGATACTGTGCAACATAGTCATGCACATGATAGAACAAATAAGATAGAGAACCTAATGAGTATCTTTAACTAAAAATGTAGACAGAGCAATTAATTGCTGAGGGTGAAATTAATGATATTTCATAAAATATCTAATGAACTGAAATAATTAGTAGTGTAGTTAGAAGCTTCAATGCTTTTAAAAACTATTCTCATTGTTTTATAATGTATATAGAATATTGCTAAAACTATAGTACCAATATACATATAGTTGTATAATATGTATTTATTATATATTTTATGTATAATGTAATACAATATAGTATAATACGATAATTTTTAAAGTTTTTCCAGCTTCTGTTTTTTTAAAATTAACTCTAGCATTTTTACCTTTATGGAATTCTGCCAACAAAGAATACCAGATTGGAGCAGCTTTTAAATTTTTTTTCATTTTTTTTTTCCCCTCACAAATTTTTGCAAACACAAATGTGTACAAATAAAATATACCATGTTCCAGACACGGTATAAGTAAATTTTTTTTAAAGAAGTAAAACAACATACTTTTATAGGAAACAAGGGATACTTGAAATTTGACAGAACAAAAACATTCTGGTGTTCTGTACTTTACATAATGTTTCACTTTTGTTTAATCTCCAAAAGGCTCAGGCCTAAGAGAGATGCTTACATGGTGCAGGATAATGAAAATAGCATGCTGGCAAGATTGTGTATTTTGTAGGTAATTTTTTGTATAAACACAAATGTAGCTGATGGCATTATAAAGAATCTTCAACCATGAAATTACCAACGAGAGTGAAAAAGTCCTTGATTTTGTGCATTCCGATGGCTTAGAGTACGGTTTCTTTCTTGAAGCTACCCAAGTCAGTTCTCTGGCAGCCTGACATTAGGCACGCCAAAGTTAGCTGGAAGTAATCTGTTAACTTCTAACACGTTTTGGATCAGAATTCCAGTGAATTCCTTTCTTCTTGTAGGAGACACTTCAGCTCTGTGTCAGAATTTTTTTTTTTAAAAGTCTTTACAAGTTGTTTTTTTAATTTAATTTCTGATTTAACCAGTGAGGGAAATTTCTCATTGGACACGGTTATCAAAATATATAAAAATGATGCCTAGAAATGTGTTCTTATCTCATGTAATTGCTTTATAATTGTTGAGGAGGGGAATCAGATTAGGGAAGATAAATATTTCCGATACTGAACTTAATGTATTTTTGTAAATATATTTTTGTGAATTCATTGAAATTGGTGGGAGTTTGGGGTTTTGAAGAACAGGAGATAGTATTTGCAGACTTTCAGCTTTATTTAAGTAAGTTTGTGGTTTTTTTAAGGAATAGTCAAAACTTTTAATCAATGTTTTAATTTATGTTTGTTGTTTTTTTAAAGTAGGAAATGTTAATCTTGAATGTAGTTTTTGTTTTTTTTTTTTCTCCTCTTTCTCTCCTACTCTGTTATCTCATTTAAAAGTAAGATACAGGAGTACTTCCATGAATCTTAAAAAACAGTGACTGTTTCTCATGCATACATTGAGAACAGATTTAATTTTATTTATTTATTTAGTACTAGTGTGTTGTTATCAGACTCACTTGGACTTGCTTCATTTTGTACCTGAAGCAAAAATATTTGTGTGAGAAGTTAGGAAAGCACTGAGCAGTTTTAGTGAAAATGTTTTTTTCTTTCTTTTTTTGTTTGTTTGTTTGTTGTGTTTTTTTGCCAATTAATGCCTTTAATAATTTCTATATATGAAGTTACTTTTTTTATATCAGTAACTTCATTTGGGAGAATAAATAATTCTGTAATGCCAGTAACTTTCTTAAACTTTTCCAAAGATAAAATAGTGTGTAAATGCATCAAACCTTGTACTGTAGGTTATGGCATAGATGAAGATCAGAAAAGGTAAAAACTGAACTTTTGTGGAAGCTGTGCTTTACAGCCGTTATGGAACTTCTGAATATACCCAGAATATTTTGTTTACATGGTACTTCTAGGAAGAATTGTTGCCTTGAATTTGATACAAGAACAAGTATTTTTGCTCCTGTGGAAGCTAGTTTTATTTTGCTTCCGTGCAATCCAGATTTGCACTTCGCTTGACGCTGTATCTGGTGAGCTTGTCTGTTACCGCGGTACTGGGTAGCTGCAACATTTAAAATACAGGCCTATTAGATACTGTGTCTATGAAAGCAATACCAGCTCTAGAAACAAAATACTAATGCAGAAGTCCTATGAAGTATCCTTTAAAAGTCCATGGGAGTTCTGGTATTACAGGAAATCTTCCCAGTTCTGTGAATGCAGAATGGAGATGTGGATAAATGGTTTTCCCTAAGATCATCGTGGAGTGACCTGCGAGTTGTGAGCAGAAACAAAATTATCAGCCAGTGTACACTAACCAGGCTCTGTGCTGTACCCGTCAGCAGCACTGCTCCCCGTCACTGGTGGGTACCTGCCAGCTCAGCCTCCCCCTGCCTCGGGAATGGGAAAGGCACCATTGTATCCTGCTCTGATCCACGCCTGTCCCAGGAGGGTGCATAGTGGCCAGGCCTCTGGGGAGAAAATAGGTTTGGTGATCTGTTAAAAAATCCTGTTTTAGGGTAAAGTGTTGCTCAAACTTCTTTATCCCTGTTAGGGATTGTTTGTTCTGGAGTATTTCTGTATTTTTGTTGTCCACTTGTGGGGTCTGGGATGGAATTGGCCACATGATATGCAGAATTTATGCTCTGTATTAAAGCAGTTTTACCATTAGCGTCTTAGATTCTTGGTGTGGAAAGAAGGCATGTTTATCCTGTACATTGGACTTGCCAAAATCAAATAATGCATATCAAAACAGTGATTTAAAAAATCTTTACAATCTTTACTGGTATCATTCAAAATCAGACTCTTAACACAATACATTTACTAAGATGCAAAGGTCATTTAAACAAGGCTGTTGCTGACTTGCAGTAGTTACTCTGCGCATTTTTACTTCCTTAGCAGCAGAGAAGCAGGGCAGGAAAGACCGTAAAGAACTTGAAAATCAGTGTTTCCAGCCCTTCCAGAACTGGAAGCAAAAGCTCTTGGTTTGTTGGAAAGCTACGAATTCCTCTGTTCTCTTCTATGTAAGTTGAAAATGCATTTTTAGACTGGAGAAGGCTTCAAGATATCTAAAGATTGAATGCTATGAAATGCAGAGTTTAAAAAAGCATTTAATGTTTGGAAATTGGGCATGGAATTCAAAGAATCAGATAATGATGGTGCAGTTTGGATAAAAGAAAATCAACCTTTTCTGAAAGTAGGATTTTTTTTTTTTAAATGTCATGAAGCTTCTGGGAATACTTAGAATTTCTCCAGACATATAATAAGCAAGGTAGGAGTGAAATGGTTAAAAATTCACAAAAAGTTGCAAGGCAACATAATAAAACAAGGGCACATCACATGGATATTCACTTCATGTAAATGGGATCAGTGTTCTTTTTTTTATATATATATATAGTTGAAGGAGCACTCAGGCTGTACTTACTTATAATCGCTGAACCTTAACTCTCATCCACAATCTCTGAATTTACACATTACTCTCTCATAATGCAGCATAGCTATTTTCTTTGTCCTTTAACGACTTCTTTCCTCTTCGGTCATGCTTTCATTCATTTCCTTTTGGCTCTTTCTATTAACTCTAGCTTATTCAAATTCCCTCTTTTTGCTGCTTTTTACCTTGTCTTTTGTTTTCTCTTAGGCTCTTAATTCCTCCAATCTTTCTGTTCCTCCTGCCTTCCCAACTCCTATCACGAGGTCAGATGTTTTTGAGCAACAAAGATTTAGGAATTTTGCTTGATGCATGTGGAATAGTGGAATAGGGCAGTGCACTGAGAAATACATCCTCAGGAGTCAGAAATTATTTTGGATTTCCACATTGCTGGCAAACAGGTACCTTTATAGACTAAGAAGTCTTAGGAGTTGGCCCTCAGAACACGAGGTTCTCAGCGGCACGATTCTGTTGAAGCCCCCCATAGAAGTAGGTGCTGGCATCTCTACAGCTGTAGAGGACATGAAGCAGTAAGATATGTACACTTGTATCATGGGGAAAGAGGAATATGAAGCAAACTGCTTAACCCAGCACTTTATATTTCTGCTGGAGTAACTTGATTTAATAAGTTAAAATGTCAGTGCTGTGACTCTAACGTTTCCATTTCCTTTCTCTGCTTTCTTTATGACAGTAATCCAGGGCTTTTTAAACACCCACCAAAAGAAGGAAAGATCACAAAAAACATGCTCTTAATTGCACACAGTTTTTAATATTCCTGGGATCTGCTTTGAAGGATACATTTGACAGAGAGAAACCCAGCCGCCCCACACTGAATCCTTTGTCCTTCCTGCGGGGTGAAACAGTAGATAGCTTACTGTAAGTGTGGCTGGCTGCCAACCCGTGGCGCAGATTCTTTTTTTAATACTGTAAACTGGCAAGAAATCAAGAATTGCCGTTCTTCCTTTTATTTACTTTCCCTTCTGTATTAAAGAGCTTGGTAAATAAGAGAAAGTTAAACGTTGAGGGAAGGTTTCATACTGATTAATCATGGAATAGCAAAGAGTTATTAGTCCGGGGGGGTTTCTTGCTCCCTTTTTTCCATTTCTTTTTGGTTGAAACTGGAAATATCAGTTGCTTCATCTGGGATAGATTATCACAGGAAAAAGTCTGCAGAGTTTGCAGTGAAGACAGAGCAGAATGCATCCATCATGCATAGTTTAAAGTAATCTAAAAGACTGCTTCTGATTTGAGCCTTAGATGTACTTCCTCCTGATTTTCTTCCAAACTTGTGTTAATAATGAGCACTCTGTCTCTAGAAAAGCCTTTTTTGTAAAGTGTACCCCCAGCCTTTGCTTGTAAGTATTTTTCGTATTTGTACAACTAAGCTTCCTGAAATAGCTGCTGAGTTTTTTGTTTTGTTACAAATAAAAGTGGTAGAGGGGTGTGGAGTTCCTTCTGCTGCTTCTTAAATCCAAGGCATGCCTTGCAAGCTACTTCGCATTTGCTCTAGAAAGGGAATCGGGATTACTGCTTTTCTGATGCTTGTATTGCTCAATTTTAGACAAAAATATCCCAGGGGAAAATAATTATGTTTACATTTATAATGGTCCACATTTTAATGATATATATGGAGAGAAATACATCTCTACATGAATGATAGAGATCAAATTAAATTTACAAATGACTGGTGCTTTTAAATACAGACTTCATGTAAAAAATTAGCACAGAACGTTTTAAATCCCAAAGCATATTGTGTTTCATTCAGAGTTCTCTATCTTACTTACGACATATTGAATGTTTTGTAATATCAATGTATGTCTGTTGCTGACTTGATGAACCTAACCATAAAGGTCATGTATATACAGCTCTATTAAGGGCATTGTTGAAAGAAATAATGGATTCCTGTTTAATTTCTTTTATACTTCTTGGCTAATTGGAAGTTAAGGTTTCTGGAAATGATAAGATATATTTTTTGTTTTAAAGCAGTGGGTTGTGACTGAAGAAATATGGACTTAATCTGCCAGATTTCTTGAAATTACTTGATCAAGTAATCAATTGCTATTTTTAATATATTTTTTTTCCCTGAGTTCTTAATCTGTAAAATGCAGATAATCCTGTTCCCTTAGCAGACAGCAGTATGGCATAGATAAATTAATGAAAATTTGTTGTACAGTAATGGGTTCAGTGTAAGTATTAATGATTCATGTTTAAAGAATGATCGAAAAACTGCATTAGCCCGAAAGTTGGGAGTATGTTCTCCCAGAAGCAAAGAATATCTGAGGCTTAGTTTCAAATCTGCAATGCCCCAACGAGGGACACAAGAAATATTTATGCAGGAAATTTAGTAGTTTAGAAGTTTCCTTCCTTTGGTTCCTTCCTTCCTTTAGTTAGAAAGAATATTTTTTTTCAGACTCTGCTGGATGAGTCTGGATTTCTGAAGTATTTTCAAATATGAAAGTAATAGGCACATTTTTGTGTAGGTGATTTGGAACAAAAATTAATGAGGAAAGAAAGTATTTCAGGATTATTCAATTTGAGAGATAATCCAAAGTATCAAGAGCAACTTTACTAAGCAATTTTTTATTTTTTTTGTTAAAAAACAACCCTCTTGCAAAAGCATGGATCAGAAAATATCCCCAGTCTCAGGGAGAGCCGTCAGAAATCTTCCCGTCATTTTCCCTTTTCATTTTTTTTGAAACTGTATCTCAAGCTCATTCAAGATACGTAGGGAAGATTTCTTGAAAAATGGCAGAACTATCACAAATTTATTATCATTTTAAGGGTGTTGGGTAAGTGCATAATTATCTGGAATGCAGTTTGTTTTTTCTGCCTTTTCAGTGTAGCACGTCACAGGGAAAACTCAAATTCATACCAAGGATCCCTGATGTTACAGGGAAAAATACGTAGGTAACAACTTCGCTTTTACTGGTGTTTTAAAGTCCTTATTTTGGTAAATTTAGTTGTTTATTTTAAGACATTAGATTTATCCCTATTTTACCACGTACATTAGGGGAAGATAAAGAGGTATCTGCACAGAGTTTGAGTGGCTGTGTAACTTGAGAGGAACCTGCTAAATAAATATGTGCTTCTCATTTGAAACTGTGAGCAGACTATCTTGAATAGCTTGCAGATTTCAGAATATATTTTTTAAATGCAGGGAAAAGTGCTTGGTATAAATATTACAGTGGCTTTATTTAATGAACAGCAGACAGTGTATTGACGTAGCATTTCAGAATGACTTTTACCACATTCAGGTAGTTCTTCTGTGGATCTCAAAAGCTGGGTTTTTGTGCTCCTTTAGGTATATGTTTGGAAGAAACAGGTTTTATCACTTTAGTCCTTGGAGTAAAAATTTTCTTAATTTGTTGCAGTGTGTGTCAGGAGATTGGAGATCCTGTGTCTGTACCTCGACTTGATACCTGAGAAATCTTCATCTGATATACCCATAAGGCAATTATCATGAGTCAGATGAACCCTCCACTCCACGTTCCTTGTTATGGGTCAGGCCAGAGCAAGAGCCTTTCTGGTCAGAGAGCTAGTCTGTGAATTAATGTCAGTGGGAATTACGAGTAAAATCCCCAGCCATGGCTAGTGTCCAGAATCAGTAGCAAGACTGGCAGTTTAAATGTCTGACACTCCTGGACACGAGTTGCTTGCAT